>NW_015091064.1:11655078-11955020 GCF_001431845.1 Calidris pugnax
TACTGGAAGCTCTTTTTCCTAGTATAAATAACTTCAATGGAGCTGCCCACATGAGTGAAATTTATCTCATACCCTAACTTCAGGCTGTCTGGAGAAACCTTACCTCTGTAAGGTAGAATTAGAGGTGTATCTCACATAAATTACAAAGTAATCTGTAGATGTTTAGATGTCTTGTTGCTGTAGCTTGAACTTTGAATCTTTTTTTTTTCTTTTTTTTTCTTTTTTTTTTTTTTTTCCCCCAGGAACTATTTGTAGTACATATCTGGAATGTCACAAGTAAAAATATTCCTTTAATGAAAGTTTCATCTTTTTTTTTTTCTCAGATTAAATTAAAATCAATATTTTACCCAAATATAATGCCTTTGCAAGAATGTAATAATGTTAATCTGGTCACAAGTTTTCTATTTTCATTTCATATAGAAGACTAAAAGTTCTTTCTTTTGTATTGGAAGAGAATATGTCAGTTTTAAACATAGACTGAACTCCCAAGAATGTGTGATTAAACAGACTAATATAAGAAATATGCATTCATATCACTAAAGCTCTGTTAGAGTGAAACCATTTTTTAAACAAGTATATCTCCAGAATAAGCAAAGCTGTCAGTAGCATTTTGCCAGATGCTCTGGAAGAATATCCAGCTTCCATTCTATTTCTTTATAAAAAACTACAATTTATGGGTTCCAAATTTGCTACTGGCTAAATTACTTTTACAGACCACAGCTGGAGTAACTCAGCTGTGTGCCCAGAATGGCTGAAGGGTCAAGAAAGGAGGAGTGCTTCCTAAGGCTGAGGAATGATAGTAGAACTTTTATATATCTCCATTTTATTCCTGAGGCCAAATAAGCTTCTACGACCAGGGTATCCCAGGGTCAAGTAGGTCTAATCTAATTCCTAAGAAGATTCTCACAACAGGTGGGCTCCTTCTCCTATAATCCTATTCTGCTAAGTATTAACAACCAAGCTGCAGCTGGTCTTCATAGCTCCCTCCACACTCAGGTGGTCATTCATCATCCTACATGCCTACTGCCAACATCCCAAAGGCAAGAGGGAACCAGACGTGGTCAAACAGCAGCGAGCGTTAAGCTGTGATAGATCCAAGGAGAAGAGAGAGGTAAGAAAGGAGGGATGATGTGTCTCTGGCTTAGTCTTTTAATGTGATTCCAGCATCCCTGCTGCTTACAACAGGCGTATCCTGCTACATAATCCAAGTTTCCTTGTACTCCATATTAAGACCATATGAAATATCTGTTTGTAAATCAGACAGTCACACTTAAATTTTTTCCAAAAATATGGTCTCTTAAAAGGTGAATAATAACCAAGTAGACATGAAAAGAAATATGTCTTAATTATTTCAGCTCATCTACAACCACTCTGGATTTCTCTATGAAAGCCAGCTGCAGAGGCAATCATTTGGAAACTGCACTGTTCAATAACCTCTGCATATCTCTTCCCATTAAGATATGAAAGCCTGAGCTATCTGCTTACGTCAGAGCCTAGGAGTCAATGCAACTTTAAATTGATGCTTAATATTCACGAATTCTTGTATTAGCATGCAAGAACATAAGCTGTTGGGGTTTTTTTCCCCTTCTTTTTTATTTATTATTTTAGATTTCTTCTGACTGCAAACAGTCTCTTCGCACAGGATGTAAATTATTATTACAATGAAAGCAGCCAGAAGGACAGAAGCTTGGAAATGATTTCTCCTCTGAGCAGTAGGAGATTGTTCGGGTCCTGCTGTTTTGAAAACCTTCTTCCCCCCACGCAGGCTACCCCGTGAAGAGAAAGCCGTTTGAATATTTTGGCAATCAGAGAAGGCCCCAACATAAATTATGGATACAGAAACTCAGAAGACATTCTAACAAATAGAATACTATGGAATCCACTTTTCAGCCGCCATATGGTGTCAACAGAATGCCACTTTGTTTCTTTTGGGTAGCAGCTCATCATTAAAAAAATAAACAGGCTGGGTTTTTTTGGTAAGCAGAGAATATACAGTCATTATGTTGAAAAAATAACAAGTGATAAACTGGCCCATTACTTTACTTCTACATTGCTGCAGGTATTTAGTCATTTCTATATTCAAGCAAGACCAGGAAAGAGACTGTCACTGAAGGTCAGATGCTTTAATTTTCCTGTATTTTTTCAAATGTGGGAAAAAATATTCAAATTTTTTTATAACATTAGGCTTGTTGCAGGTAACTTACAAGTGTTTTTTTAAAAGCTAAATCTTGTTTTCCTCTTAGCCATGCTGTCCATGCATTAATCCTTGAACCATGGAATATTATAATCAAAGCCAAGACCATTTGGGGGTTTTGGTGTTGATTTACAAAAAAGCCTGTATGGACTGAAGAGAGCAATTACTTCCCAAATCAGAGATCTTGTTTGCATTGACAGAGATTCATTCATAATATCATCTGACATAAACCCAGTTATTTCTGTCCATTAAGTGGACAACTTGAAAAATAGATCTGTTTCCCCTGAAGTTCCACAGACATTTTATACAACTTTCATCATTTTCCATTCTTTCTAAGTTAACTCTACATTAAATTAGGTCAGTTTGTACAGTCTATGCTTTTTCTTGAGTGAAAGTTAATGCAGCTATTCTTACAGGACTACCCCAAAAAAGTTCCAGAAAAAACGGTCTCTCTCCCTTTTGCAGGTGGTAACAGCAAATCCTAATATATGTATAGCAACTTCTCCAATTTCAAGTTAGTTTAACCTAAGTGGAGGTTCATACAATAATAAAACAACATTAGAACCCATCTTTGTGGCTAAAGATCCCATCCTTAAAACAGAAGAACTCAAAAATAAACTTTATGGAATTAAAGAAATCAGATTAAAATCACCAAGTTTTAGCCAATATTTTAACCAAGTTAATCCAATATTTTATGGGCTAGGAATGGAATAAACCTACTAAAACATTCTCCCAAGGTAACCTTTTTCTGGAATACTTTGTCCAATGCATTTTCCAATCCATTTGTGAAAAGCTATTGATGATGTGCAATTTCCTGTAGCAGATCTATTATTAGCCCAGGATATATCACAGCCAGGAAAATCTTACGATTTCTCTTTTGCTCAATGGGATATTTTTCCCAAAAATGACCTTCAGCAAATGTCCATTGTTAGAGTAGATGCTCCCTTTTTAGTATTTATTTAGTCTAATATTTTTTCTCCTCTTTTGTTCTTTTTTTTTCTTTCCACAAGTGTGAAAGCAAATAAGTGAAAAACAAAATCAAACATGCTGGCTACAAGCACAAGTCTTTTTCTTCACTGATACTTTATGTCTGAAATGCATACAATCCTGCTATGGTTGTCTGGTTGCTTTTGACTTTTATTTATATCTGATTGGAAAAGTATGAATGAGAATGAATGCCAATACTATGAGAGATATTTTGCAAAAAGTGTTATCATATCTTTGGCTGCAGAGGGTGGAAGCAAGAAGTAATGGAGCCTTGACGGTTTTGTTTGGACTTTATGCTCAGACACAGAAAGTGCAGCAAGACTTTCCCTCTAGGAAATTCCCTGCTCTTGGCCAGGAATAGAGATACTGTGGGGAATGCCTAGAAAAGAGAGTGTTGCAATGTGTGTATATAAATATATATCAGTTAGGAAATTACAAATCACTACGATGGGAGTGCCTGGAAGACTGCTAAATCAGTCCAGTTTAAATTCAGTTCCTGAATTAGTTCATTCACTACCATGTACATGCTAATGGTTAGTTCTTACACATTATTAATCATTAACACCACACAAAACTATTCATCTTTAGTACCTATACCCTAGAGATGACTGCACAATACCACAGTCATACAGTTAGCATTGATGGCTATGGCCACTGACAGTCTTGGTAGCTGATATCAGACTTCAGAGCTCATTGATGAGAGAAGTCAGAATTGAGTCAGACTTATCTTCTTTCATCTCCTGACATCTTTGCTATTAGCCCTCTCCCAAAAGGCGCATTCTCATCTGCCTTATCTCCTCCTGACACTGCTTCTCTTGTTTTTAGGTTTTGCCAGTCTTTTTCCCTGTATTCAGCAGGATGTTCTGTTTGCAATTACTTGAGGCTTCCTTGACCTTTGTCTAGCAAATGATCATCATTTGGACATCTCCTACCAGCAGCTACGTTCATTTTCCCTTGCCCCTTTGGTGGGCACATACCTTAAATACTTCTGTGAAATATTTGTGTCCTGACTGTCTATGCCATCACAGTGCTCAAAAATACTTAACTACCTGTTTTGGTCACATTATTTTAGTATGCTTATGTTCAGGCTCAAAGCAAGCTTATATTGATTATATTCTGATCAGACAATATTTGTTTTGGCTACAAATGTTTGTCCCCCAGAAGGATAGGAAGAAGTATTAATCTTGTAATCAGACCTAAGATTCCCTACTTGGGATGTCCAGAAGGGATATAATCAAAGGCTTATGTTCATCTCACCCAAATTTACTTGCTCATTGAAAGGCTTGAGATAGGATCCCAGCTCCCTAAGTCCTGTTCAATAGTGCTAAGTGCAATCTGGAACCAGTTGCTCTCCAGCAAAGAAAGCCATCATGGCTGTGGACTTTCTACAAAGACAAGTGTAGAAAGCAAAGCTACATGAAGTGAACTCAGATCTAGAGTCTTAATCATGTTCCACTAATTTTTTTTAAAGCTGAGCAAACTTTGAAGCAGAAGCAATTATTTCTTAAGCAATAATAACTGTATTACAAAGCTTCAAAGAGCTCAAGGCACGTTTTTAGGAGATGTACAATGCTGTAAATATTGCTTTTAGTGTACCGTTTCATATCTAATAAAAATCCCTGTGTCTTATCTGGCAATTTATGATGTGAAGGGAGAAAGAAAAGGGTCTTTATGTGGCTACTACACTCTTTAAAGTAATTTTATGGTGCTCTCAGAAAGTTATCCATTCCACCAACGGAGAAATGAATCATGAATAATGGGTAAGCACCTTTGTGCTGTTTACAGGGCTTCAGACTTTAAAGTTAACATCCTAGTAAGCCAGTATATCAATTTAATTAGGTGCTTTGAGTAATTTACCCAAGTAAGTTGTTTGGTGATAAGTCTTTAGTCCTCAATCTTCTTCTGATTAGAAGGATGATTAATTTTCAGTTGCTTAAAAAGCCTTCAGCGACAAAGTATCCAGCCACAGTTTTTGCTGATGTTCTCTTTTCCATTTGTATTCTGAGCATGGGAAGTAGGTGGAGATGAGCTGCCTGACATTTTGTTTGTTGGAATATATTCAGTATTCCATAATTGCAAAATTTCCTCATGTCATGCTTCAAGGGTGGGCAGTTTTATGTTCTTCCCAGTTTTGATGATATGCCAGTTGGTACAGCTCAGTGCATTTTGGAGCACTGTAAAATTGGAGTTCATGGAACAACTGGCTTTCATTTCAGTCCCGCCTTTCTCATAGCCTGTTGCTTTCTCCTTGGTGTTCTGAAGTTCAATCTTTATGTGAAATTGTACTTCCGCCTTTTGTAACACTCTCCACACACACCATCACATAATCTCTCCATTAAAAATTGTGGATTTAAAGCCTCTGCTCCTTCCTGCTCTCCCTGGAGGAAGCAACACCTGCTACTTTTCAGCCCTCTGCCCGCTTTGTTTCTTAATGTTGGAATTATAGCAGTGGTTTCCTGCTGCCGTAGAAGTAGGGGTTGCAGCCTGAACAATCCCAGAAAACTGATAGAAAAGCAAAAATCAGCCCTATGGCTTGTGGGGACCATGTGTTTCTCCCTAAGAGGGTTTTTGGAGGGTGTGAGTAAGAGAACTACCTTTTGCTATGAAGAGAAAAGCTACCTTCAGACTATCAAGGCTTTTTGTCCTGGTTTGAACCCTCTCCATGACCACAGCGTGCTCCAGCCAAGCTCGCTGGGGCCAGTGATGTATTTGCACCCTGGGCAGCTGTGCTGCACATCACATCTGTTGGCCAGCGCTGCATGTAGCACTTTGCAGCGCAACATGGAAGATGCCTGCTCTGTGGCACCTGAGGTGCTCCTGCTATGCAGGATGCAGGGAAGAGAGGAGATACCTCACCCATCTTCTTCACTGCCAGTCAGAAAGTAATATCCAAGAGGTCTTTGCATTTTAAAAATAACAGGGGGAAGAATACAACTAAAGCCCAAGCGTCACGCTCCTGTCACTTTTCTCAGAGCAGGAAAAATCTCTCGGAAGTTCCTCATTTGAGTTATACTCAGTAATTTTACGTCATAAAATTTTATAATATATTTTTGGACACTGACTAGACTGGCTCTTATTTCATGCACTACATTGTAGCTGAACCAGATTAATTTAACCCATGTTTGTGGCTGGCCATATTTTAGACTGCCTTCAGGATGCTACTTTACCAGATTTAAGTCAGCAGTGAATCACAAGCAAACTTTGGTCTGGCATTACTTAGCTTGCCCTCAGGTTAGTGGCACAGCTTAGAGATGCGTCTTAAAGAAAGTTGCCTAAAATGCTAGTTTGAGCATTTTTAACTTCTCTTCTTTGTATAATAATGCTCTAGGCTCAAAGCAGTAATGACACAGAGAAGAAATACCTGCTGCTATGCTCATTTTCTGCACATGTGTAACAGTCCAATCTCTGACTCTGTTTGGGATTTTTTACATTATTATTTATTTGGGGGCACTTAGTCCTATCGCTTACTGCTTCTCCTCTCCCCTTCTATCTTTTTAGTTCATTTTCCCTATTTCCTTATGTCCCACAAGTTTCTTGTGACCTCCTTTCCCCCTTCCTCCTTTTTCTTTATCTGTTCTTTCTTTTCCTCCTTTGCTAAGTGTTGAATTTCTGTTCTCCTGTTAATTTCCCTGCTGCAAATTTTGACCAGGATTGCAGTTGATACAAACCTGGTGTTTCCAGAATGAAAAACTGTCAAGCAGAATGGCCTCTTCCCCCAGTTCTACTTCCATTAACTATGGAAAGAGGAGAGGGAATTAGTTAGGCCACTAAATATGAAGGCTATTTCAGAATAGTCTATATTTTTCCTTATCTAATCCAGAAGATACTGCTGCTGTGGGAGAGAGACAACTGTGATTTTAGAATACATTGAGTGTAATGACAACATAACATCTTTCCTAAGCTTTGCCAAACAATCCCTCATTACATTTTCCTCTCATTTACCGTGTTTATCGTGGCATGCAGAGCATGGCAGAGGATTTGCCTGATTTAACGTCAGCAAATCCACTGGGATCAGAACACTGCTATCCAGTGTTTTGTTAGCTTCAATCAGGTCATGCTGAGTTAAACCACCTGAGCAGTCTCTTCCGTTGCCTTGTTTTAGAGTATTCCCTGTAAAGGAAACCATACATAGAATAGGTGTTGTCTAGCAAAACATTTCAGAAACATCCTGCTTTCTGTAACTCAGCTGAGCACATACTCACAAGGATATGTGTAGAACTGACTTTGCATTAATCCAATACTTCAATAAAGAAAGAAAAAAATATAAAACCATGTGCATAATGTATAATCCTTATGCATTAAGATATATCACAGTCACAAGAGGAAGTGGCCTCAAGTTGCACCAGGGAGGTTTAGATCGGATATAAGGAAAAATATCTTCACCCAAAGGGTTATCAAGCACTGGAACGGGCTGCCCAGGGAAGTGGTGGAGTCACCATCTCTGGAGGTATTTAAAAGACATGTAGATGTGATGCTGAGGGACCTGGATTAGTGGTGGACTTGACAGTGCTAGGTTAATGGATGCAATGATCTTAAGGATCTTTCCCAACCTAAACAATTCTGCACTCTTCTCTGGATCTTCTTCTGCCATGGAGATTGCTATTTCTTCTTATTCTCTTAAACAGAACCATACCATCTTCTGATGACTGTGCTTACCTTGTTGTTAGGCAGTTTTTATGCGCTACTAGATTTTGCAAGCTATATCGTGACTGATTACTCAAGTTCTTTGTGGTTCTCTCTCTGGGACTTTACACCAACAAATCTGAATATTTCTTATATGCATTCCTTTTCAGTGAGTAAATTTTCTCTTTCTCATCTCTTCCTTAGTACCATGGTCATTAATCTTTTTGTAGTCTTCAGACTTCATTTTAAAATGTGCTGGTTTCTTCTCTTTCGTAACCAGCCAACTCTTCAAAGTCAACTCTTCTCATTTCAAAAATCTCTCATAGGGAAGGGGAAAAAAGTCATGTGACAACCTTTCTGACATTAACATTTAAAAAAAAAAATTTATTACTTTAAAGCTCACTTTTCTCTTCACCAATTGTCCTAGTTCATTTCTGAAGTCAGCCAAATCATACGGGAAATATCTCTCTTCCTTCTGTCAGCCCTGTCCTCCTCAAAATAGCACAGGTAAAGGACTGCTACTAAGTTTTCCTTTTTTATTTTTAATTGCACTTTTATAACTTGGGGAACATGATGGACATTACCTTGGTGGCTTTATAAGTGTTTGGGCTCTGTTTGCAATTGTGGTCAGTGCAACCATAATTTACTGACTACACCGTTGACATTCAGTAGAAGCAATAAATAATTCCTTTTTTTTCAATAATACAGTTCTCTGATCCATGCACAAAAAAAAAGCGTCTCTGCTCCATGTTATTTCCCCCTTTGATACACATCACTTTTGGTTTTGGTAACTTTGCTCTTGGTAGAAGCACCACTGTTTCTCTAACTCTGATCTACAGCTAAACAAAAATGTCACTGGTTCTCATACACTATTTTTTCATACCAGGTTCTTGTCTTTGTATAGCATTGGCACTTTCACTTATCCAAATCAAACCTTTCACCAGAGTTAATCTCCTCTTCTTCAGTGATTTATATCTGGCTCCGATTCAGATTTGGTTTGTACTACTCTTCTGATAATGCTACTAATTTTTAGTTATGCTCGTCACTGCTACCACCGGGTTTTAAAAAACTGTATCTACAGTTCTTACCCCATTATCTAGAATATCTCTTTTGCACAGGAAGCATCAAGGAGACTTCTCTTGAAATGCTGCTTTCCAAAGGGAGTTTGAAATGCCTGCTTTTAGCCAATTCAGACTGACAGGATCTAGGCGTGACATCAGATATCCTGAATATGTCCTGCCACTAAGAACTCAGTGTGTCCAAATGAGGATGGCAAATGGATGTCTAATACATTGTCTGTCTCATAGCCAAAAGGCCAAAAATATCCCACTATAATGCAGCTTTTCAGTGCTACCACCTTGGAATAAAAGCTTTTCTGAAATTCCCCAAATTTCTTTCTATTCCTGTCATGAACATCAGCTGATCCATTTATATGGTCCTACCACCTCTTCAGTGATGTATAGAGCCATAGGCACTGGAAATCCTTTTTCACTTCTAGTATTACTATTTGGGGCAGTTTTCCTGACATTACCATTTCACACTTAAGTGAAAGATTCCTTTTATATCCCACCAGTGTGACTGATAGAGAAATGTTTCTGCACTTTTAGAGTCACGTTTTACAAACACTCTTATTTTGTTCTGTCTGAAGGAAACAACTAAGGTGTGATTCAGTATTAGTTTTGAATTTATGTTCTTATGGTTCTTTCAAGATACACCTCATCACAGTCCTTTCCTCTTCTGAACTTCTCTGGGCAAATTTAATCTTTCTCCATTGACATTTAAAGAGAACAACTTCTAATTATGTGGAAGTTGTCCCAGCATACAAACCAATAGGTCACTGGCCTGGGAACCAGCAAATGAGGATTTAAACCAATCTTAAACTGCAATGGGCCTAAGACCACATTTCCACTGCCTCTGTGACAATTTACCATACAGTCTACAAAGTGAGATTAGTGCTATGATCCTGATGCCAACCTGTAACTTTGGTGTCAGGAGGCAGAGGAGAAGGGGAAAATATATGATAATATTTTTGCTCTGTAAAAAGTACTCTTAAAAGAAAAAAAAACCACCAAACAAAAACCATAAAAGCCTAAGGCCATATCCCATTCTTTAAAGGGTTCCCTGAGGATTTTCCCTGCTTGTGGTAAATTACATTATTGTCTGTTGAGCCATAAAGGAGCAAAGGGGTGAAGACCAGTGATTGCTGCTCATTGTTTTGTCTCACTTTTCCTTGTACCACCAGCAAGAGCCAGAAGACAGGCTCTAAGATTCAACAGAATTGCTAAATTATTGTATTGCCTGTAGAGTTTGTTTGCTGCACCAAGTGATTTGTAGAATCAATGCTAATAAATAAAGCTCTGCTCCTTGATTACTCTAACCTATGTGAGAGTTCACTCTCAATTTAAAAGGAAATAAAGACGTGGTCATAGACAAAAAGGTCAGTCCACCAATTTTATTTAAAATTGTGCAACAAGGCTTTGCAACTAGGAAAGCTGCTGCAAGACAGCAACAGGCAATTACTCTGCCAAACAAAACAGAAGCAAGGAAGGAAGTCAATTTGTTTACAAAGTGAGGGATGTGACCATCCTGTAATAAAGTCCTTTTCCAGCAATAGCTTAAAGTGATAAACCTTTGAAAATGTGATAAAGCTTAGAAACATTTATAGCAGAAAGAGAACAAATTAAATCTCAGCAATTTGCATTGAAATTTTACTATATTTTGTTGAAATTTAAGTGCCTAACTTCTTATTCCTATAATCTGAAATAGTCAAAAGGAAATAAAGGCATAGGCAAATAAAGACACTTCCCCTTTTTTTTTTTTTAAAAAAAAAGCAACACAAAAAAACCCAACAACAAACAACCAAAACCCGAACACAAAACAAAAAAAACCCCACAAACAAAAAACCAAACCAAAAAAAAATCAAAACCACCTTAAATCCCCATAGTGGATAGTCAAAAACTTTCCACAGAGATTTACATTAGTATTTGTATTAGTATAGTAGGAAGAGAGAAAAACAATTCAAAACCAATATTCCCCAGCATGGGGGTTGCTTGCTGTTGACTAGGTCACATTTATCCTTGTATTTGAAAAAGCACTTATGTGACTCAGGCTCAGATACTAAGATATTAACCATTGTCAGACTATAGGTCTGGGATCATCAATGCTGCCAAACTATTTGAGCAATCTCCAGCTCATTTCTACCTCACTTTTATAACCCAAAACAATTCCCAGGAACAGTGCCAGGAGTTGGCACAGGTCAACTGATTGCCTGACTCCAACAGATGTACGGATGTGCCCATCCTGGTTTAAATCTTAAGACAATTTACTGGCATGAATAAGATCTCACAGTGTACTGGGCCTGGCTGGCATGGTGTTAATTTTCTTCCATCCGGTGCTATGCTTTGGTTTTGTGACTAAAGCAGTGTTGATAACACACTACTGTTTTGGCTGTTGCTGAGCAGTGCTTGCCCAGTGTCAACGCTTTCTCTTTTTCCAACTCCGCCCCCTCAGCAAGTAGGTTGGGGATGCGCAAGAAGCTGAGAAGGGCGGCCACCAGGAGAGTTGTCCAAGCTCACTAAAGGGATATCCCCTGCCATATAATGTCACGCTCATCAGTAAAGTCATAGGGGAGAGGTTTGGGGGGGGAAAGCAGACATTGCTCAGACCCTGGCAGGCATCATTCTGCTTATGACAGGTGGTGAGTTATTGACTTTGCACCACTTGTTTTGTTCTTTTGCTCTTCTTTTTTTTTTTTTTCCTTTCTCTTTCTGCACTTATTAAGCTGCTTTTATCTTGATGCATGAGGTCTTTTTTGCTTTTGCTGTTCCTATTGTTTCCCATGTCCCATTTCAGGTGGCAGGGAGGAAGCAAGCAGCTGTGTGGTACTTAGTTGCTGCCTGGTGCTAGCCCACCACAGAAGACCAGAGAACAGGCACAGGTAGTTTGCAGGGCATAGGTACAGCTAGTTTGCCAGGGCATGTAGCCTGTCATCTTGTTATTCACTAGTACATAAACCTATTTTTAATCCTCGGTCATCTACTGCTGATAAGTTTTGGTTTAGAAGAGTGTTTCTGGCTATTCATTTTTGAGTTACTAATGCAGAAACATTTTCAGAAAAAGCATAGGATCAATAGAATCAATTATTGTAATTAACTGGAAAAGAAAAGAATGACAAGTGATCTCACACTGCAGCAAGGCATATTTTAGGTGCATATTGGGGAAGTTTTTAGCTCAGGACGAAGTTTACTGTCAATAACAATAAGGAAATCAGTCTGAATATCAGCATTGCTTTTAAGGATACACTTTAATGGTAAAATTTGATGCAGAAAATGTCCTATTAGCACATCCTGGTCAGTACCACACAACCACAACTCTGCTCAAAGTTCCTCTATCCTAGGACAAGGGTTTTTCTCCTAGGGTGGATTGTGGTATTGCTGTTTGGCAGTTTTCTTGCATGACCTTGGACACATCAGATACCCGTTCATAAAATCCCTACTTTAAGAATATTTCAATAGCATTTTGGGCAAAGATTGTGAAGTGCAGAGATATTAAGATGATGGAAGCTGTATGCTTTCTAAAGTGATTGTTTTTCTATTTGACTTTGACTTTTTTTTCCCTGAACTATCCTGAATTCATTTCTAAGGCATTGCTTTGTTGAAGTCACTGGGAGTTTTGCTTGCACAGGCTCTAGATGACTGAGTAGGCTCTGTGAGTGATGAGGGACTGTTCAGAAATTAGTTCTGAGCCATGTCATTATGCTGAATATCATCCAACTCAAGGCTATAACTGACTCACTAGATTTGTGGAACATTTTTTTGCCACGGTACAATGCAGCATTTACATTCAAGCCACAGCTCTTGCTGTCACTCTGCTTTAACCACATTGTATCATGTTATGTTATTTTGAGAAAATGTAGTATGATTGTTCAGATATTCAAGGTCTTAGTAAGCAACTGATTCAGTACAAACCATTAAAATGTGTATTGTATAATGGAGGGACATGACATTGGTGAATTGTTTCCTTTTAAATCATTAACTGTCCATTAGTGAGACAGTTTAATTAAAGCTTTATAAGGGTAAGCTATTGCTAAGAACTGGTAAAGAATGACAGTCATATGGAGGTGGATCTGAAGCAAAATATTTGCAAGACATATGAGGTCCAGAGAATATGGCTATCTGATCCTTGACTTTCTCAACTTTTTCCTCCAAGAAGGCACTATTAACCCTTCAGCTGCCTGCTGTCGCCTGGTGTTGAAGTACTTAGCACACAGGAGATCATCATCTGTCCAACTAGAAGAAAGTAAATTCTTTAATCAGCCTCTGCAAGGCCTTGGTGAGACACATCTTGAGTTCTCAGTTCAGTTCTCAGCTCCACAGTACAAGAGAAACATGGATGTACTGGACCAAGTCCAGCAAAGGACCACAAAAGATAAGTAAGGACTTGGAGCATCTGACATAAAAGGGGAGGCTGAGAGAACTGTGACTGTTCAGCCTGGAAAAGAGAAGAGTTGGGGTATGACTTTATCAATGTCTATAAATGCCTGATAGGTGAGTAAAGAAGATGGAGACAGACCCAGTGGTGCCCAATGGAAGGACAAGAGGCAATGAGCACAAACTGAAACACAAGGACTTCTGTTTAAACATAAGAAAAATCTCTTTTTTTATTACTGTGAGAGCAGTCAAATACTGGCATCAGGTGCTCAGAGAGGTTGTGGGCTCTCCATCCTTGACAATATCAAATGTGACTGGACATTGACCTGGAGAACTTTCTGGGCAGCTGACCATGCTCTGAGTAGAGGCGTTGGACTAGGCAATCTCCAGAGGTGCCCTCTGGCCCATTTTTTTTTTTTTTTTTGTGCTTATTTGATGAATGTAAAAGACTTTCTCAATATCTTTATAGCAACTTCCAAGCTGCACAGCAAAAGTGCCTTCCCCATCCTTCTGTCCTGTGTATATCTATTTAATCACTACTTAGAACATTAATAAAACATAGTAAGAACAAACCTATCTGACTGCTGAAAGATCTGTGAGCTGTGAATTCAGTTCCTACTGCTTAAAAGAATTTCTGGACAAATATAAAAAAAAATTAGTACTTTGTTTTCACCAGCATAATGTGGATATACACAGTGCCTGAAATGGAACATTCATTCTGGTGAAGAGAAAGTAATACTTTTATGCTTTCTTTCCCTGCCACAGAAGAGCATCATTTTATGTCAATTGTGCTGGTGGCTTTCGTGTTACAGATACCTGTCTAGTCTATGCCAGAGAGACATCAACTCATTTTAATTAAATTTTCTCTAGGGGGAGTTTAGTGGAGCAGAATGTAATTACCCAGCTAGGAATTTTGTAAGAACATTGAAATGAACATCCTCTGCTCTGGTTAAAAGTGCCACCAGATGTTTAATGAAGCAAAATGGTCAGGGACCTCTGTTTTACTTTTAATCTGAAACACAGTACTTCATGCTGAGTCACAAGAACTGATTTAGTGAGGAAAGTGTTAACTAATGAACCACCAACACCACTTCATTTAGCTTGTTATCCCAGTACAGCATCATCTTGACTCATCCACGAGAAGTGCCTCAAACTTCACATTTAAAGGTAGCTTAACATGAATACAAGCATGACAACTGTAAGATTTTACGATTTTCTTATGAGAAAGCTGTGCTTATTTTTTAATCATTTTTTGGTCTCCAAGGAAATTCTTACACACAAGGGGATGGTTGTCTCTACAGTTAGAATTTATGAAAGAAAAGTAAATCTATTTCTCCACTGAAAAAGGAAAGTGAGGGGTTTTTTTCAGAATCTATTTATATATGTATCTATAGTTAAGCAGGGCTGCAGCTTTGGTTGCAAATCCATTTACCTAAGAATATAATTTTGTTTATGCATCTGCAGTTTGTAAGTAATAAGCAAGGTACATGCAGAGTAATTGTGTCTCTCAGTGCCAATACAAGGTGTCCCTAGAAATCAGGGAAGTCCTGTTCAGCAAGGACTTCAGCCTAAAACATACCAGAAGCTGCTGCAAAATACTAGGGGAATGTCCAGCTGCTCATGTCTTTCTTTGTGTTTTTTACTTTGTTAATTCAACTCAAGTTTCAAAGGGCGCACTTAAATTTAGCAGGCCAAACATATTAGCAGAGCTGAGATTGTTGGGATGAACTGGTAACAGCTTTTATTGTTTGCAGGACTGCCCTGCCAGAGCAAATTTGTGGTGCCACCTTTTGAAAGTCATATCAGACAAGATAGTGTCATGGCTTTGGCTGGTTGGAACCATATAACTACAGAAAAAAATGGAACTCAACTAAAATTAATACATTTAGCCTATGAATTTTGGGGGAGAGAAGAACTGTATGGTGATCAAGTCTCCTAGGCTGTCAAATTTGGACCACCAGGTTGCATACAGTCCTGAATTGGCTTTTCTCAAACTCCAAACCAATGTGAGTGTTGGGGTTTTGGGCTCCCTCTCACTTTCCCAAATAAAGTACATTTCACCTCCAAGACTAAAAAGTAAAGAAGGAAGAAACAACAATGAAGTTTACCAGAGTGGCAAAGAGGAAGGAGTTGAGCCTCCTTTTTCATTAGTCTGTTTTTTCCAGATCTGAAAATGAGAAGTATTTAGGTTAAGGTTAAGTGAAGCCTCTCACTTACCTGGAATGGAGCCCTTTGTCAGCACTGCATGTATAGCAGTAAGAAGAACAAATTGTTGGCTCCAGTCATCCCATCAAGACCATTAAGAAGTATTGTTCATAAAGTCAGGCACTTCCCTGAGGATCGAGGTTCCCAATTATTGAGGAATCCCAGATATAAGACAGAAAGAGCCCCACCTTTATTCTCCTCTTTCCTATACAATATGCGTTTGGCAGGACCTAGGCCCCTGTTAATTTCACACTAACTTAAACGCATAAAGCCAAAAGCGACAGATGCATTTTTTCTGTGACTTGTGATCTTTCACAAGAGATCTATAGATCCTTTACCCTCTAGCACATTCTTTAAATGCCTGAGTTAGATGCATTACTGGAGTTAGAAATTTTCAATCTAATTGGGGCCCAGATTGTAATCAATTACTATTAATTCCTATATCAACACTAGGAAGGGCAAAAGGAATATACACTTTTCTAATAATTCTTCTAAACTTAATTAGTTCTACCTGTACAGGCAAATATTGAAGCTTTAATGAAATTTCTGACAGATTCCTCCATGCTGCTAGGCAATTTAGAAGAAGTGAGAGAAGGAAGAGAGAGACATGGAAAATAAGAGATACCGTTTCTGAGCAATAGACTTACAAAACATGTCTGGTAGAAAGATTTTCAATAAACAGAAGGTATTTTAATACTGACAAAACATTCAAAAGATGCAGTTTATATTGCTGATAAGTAGCAATACTCCATCTCTTTCTTCCCTCTCCATCTAACTTCTCTGTATATCGTCAATAGCTGAACTCTTCAATCCTTTATATTCAAATGAATGTTTCCTACCAAAATATTCATTCAAATGGGAATGGTAGTGATTTTCAGATTCTCACAGGCAGAGTGGAAACAGAAAGATAAATGACTTTCTCACATTACTTCAGTGTTATTGTTATCATATATTGTGTGATGTTCCCTCATTATCTGTCAGTACACAAATCCAAGCAATGCATAATTTCTGAACCAAAAGTAAAATAGCAAAACATTTCTCAAGATGTTTTCAGCATTTTTAGATTTAGATGAAGAGAAAAATGTGCCTAACCCTGGCTGACAACAGACATTAAAATTCTGAACATGTACATAGGCTTGAGGTACCTGAGCAGACAAGCAGCCAAATTCTCTACTGGGATCTGGTCCTTTTGTTCCACTCAGGCCACGTAAAAGGAAGAGATTCTGAATTTAAGCAACCATAGAGGGAAACCATTGCTGATAGAGAGATAGGATGGTGGTCTCTGCACTAATAAATACCTCACTCCACACTGACAAATGATATTTTGTGAGGAAGAGACCATAGCAATGCAGAGTTTCCCTGAACCTATTTCCTGCTCTCACAGCCCAGACCATCTTGTCACATACACTTAGGTTTTGTAAACCAGCTCTCAGAGTGAGAGAACTCATCTCTTGCAGAAAGAAATCTATCCCAATACAATTCCTAAGCTAAAGTTTTCTCTTCCTTTCAGCATAGAAAATGTAGAATCATGCATGTGAGAAGGTGTGGGTAAAAAGGAACCAGAACAATGTAAGGTTAGGAGGGAATTTCTGAAATAGATAATACTTTTCATTACTTTTATTGTAAGTAAATGAAATCAGATATAGGGAACCTGAGAAAATATGTATATCTAACAGAGGCAATTCATGCATCTCAGTTTATATGGTTGCTGAAGCACAGGCAGGTGTTTCATCTTACAGATTTTTCAGAAAGATCTTTCTGAAAAGTTAGATTTTTGGCAGTTGGTAGAGATACAGTTCATTTAATTTAGATTTATACTTACATGTTAGGCCTCTAGTGACTCACCGTTCCTAAAACCTACATTCTTTAAAAAGTCAGCGAAGAAAGTAAATGCATTTGAGGAGGAGCCTGTTTGCATAAATTTGAATTTTAACAAAAAGTTTATACAGTAAACTGACTAATATTCCTCCTGCAGACTTCCATCTTTTGTCGCTGTTGCACATGTCTGGTTTTGAGGGTTTGTGTCCTTGTGTATTCCCAGCCTAAACAGAAATCTTTAAATTGAGACTGTGTTTAAGTTTTTGTGCTATTCCACACAATTTGAGATTTCTTTTCTCCAACGCTTCAGTCATGGAGACTTCATGAGTGGCAGAATCCAGGTCTTGGATAAGCTTGGCTGAAGCTGAGTGCTTGCAAAATGGAAAGGTTGACTTGCACCCATGTATGCACCCAAAGCAATCAGCAATCCAGATACAGCGATCAATACATGTGCATCTCTAGGATCTTTTTAAAAGTCTCGCTCCAAAAGGCACAGTTCTCTCCATTTTACTCCAGACAAGGCAGATGAGACTGTAGAGAGAGGTGTTTTCTGAGCTTTTACCTCATAAGTGAGTTAGACACTGTACTGAAAAAAATAAGATTATTGGTCTCCAGAAGATGCAGTCTCTGGAGCTAGTTTAGATTGCAAACATGTCACTCTCAGTTCATCCATAGCCACATCAAGGAGACAAACACTGACATAACAGAGCACGTCCCTACTAAATGATGTTGAAGTGGCATGTGTGTAGGGATTCAGATGCCACAGAAGAACATTACTTGCTCTTATATAGATCAGTAGCTCCTGAACTCACTCCTAAACAATTTCTTGTATTTATCATCTACCTCCATCCTGGTCTCTAGTATGTGTTGCGTTGACTGAGAGTGACATGCTTACAATGAAACACTTTCTATTTGGCTTCAAAAAGAGCTGCAAAAATGTTAAATGCTAGACATGCTCTTTTTATGAATTTTTTGGTGTACTTTTAGCAGTGTGATTCTTCTTTCTTCCTACTAAAATACATAAATACCAGAAATTATTATCTTTATTTTCATTATATTCCTGTCAGTCTTTGAAGAAAATGTATGTAACACAGTAGGCCTCTGCTTCTGAAGAAACTGCCAGTGTAGTTGTTCTAAAGCAAAGAAATGGGGAAGATCAAACTAATTAGACTAGAAGTTCAGCTCAGATGAATAACCTTAACTTAAGCTCATCCTTCACATCTGGTGCACTGGTGAGGTCTAAGTTAGGAACCTAATTATCTGAATTTCTTCAGTAGAAGTTAACAGATAAGTACATCTGGAAAACCATTTCACACACCTAAGATGTGATTGCCTTTATTAAGTGCCCCCTGTACAGAGTGCCTAAGGGACTGGCTTTTTCAGGTAACTAAAAATGCATGGTCGATAATGTAGTCTTGGCTGTAATCCTCAGATATCCAGCTGTTATCTTTTTTTTTTCCTCTTTTTTTTTTCTTTGCCTTTATTTCATTTTACTGCTTTACCAGTTTCTAACCTATAAAATTTTAACTTTTATCTGTAACTACTTAGGCATCTAAATAGTATAGCTTGGAAGAGACTTTGGAACTCCCCAAAAACACATATAAAGTACTTATGACTGTAAATGTATCTTTAACTGTAAGACTGCCCTTTATCTGTTTTGTTTTCTGTTTCTATTTTATTTGTCTCTGAAAAGCTCCAAAAATGATGGTAGATAAGGTCCAAAATTTTACAGGGAAAAGAATAACCCAAAACCCAGGAGCTGCTTTCTGTCCTTCCTGCTGCATGGTTTATAATTTTCTTTTGAAATCTTAATTTCAGCAAATCTTCCAGGTCCTGAAAAAATTTTGAATGACCTTAATTGTCCCTGGATATCCCTTTTCAAAACTATTGATCCTTCCAAGCTAAAAGTGATTTGAAAAAAGGCCTTCCAGGGTACTTTAAGTGCTTTCTGTCAGCCACATTGTGGGTAAAAATATCAAGAACAACCTCTCAGAGTATTTTGCAAAGTATTTTGGCAGTCTCTATGCCCAGACTGCATAAGCACAGAACATTTGGAACTGGAACTTAAAAATCATTAATTTGAATTTGAAAAAGTTAAAATCTAAAAGAATCAAGATTTTGGGATTTGTCGTTCTTCAGGATATAAGGAAATCCATAATTAATTGTGACAAAGAAGAAAACTCTTTGTGGGTAGGTTATTGCATAATTTGAATTTTCTGAGGTTTCTGACTTACAATTCTGAATTCTGTCACAAAGCTGACAGGACATAGATCTAATGGGCTATTGGCCCAACTTTAGATGAATTCTGTTAAGTTCTGAAATTTCCATTTCTCACTTAAGATATACTGAAAGGAAAACTCTGCTACATATCCCATAAACTCTATGTCCCTGAACAGGATAACCATTGTATCAGCCAGCAAAAGAGTATCCCAATTCAAATATGTCACCCAGAGTCTCTGTTTTACAAGTAACACTTAAAGTGGTAACAGTTAATTCTTATATCTGACAGTCTTCATGGACTTTCATTTTCCCCACTATCTTAAACTTCAGACTAATTCAATTTATCTTGTCCATTTTACTCAAACAACTGAAACAGATCTATGGTAAATTAATGTGCTATAGATAATTTGGAATGCAGTGCAAGAATTCAATGCACACCCGCACTACTGTATTACCTAAGGATATAAGATTTTAATTTAAAAAGTTAAAGGTCCATAAATCACATTCTATCTACACTTGTCAACGTTTCTGACAACCTATTTTAACATCTAGAATTATTTCCTTCTTTATCACATAAGAGAGATTTTAGTTTAACTCCACTTTACCCTAAAAAGTAAAGAGGGAGCCTAAAGAAATTGGAGGAGAATGTTGAAGAAAAGGAAAAGAAGCACCAGGTACTCACTGAAGACATTCCCATAATATGGTGGGACTACTCCTTGGTGAGATATAAATGGTGGATAAACTATCAGGTGAATGAGGAATGAGGAAACAATCTCCTAAAGGTATTTTTTGCAGATGAGGCACATGGGAGATAGGACTGATAATGCATGTGGGGCTGCACAGCAGAAGATAGCTGGTGACATCTTCAGCACCCTGGCAACCTAAGTTTAGGAAAGCCTGCTATATATTTCAAAGTCTGGGGGCAAAGTGGTCACCTCATTCCAACTTGGGTATGGAAACAGGGATTACAAGTCACTCTAGCAGAATGAAAATGTATGAACAGACAAATTAACATGTATTCTGACTTAAATCTGGAAGGCAGTCAAGGTTTATTATGTTGTTCTCCTTCCTATCTCAAGGGCATACTTTAAAGCCTACAGCAAGCTTTGTGTTGCCATGGCTATCTTTCTAACAGCCATAGAAAATATCTAGTTCAAAGCCACCTTGTAAATGTCTCCAATAAACGATGGCCAAACAGACAGTCTTGGTATAAACATAATCAAACAAAGGGTAACAAAAAAGGAGATGAGGTGTGGGAATTGCAGATAGGTAAACACTAATTTATAAGAAAAAATGTTTTTCTTAACTATTTAGGCCTAGAATCTCAGGAAGTGAAGAGATGAAAGAAAAGCCTTTCCAGTTATACTCTGAGACACCAACAGGAAGTCCAGTCTTCAGTATCTTTCACACTTTGACTCATGTTTCACTAAAATATGCACATAAGTAGTACCAGAATTGTAGGAAACTTTCATGACACCCAAGAGAAGATTCCACTACAGTGTTACTATTCCATCCACTTCTTATCCATCCTCTCTCAGCACATCCTCTCTTAGCCTCTTGTGCATCTTCCTGCAGCCCAAAACCATGACTTCTCCCACAGGCACATGCCAGATGTGGTCAAGTCAAGGAATTTCTCCTAGTTCCAGCTCCAGTTGAAAGGAATGTATTTATCCCAAGTAAGAGGTAAAAATGTCTTTCAGTTTTTAAACCAATTTGTTCCCTTTTTGTATTAAACACTCCAACTGTGAACTGTTGAAAGCCTTTTGTCTCCCAAAGCCAGCCCTTCTTGTGCAGCCCACCAAGGTTTATTTCTTGGCTTTGTCCCCAGCTTTGGGAAGAATAAGCAAAAACAGCTGTACACTTCTGCTACTTCATACTTCCAACATTCCCCCATTTGGTATCCTGTCTCATCTCAGAGGAGTTTGTGCAGGCATGCCCCTCTCATACTACTCTTTCTGGGATTTGAATGTTAAGAAGTGGGAAGAAGGACAAAAAGGTCAGAAAGGTAGAGGTACTTCTGTACCAAATGCCTCCAGGAGTAAATATTTCCAGTTACAGTAAAGTGCTGTAAGCTAAGAAGCCAAGTAACCAAAGATGCAAATTCAGTGCAGTTAATATACTGAGATTTTAACAATACATATATCAAAATGAATGCCAAAGGAAATAACAATAACTAAATTAGTCATGTTTTTAACCTAGCATTTATATGAACCACTGTTCATTACAGTTTGAAAAGCAAAGTATAATTACACCAAATGCATGATGGTAAGTACTTTTTTCACAAAGCGTACCCTTTCTCATGGATTATTTTCCACTGAATTCTTTTTATGATGGGATTTATCCCACCTTATTTCAGCTTTTTGAAACTGGGCAGCTAATTTTAGCCAGCCGAAGAGGAGGGGAGGTACTTTCAGCAAGAAATTTTTTCCACCTATTTAGGATGTTATGAATTGGCATTCTGCCATTACGCTGCAAAAATCTCTTCAAAGGTGCTGAATGGAGGAAAATTAAGCTAATTTAATCTCTTATATATCAAAAAAAAGGCATCACATTTTTCTACATTGCCACCAGCACTTTTTTTGTTCTTTTGAGGGTAGGGGGTAGAGGGTAAGAAAGCTGATGTCAGCCTTACTGTGGTGGTTGATCTGCTTCCTTGTAACTTTGTTGAAGCAAAGGGTTTTCTCATTAAAGGGGACAATAATTTTGTATGTTTTTCCTCAGCACCCAAATACAAAACTGGTCTTCAGAAATTCAAAAATTCTACTCACTTTTTTCCTCTCCTGAAGTTCCTGTTATAAATCTGTTTCACTTTAAATTAAAATCCATTCAGTTGCAGTTCCAAGCTGTTGGCTTTTTTTGGGAGTCCAATGTTAAAAAGCCCTTCAATATCTTGCATTTTCTCCCTTTGAAAGAAATACACACTGTGATCAAGCCACCTCTCATCATTCTTGTAGATAATTTAAACAGCTTGAGCTTTTTAGGTAACTTTTTTCTCCAGCTCCTGAATGTTTTATCAGATTCTTTTCAGAATCTTCTCCATTTTTTTCAGTAGCTTGTTAAAAACGTGAGCATCATACTTGACCACAATTTTCTAGTTTTGCTGCAGTACTGTCTTCTACATAAAGAGTTTTGAAATGATATATATTCTAGACAACCTTGGTTGCTGAAATGTCTAGTATTACATAAATTTTTCTAATGTAGATGATTTTGCTGAGGTTTTTTTTTTTTCCCTTTTAAGTATTCCCCACTCACTAAGCGAACTATACATTCCTTTCCCTCCTGCACCTCTTTTTTTCAATGGTTGTGTCTCACTCATTAATAGCAAAATTTCCTTCAACATTTAAATACATTGTTTTTTCTTAGCTTCGGTACCTGTTAACAATAATGACCTACTCTCTTGGTCAGGTCAGGCACTTCACGAGTGTCCAACAATAACTTCAATATCTTTAATGTCCCCTCCAACCAAAACTTTCTATGATTCTATGTTGAGACTTTAACCAAATATGCTGTTATGCTATAATGCAGAAAAACCCAGCTTTGATAGTTTCTGTTCTATCAATATATATCTAGGATGTTCTCAATGATGGGTCTATTCCAATTCTGGTCTGTTTGGTGTGCTCCTAGGTCTTCTTGACTCTCAGGAACTTCGCTTTCGATATTTAATCTCTGACTTGATCAAGGAATTATTTTTACTTCTATTTATAGAAGTAAATATATACTACATGGTGGACAGTAAAATGACAATGAGTAAACAGTGTGCTCTTGCGGCCAGGAAGGCCAATGGTATCTTGGGTTGTATAGGGAAGAGTGTAGCCAGCAGGTCAAGGGAAGTCATTCTCCCCCTCTACTCTGCACTGGTGAGGCCACAACTGGAGTACTGTGTCCAGTTCTGGGCTCCCCAGTTCAAGAGGGACAGGGAACTACTGGAAAGAGTCCAGCGTAGGGCTACAAAGATGATTCAAGGATTGGAGCATCTCCCTTATGAGGAGAGACTGAGAGAGCTGGGACTCTTTAGTCTGGAGAAGAGAAGGCTGAGGGGAGACCTTATCAACGCCTACAAGTATCTCAAGGGAGGGTTGAAGGAGGAGGGAGCCAGACTCTTTTCAGTGGTTCCCACTGAGAGGACGAGGGGCAACGGGCACAAGTTGGAACATAAGAGGTTCCACTCAAATATGAGGAGAAACTTCTTCACGGTGAGGGTGACAGAGCCCTGGGACAGGCTGCCCAGGGAGGGTGTGGAGTCCCCTTCTTTGGAGATTTTCAAAACCCGCCTGGATGCAGTCCTGAGTAACATGCTCTAGCTCTAGGCAATCCTGCTGCAGCAGGGGAGTTGGACTAGATGATCTCTATGGTCCCTTCCAACTCTAGAAATTCAGTGAAATTCAGTGAAATACATACTTTTTTTAATATACTGCTATATATAGTATATATACTATATACTTCTATTTACTTCTATTATAAAGAAGATAATGGGCAGAGGATACTGTACTCAGATCATAACATCGCCAAAGGTAATGAAGTCCACCTGTTCAGATCACTGGAATTCACTTTATCTTCATAAACCTTTGTGGAATAATATGTCCTGCAATATGTTGCAATAAATATTGCAAAAATTCATGAACCAGTGACCCATGCCAGGATGAAAGGCTTCTCACTGAATTGTTAAGTAAAGTTAGACATGTTCCCCACTAGTGTTTAAGCTCCCCCTACAGTATTTGAAGACAAAGAGAACAGCGTATCAATTGATGTAGTTCAGACCCACCTTCCTTACATGCCTGTTTCAGAAGGGGATGAATAATTGTCCAAGACTTCTGTATCCTCTATAAAAAGAGCCTCACTGATCACCTCACTTTGGGACATCCCACTTTTAAATCATTAACTCCATCCCTGCTGACTGATATTCACAGTTCCAGTCTTCAAGTTAGATTTCTGCTTAGCAAGTGATCCCTGCATTTCCTTCCTGAAACTATTTTATCTCACTCTGAAACAAAGACACATATTTTTTGAAGATTTGTCCTCTTAAGTTAATTAATTTAATTACTTTTCCCATTCTGACTACTGACATCAAGGCATGGAGTCAAATACTCTACAGAATAGCTCATTGAGATGTAGTAACCAGTCCCTTTTCATTTATTCAGCATCAATGAGCACTTTTTCCTTGGGTTTTGCTGTCTGTGCTCAGAGATCATGTAGTTAAAAATAAGTGATCTCATTCACAACTCAAAAGAAAACTAAGATTAAATAAGGATTCTCTCTCAGAATTGGCCTATGGATAAGTTGTAGTCAACCTAAAGAAATGACAATAAATTATGGATGTGTAAAACATTTGTTGGTAGTCCAAACCTAGTAAACTATTAATAATTTCAGCAAACCTGTTGGCTTGCTTTGCATTCCAGTACAATTACATGTACTAGAATTTCCCTAAGCATGCTGTGTCTTCCCAGGCTAATTTATTTTTATGAACATCCCAGGGACACTGAAGACATTTTGCTGAACTTTGTTAACACAACTTGCTGTCAACCTGGTGCATTAATGAAAATAGTTCCACCTTTCCAATATGCTACCGACGTTTAATTTCAAAAGCACAATTAATATATGCAATGTTATTGTGTCTCTCTCTTTTGCAAGCCAGTAAACACTAACTTGGGATTTATTAACTGCTAAAAGCAGTAGACGTTCAATCAATACAGTATACTTCTGGCATGTGAATGTGGCGAGACCGTAATCAATCTTTAGGGTGAGATGTAAAACTCAAATTCTGGCCACTGGAGATGATTATGATCTTAGAACTTGGTTTTGTTGTTGTTTTTTTTTGTGGTTTGGTTTTGTTTGGTTTTGGGTTTGGTTTTTTTTTTTCTCATAAAAGAGAATCAGTGAAAGAATTGCATACATTGGTCACACTTTGAATGGCAAAATACCATAGCCACGTCAAAACACCACGGCCACGGATGGCTGGGGGTGCACAAGGAGTCTATAACCATGACTGTCCTTTTCGGAGGGCTTGTATGGGATATGAACACGGGACCTCTCATTTGGCTATCTCAGTCAATAGAGCTTGAAACTCTTAATTTCAGAGTCGTGGACCATGCTGGGCACCAAAAAAGGACTGTTGAAGTTTAACCCAAGCTGTTAACCAAGCACCACGCAGCCACTCGCTTACTCCCCCAACTAGGATGGGGGAAAAAATCAGAAGAGTAAAAGTGAGAAAACTCGTGGGTTGAGATAAAAACAGTTTCATAGGTAAGGCAAAAGCTGCACATGCAAGCAAAGCAAAACAAGGAATTCATTCACTACTTCCCTCTGACAGGCAGCTGTTCAGCCATCTCCAGAAAGCAAGGCTCCATCACACATAATGTTTAACTGGGAAGACAAAACGCCATAACTCCAAACATCCCCCAGTTCCTTCTTCTTCCCCCAGCTTTATATACTGAGCACGGCATCACATGGCATGGAATATTCCTTTGGTCAGGTAGTATCAGTGGTCCTGGCTGTCTCCTCCCAACTTCTTGTGCATTCCCAGCCTACTCCCTTGAGGGCAGTATGAGGAGCAGAAAAGGCTTTGACTGCTTAACAACAACTATTTCTCATCCCAAACCCAAAACATATCACCATCCCAGCTGGTTGTAAGAAAGTTAACTCTACCCCAACTGAAAACATGACACGACATTACTCAGGATCTCCCGCTTGAATTCACAGTCTCCTGCCATTTGAAGTAAAGCCTTTGTTAGCTGCAGCACTCTAGAGATTTATAGTCATCTCTACTGGATAGTTACCAGACAGCATTTGAGTGGCCTGACACTCCATCCTCTAGAAGTCAATAGAACATAAACACTAGTTAGTACATTATATTTTGTCAAGCACAATTTGGAAACCTGTTTTCTTCCTGAATTCCCACTGTGTTTTCAGCATCAGAATCTCCATTTTTCTCTTGGTATAAATTTTAGTATAAATGTAAAACATTTTTTCTTTTTTTGTTTCGGTTACCATAGGTTGAAAATGATATTTCAAAAAACCTATTAATTGTCCATATTGTGAAATGTAAGATGCTTAAGGTTCATTTTCTACAAGATAATATTTTATTGCATACAATTATTTTTTAAATAGCTTTTTATCTGCAGAATGAATGAATATGCTGAAAACTGAACGTTTTGTCCATAAAACCATGAGGTAAGGTGTGGGGTTTTTTTCTAAAAAAAATGCTTGACACACAGGAAGATAACCTAAATCATCAAAGTCAGTGTCTAAAATAAATTTTGGGGTGTTTTTTAAATTTAATCTTAAAATTTAGAACGAGATAATATTTTTAAAAGTCATCTGTTTGGAACTGAATATGAAAACCGCTAGTCCTCTAATGAAAAATAAGCCACGTTGGGCTTTCTATGTCATGCTACTTAATGTTTGGCAGTATCCAGGTAATAATGTTGGCCAATAGCTGACTCCTGCACAAATGTCGCATTGGCTTGGAGTTCATAGTTTATTATTGAAGCTAAGCAAAGCTTTTATTTTTGTAATGCATAACTAGGTTTTGACCTAACAATATGCTTAATCATATTCACAGATTCACAGATTCGACAGAGTTGGAAGGGACCTCTAGAGATCATCTATTCCAACTTCCCTGCTAAGCAGGATTGCCCAGAGAAGTTGTCTTCCACACATTCTAGGAACCACCGGGACTGTTCCCTCTCTGCTGTGTTATATTTCCAGCAGATATCTGGGAAGTTGAAGTTCCCCACAAGAACAAGGGCGAGTGATTGCGAGAGCTCTTCCAGTTGCTGGCAGAATGTTTCATCGACTTCTAGGTCCTGGTTTGGGGGTCTGTAATAAACTCCCACCATGATGTCTGTCTTGTTGACCTTCCCCTTGAGTCTGATCCATAAACACTCTACACTGTCATTCCCATTATTAACTTCTAGACATTCGAATCTGTCTCTAATATAGAGGGCCACCCCACCACCCCTCCTTCCTTCTCTATCCCTTCTGAAGGGGGAAGCCATTGATTGCAGCACTCCAATTGTGTGTACATTCGAATCTGTCTCTAATATAGAGGGCCACCCCACCACCCCTCCTTCCTTCTCTATCCCTTCTGAAGGGGGAAGCCATTGATTGCAGCACTCCAATTGTGTGTCATCCCACCGTGTTTCTGTGATGGCAACTATATCGTAGTTTTTCTGCAGTACAATGGCCTCCAGCTCCTCCTGTGTGTTGCCCATACTGCATGCATTTGTGTAGACACAGTTGAGCTGGGCTCCCAGCTTCATCCTCATCCTTGTCCCTTTTTCCCCAGGTTCATTACCATTGGGTCTGGTTTCATCCCCTTCCCCCTTCACAACTAGTTTAAAGCCCTGTGCAAGAGCTTTGCTAACTCTTGGCCTAACACCCTTTTCAGGACAGGGTTTTCCCATCATTCTCAAGCAGACCTGGTGTCCTGTAAATCAAATTATGGTCTGAGTACCCAAAGCCTTGCTGGTAGCACCAGTTACAGAGCCATGTATTGATCTGCCTGATCTTCATGCTCGTCCATTCATTGGTCCCCAAAACTGGACGGGCAGAGGAGAACATCATCTGTGCTCCTGAACACTTGACTAGCTGTCCTAGAGCCCTGAAATCTTTTTTCATTGCCCTCTGACTTCTCCTCACCAGTTCATCATTGTCTGTAAGACCAAGAGGGGATAATAATCTGAGGGCCTTATCAGGCTAGGAAGCTTCCTGGTTATATCCCTAACACAGGCCCCTGGGAGGCAGCAGACCTCCCTTTGGCAAGGGTCTGGTCTGCATATGAGACCCTCAGTTCCCCTCAAAAGGGAACCACTATTGCCCTCCTTTTTTTCTTCATGGAGGCAGTCTTAATACATGGAGCTGGCTGCTTCCGCAGCTCCCTGGATAAGCCACTATCAGTATCTTTGATCCCCTCCTCCTCTATCTCCAAAGGCTTGTACCTGTTCTGTACAAGCACCTGGGAAAGCGGGGAGGGGTCTGGAGGGGACTCTTCTGAGCAGGTACCTGCTGACACTCCCCCTCATCCTCTCTTACTTCCCCTCCTCCTGCCCGATGGCAAGAGGGCAAGGGGTCCTTTTCCCCTCGTGGAGCCTCCCCCTGCTCCTTCTTCCCTAAGAATGGCAGGGTGTTGCAAACGGTCCTTAGCCTTTCTACTTCCTCTTTAAGCTCGGCCACCAGGCCCAGCAGATCCTGGACCTGCTCCCAGCACACAACAGGCGCTGTTTTTGCTGCCCTCCTGTAAGAGCGACAGACATCCCAAGGAGCCCGCCGCCTGGACAGCTGCATGTTGCTGCGGCAGGTCGGTTTGGCAGGCTCTGTTCCTTTTGACTGTGGCTGCACAACGAGCGGTGACCACCTTGGGTGCTTTTGCTCTCCCCTTCCGCTCCCCTCAGGGGCGCCGCCATCTTGTGAGGCTGCCGCCGCCCCACCCACCGACCCAGAGCCTGCTCTGGCTGCCTTTAAATCTCCGCGTGACTCCTGGCCACGCCCCCTCCGCGCCTGATTGGTTGTCGCGGATTTCCGGGTTCCGGCTGGGGCTGGGGCTGCGAGGGGGGTCCCTGAGCTCGGACACCGCTCTGTGCGGCCCCATCGGCCCCATCCCCGGGATCCCCTCGGTGCTGCCGCCGCCTCGGCGACCGACCGATTCCTGCAGCATTTAATGATTTCATTGAGAAGTTAAAAGCTCTGGTCTAGACTACCAGATCAGAGGAACTGTCCCACAATGCACCGCGGCTACAGTATGTCATATGTCCCGCTCAGAGCCTCACAGAATCAGGAAGTGCTTCAAACCGTGGAGGAGTTGGAAAGGACATAGGCACAGTAGCATTTGGGCAGTAACCATGTCCTTCGGAAGCACATTTTACTAATTAACTTCAAGTTCTTTTCCCCTTTTGAACGAGAATTATCTTCTTTTCTCCACATAAAATAAGTTTTTCAGGAAAAGGCACTGCTGGTCTACTGGCGCAAGCTGCTGAGAACCAGACATCTCTTTCCTTCATCAGCATAATGCCATCTGCCACGGGCAGAAAGGAGATTAAAACTGAGGAAGAAGGAAGAGAATGACACCAACAGGAAAGATGTTCATTAAGTCTCTGGTATAGTCTATTCGGTCTCTCTAGATCTGGTTAGGAAAACAGTCGGGTTGTTCAAAACCTAGTGTGCTCCGAGAAAAAGAACTACATTACTTTTCTTTCTTCTTAATAATATTACAATTGATCCATGTGTACTTTTGAAGACAGAAGAAGCTCTGGGGATATTGCAAAAAAAAAAGTGCATCAATAACAACACTTTTGAAATAAGGAAGACTAAATGTTTTGTGTTTCAAATATTTGAAGGCATTATGGAAATATCACTCAGGGCAGGAAGAATACCAAGAAAACATTAAAATAAACTATGTAAATGTCCTCTTACATATCTATTAAGAAAATAACAGATCGTCTCTTTATTTCTGGATTAGCTACCTGAATCTAAAATACTAAAACAACAAACACAAGATGTGGTTTTTCGTTATGTAAGTTAATGAACATTATGGAAAAATGAAAACTACTTTGATCTTTATGCACTAAAGTAACACTTACAGATTTTAACTGCATTGAGCTAAAGCATTGCAGAAACAGCCCCAGTCCCTTAAAATTTACATCACACATGGAGAAAATAGATCATGAATGAAGAAAAATTGTTTTTTTCTCTACACAGTTTGTAGATTTGTGCAGGGGAGCAGAAGTAAGAAGTAAAAAGGGATTGCAATCTTTTCTTACAACTGCTTATTTATAGAAGCAGAGTATAGTAAAGTCAGTGTTCTCCCTGCTACTCTAACATGTAAATAAAACTGTTTTAGAATCCCTTCTTGAGCTCTGAGAGCAGGGCTTAGGGCCCCTACATCCAAACAGGGAACTAGGCTGTGAAACCCAAATGGAAGCAAATGCATCTTAACAAAGTAACACTTCACCCGAACCCGTATTTCTTTGGGCAGCAACTTACTCAAGGATACCTCTTTGGTATTTTCGTTTCTCCAAGTGCACTGTATAGGGAGCCAAAGCACCTTACACAGGATGCCGGACTCCTCCAGGGAACCCAGAACGTAAATGCTGTGATATAGCCATGGTGGTGGATGGCAGTACAAGCGCGGTCCCAGACAACAATGACTTGCATAAAGTCACAAAGGAGAATTACAGTAAGTTTGGGCAAAATTGTAGCCTTTGCCATCTCTATGGATGAACCCTTCAGTGATCCCACACATTTAATTGGTGATCCCTTTTCAAATACGCATGCCCAGTCACTGCCATGGAAGCTGCTAGCTCCTGTGCCACATTAGATAAAAACATAAATTGAAACAGGAGCAAGGAGAAAATTTTCTGAAGAGCTATCATAACATCATAGATACTGGAATGCTATATGACTGGAAGATCATATAGCAATATACCTACCAAATGGGAATGCTCCCAGGAGTACAATTCCTCGTGCTTTTTCAGCACTACGCTATTGCATGTTTGAATAGATTTCACTCTCTGAAAGTCTGGTTTGATACTCAGCTTGAAGCTACCTTTTCCTTTCTTCATACAATTATTTTTAATTTCTATTAAGATTCTTTAAATGAGGCGCTGCTCAAGCTGAGCAGAAGAGATTCTTCTCGGGCTGTGGTCTGTGCTTCAGAAAAGAGACAGGCTGCAGAGGAAAACACTGAGGGTAAAACACTGAATTACATCAGTGACTTACTGTTTGTCCATTTATCCTATACAGGTTCTTATACCCACTTTGTAGATTTTGCCATTTTAGTTTTCTCTCCAGGGCACATCTCTTACTCATTCTTCTTCCTATTCTTTAAATACTATCAAAATGGTCTCTTTCTTTTCAGCCTGAAGACACTCAAGCCAATGAGAAAACAAAGAAGGCTTTTTTCTTTTTTTTTATTTTTTCCCCTGACAGAATATATTCTTTTCTTTAACTGTATTGGCCAACGTATTTGCTGCTCTATGACACTCAAGATGAAATGTAAAATCTCACTACATTGAACTCTATAGGAGTTTTGCTATTGATTTTTCTGTAGTCTGGATATCAACTGTTAGCCGTATCTTTCAGTTTTCTACCCAACACTGAGTATATGTGAGGTGAATTATTTTTCATCTATACGAAACATTATTCAGTGGACATTTAAGAAACCAACCTGCAGACTAAACCCAGGTGTATATTTACAGCAAGTTTTTAATTTTTAGGGCCATAGAAAAATGTTACCCCCCAGCCAAGGTGATACTATGCAGCATAGCTCATCTGGGGCTAATATATCTCTAAAACAATTTATTCATGTAGCTTGACTTTTTCTCATACTCATTTGTCACATTTCCTTCCTAAATCATTAATATCATTAATATTCCTTATTTATTGCTGAAAAGTAAGAAAACACATGTAACGCACAATTTCCATCTCACCTTTAGGTGTCTAAATGCCCTTAAAACTGTAGCCCTAGCTGATTTATGTGCATTCAAAACTGAGAATGGGCATCTTAAAAGGTTGCTTAATATTCATAGCTATGTAACTTGTCAATTGTTTTTAATGAAAAATCAGAGAAACATGCAATGAAACCCGCTAGTACTTCTTATGGGCAGGGTTTTCTAAATGTATGTGTTTACCTTGGAGCTACTTGTCTGGCTTCTCTTTCGCATCAGTAAAGAAAGACTGATATTTGGGAATATGATTAACCCTTTCTAAAGTTGACACCTAGTAAGATTAGGTGAGTCATGTCTTAAAATCGCTATCTCTCCATTAATTTTAAGAGAAACTTGGAACGAGTTCTGAAGCTGAAGACATCTATGCTGTAGACGTCAAGATTATAAGATATGGTTCACAAACGGTGTTGATATGGGCGCATGTGTGAACACTTGTGCATGTGTGGGTTTGTTTCTGTCATCCTTCAATTTCAATGGAAGGTGAGTGGTGAGATAATGGGGTATAGGTTGCCTTTTCAGTTTGAGTCTCTGACATTATATATATAACCTTAACTAATTCCTCACTCCACATTTTCCCCAGGGAAAATGGAACAACACTTACCTTTCTAAATCAGATGCTCTAAGGGTACTGGTTCATAATGTGTGTGAAATACTCCTGAGATTTCACATGGAAGGTTGGGAAATGTTACAGTATTAGCTTGTACTTTCTCTTTTCTGACTTCTGATTCAAGTGTCTTTGCCAAACACAGCCTAAAAACAATTTTAGAAAGGAACCAAAGTTTCACTGAAGTGAATTAATCCGGGACTTTAAGAGGCAACAATATCTACAGAACGTGCTGTTTTGGATAAGGCTAAGTGTAAAGAGAGATGCATTAATGAAAGGAAAACAACTTTTCATGTTCGCTGAACAACAAAATATGCAGTAGGCTCTCCTTTGTGTTTGATTATAAACTTTTTGAGAAGATAAAGCCTTCTGGCAATACATCAAACCGTCCTGCTTAGTTTCAGTCTAACAACTCCAAACTGAGTACTTTTTTACAACTTCCCTCCACAATGCTCTTTAGAATGTCCTTAGGTTTTCCTCCAGGCAATGGCAGCTATAGTATGTGCTGAAGGATTTGTCACTACAGATATTAATACACCATCAAATAGAGAAATTCTTTTTAACTCTGTGTCAAATGCAAAATTATCATCACTAATACAAGAACTTAACAGTGGGGTTTTTTTTGTTTTTTTTTTTTTTAAATCTAATGCATTATCATTAATGTAGCTCTCTCATCAAACTTGAGGGAGACTAACAGACAAACTATGATGACCTTGGACTGATTCAGCACTGAGCTTTTTAATTTGAATACATAATATTGTCTGGGAATACATATTCAACAAAGGATAATATGGACTACAGGAATAACTTTGGGGTTTTTTACACAATTAGTTTGACAGTCCTAACTAGTATACTAATTCCAAAATTAATTCCAGCCATCTAAATAATGTTTTAGCTGTATATATTTACAGAATGATTCAAGCACACAAATTACTAACCAGAATTTAAATTACAGAATTGCAGAAGGTATCAGAATACAACTCCAAAACTACCTTTTCTGTGTTAAGGTCTTTCTGTAAGTCTACTTTGATGAAACGTTACTGAAATTAATATATTTAATTAGCTTTGACATGAAGATCTCAAAATATCTTTAAAATAGATATCAATTACCCTCCCACTTCTTAGCATGAAAGAAAAATGTTGTTGTATTCATTTCTGTATTAGTATTCTAAAAAAAAAGGTTTGAGGGATTTGGTCTTTTCTATCTTGCAAATAAATCAGAAAGTTACTACCAGCCATGTACTAACCAAAAGATGATACACCCTCTGCCATATGTATAGAGCATTTTCTCTTGATTTTACATTACTGTGATTATTTTTATTCTTCTTGTTATTATTCACAGCATGTGGTTTAATCTTGCCTCTGATATGCAGCAATGCATCTTTTCTTATTTTTTATTTTTTTTTCCTCCTTCTAGGATATTTTTTGTCCTCCCTCCTAACACTACATTCACCAGTGATCTGTAACAGCTTAGAAAATAGATTTTCAGCTTTAAGCCTGCAGACTAAGAACAGGACAGGATCAGGCTTTAGGGTCCTTTCCTCCACGTTAGTAACTAAGGTTCCTGTCCTTACAAAATGTACAGCCTATCCACTTCAGATGTTTATAAACCTCCAATTTTCTGTCCCTGCACTAAGCTGCATGGTTTGTAGTGGAAGGATGGTTAAGTGCTGTGTAATGTCTGCCAGAACAGGCTGGAAAATCTCAGATCATATTTTCTACAAAGACCCTGCTGCTCGTCTCCAAGGTGCTTTTGGGCCAGCTATTTTGTCTCATTCTCCATAAAACAGTGATAATGACAATGATTTTCCTGTCTAAAGAACTTTGACATCTAAAGCCACAACCCCTGGCAAAAGAAGTTATTATTATTATTAATGGAATTGATCAAAATTGAGCTTAGAGCCTTACCAGGCTGTTTGGTCTGAATTACCACCACTCCATCCCTAACTTTGCCCCTAACTTTTTGCACAGGTGGAAAATAATCCTTCATAGTTTGGCTATTTTGTTTTGCGTACAAATGGAGGACTGTGCTGGCTGACCAACTTTGTTGTTCATGGAAGCCTGCTATAATTAAGGGTGACAAAAATGTTATTAGCAATCTATTTTTCCAGAAGCTTGGAAATTCCTCAAACATCCTACTTTTGGTTTTAAATTAATTAGTCTGGAAAGTAAGAGTAAAATCCTATTAACCAGTTTGAAGTTCTGGAGAAGTGCATGTAATATATATTTTTTCCTCCTCTAAAATGTATTTTAAAGTTGCCAAAAAGCTTTATGCACAGTTTTTTGAGGGGGAAAAAAAAAAGGTAACGTTCTTAGAATTTAAAACTTTTCTTAGGTAAGACCTGTGTAGATTTGAGGTTAGGACTAGAGACCTATTAAGTAAAAAATGTGATCACTGTCACATAACAATGTAAGACTACTTCCAATTTTTTTTTTACCAGATGTGAAGAACCTTCCTATAGTCAGTCAGTATGAAAAAAAATTATATTAGATCCCAGTTAATATCCTAGACTGAAATCTTACTGTGTTACGAGATTTAGATAAAGAATAAGTAATACATTTCAGAAATTGAGTTCATCAAAGAACGAGAATATTTTCCCTAAAAGAGCTTTTAAGTGATTTTCCCATAATGTTTTTAAAGGGGCTCCACTGGGAATGTTCTGAAGAAGTTCTTGTTTAATTTCTCCTTTTTTTTCCTCCAAGGTTTTTTTAAATTCTTCCTAAGACAAAATCCATTTTCCAAACAAATGGAACTTATTTCATTTTTAAAAATAAAATTAAAAAAAGAAAGGTTTTATTCTCAAATACTGTTCCTTGTAAAAATAAAATTGTTTTGTTGAAAAAAACTAAATTTATTCACTAACTTAAACCACTTTGAGTTTCATTAACCTGCACCAAGTCTTTCTTTAATCTAAGTTCAATCTATTTGCTTGTGATAGAAAGACAAAGTCTTCAAAATTTGCACTGTATTGTTCAAATATTACCTGTTTTGTGTATAATTACATACATGTTTCTTTTTTCACCCATGTAGCAACTTTAAGAAATAAGTAGTCAATTTCTTCTCTTGTGTAATATCACTAATGCAGCTATGTTTATATAAGTACGTGATATATTTGATTTATGGCCTTTACATCTGAACAATCCTTTTATGTTCACACACCTTACATACTGTTAACCACCTGAAAGGAAAATAAAATCTCCTTCTCACCATAAGTTACTGTCTTTTTCTTTTTTTCTGCTTTTATTTAAGTAACAACACGAGCACAGCAATCAAAAAATGTACAGTTTTGCACAGGGCATAACATTCCAATCTCACTTGAACACACAAAATAATACCCTTCTGTTTCGTTCATGAAAAGCATAATCCTGACTCCAATCCCACAAACCCATGAAAGTAAAGATGGAGTTAAGAGGTACAAATCACCTAAACCAGTAAAAATTCTCTAATCTTTTGGGAAAACAAACAAACAAACCAACAACACAGAACCAGAAAATTATTTGTTCGTTTTAAGAACTGGACAACTTCTTTGCAGTTCTAATAGATTTTCTGTACTCCCAGTTGTTTTTCAACTTCAGCAAATATATATTCTTTTCCTGTTTCCATTGAGTAATGAATAACCTTACAGTCACTGCACAGTAAGAAACAACCTTACAGAAAATGAAATAGACCCTGTAACAAGCACATAGTATTTACAGGCCCTTTTTTTTTAATAAAATGCAGCATGGTTTGATGTGATTTGGCCTAGACTGGGCTTGAAGAATAGTGTTTCACTCTTACTTTGGCCGCTGATTCTCCATGTAAGAAGGTCAAGCTTGCTTACTTCTGCTTTCTCTTTTCAAACTTTCTTTGTCATCTGTTTTTATGTGGTCAGTCTTAAGGTCAAGGGCACCGACCAACTCTATATTTGCACAGTATTTAGTGCAATAAAGATTTAATCTTAAATAACTTGCAAAGACATGTATATTTATTCTTGTAATTAAATTATATGGTTATATTTGGTCTGGACACATCGTACAGTTACTCTTGCATGATGAACAGAAATACTGTATAGGATTTCTTCAGATTCATTATTCTCAGGGTAGTCTGTACTCATGTACTCAGCTCTAGCAAGGATGAATATTTTATACTTGCAAGCACTTTAATCTAAGTGCACCCTTTCACTTGCTAAAATACCGCATTTATGGTCCACATAAGAACTCAGCTGATACTGAAACATGGATATTTGGGCAGGCTGCACAAGAAGCCTAATGCCTAGGGAATTTACTTAACTTCTGATCTGAAATAGCCTGAATTTGTAAATCTTACAAACTATCTCTTTCATCACAATGTCTGAGGAGAGAGACAAGCCAAAGGAGTTCTGCATTGGTGCCGGGAGAATCTTGTTGGATGGGACCCCGAAGAATAGCTGTTCAGACATTATTGTGATGGGCAGCAGTTTTAAATCGCACAGCGTGAGCATGGAGTTAGTAGAAATGTCAATATGAGCTCCATAAAGCAGAATGCCACCTGTGTTCTCATTGAGGGATAGGAAAAGGGAAATGAATTTTTGAAAATAGTCATAAATAATAAAAAATGGTTGGCCTATAGCATTTTTCTTAAATTAACAAGAAGAACTTGAACCCAGTATAAAGTGCCTTGAAGAAAACCTGTCCAGTCTTCAGGGATGGGTTTTTTGATCGGGATAGATCCAGTGTGTGAACAATTTTCAGATGCGTAATTTATTTCCTGTTTTGAAAGAAATTGCTTAGCCTTGAAAGGTTTGTCAGGAGCATTATCATGTTTTTAAGAGTGTTCAGGGAGTTCACCAGGAAGAAAGCAATACATTCCTAGCAGATCCCTTCCAAACTAAAATACAATTTCATAAAATATTCAGCATCTTTGAGGGCTTATAGTTATACTTATAGGAACCCATTCTCTTAGGATAAGGAACTGAATCTGTTGCATATATAATGAAGCCATAGATAATCATGGTCATAACTGAGGGCAGAATCCATACTTCCTTGCATGAAGCTCTTCTGGGGAACAAAAATGCAAGGAGCTGTGCAGCATGTCAGAGTTATTATTTGAATTTATGAGCAAGTCACTAAACCGCAGTGCAGCTCCTGTATAGACTAGAAAAAACATTCGTGGTACCTCTAAGCATGACCTTTAAGTCACAGAGACCTTGGCTTTGCCTGTGCATACTACCACAGCTCTTGTTCCCTGTCCCTTTTTCACTGAATTTCACTGAATTTCACTGAATTTTTTAGAGTTGGAAGGGACCATAGAGATCATCTAGTCCAACTCCCCTGCTGAAGCAGGATTGCCCAGAGCTAGAGCATGTTACTCAGGAGCATCCAGGCAGGTCTTGAAAATCTCCAGAGAAGGGGACCCCACGACCTCCCTGGGCAGCCTGTCCCAGGGCTCTGTCACCCTCACCGTGAAGAAGTTTCTCCTCATATTTGAGTGGAACCTCTTATGTTCCAACTTGTGCCCGTTGCCCCTCGTCCTCTCACTGGGAACCACTGAAAAGAGTCTGGCTGCCTCCTCCTTCAACCCTCCCTTGAGATACTTGTAGGCGTTGATAAGAGAACTCTCTGGGTTCTCTGTATTAGTAATACAGAGGGTTCTCTGTATTAGTCCCAGGTGCCCACCCATGCGGGCTCAAGAAAGCCTTAACTCTGCCCAAACTCTGTCCAAAGAAGGGAGTGAGTCTTAAGAAGTTAGATCACTGGAAAAAAAATATTCAATGAAATCTGTGAGGGGAAAAAAAAAAAAGAGCTAATGTATTTTTGTCTGGTGCTTGGTAAATGTGAGTAACTGCTCATCAGACTGGAGGCAAGGGAGTCCAGCCAGCTCCGCGCTAGACTACGACCAGATGCACAGCTTTGGTTGAATCACTTCCATTCTGTTTCCTTTTCTAATTTTTCATTTACTGATTTTTGGTCAGATCCAGCCTTCATAACTGAAATGCCCAAACTCAGCTTTTTTTTTTAAAAAAAACAACATTTTAATGAAGCTTTCCTCCCCTCCCCTGTAATGTGCTCCCAACAATGTCTGTGTAACCTTGGCTGCTGTGCTCTTTCAACATCCAGGTCCTGGGCTTTATCACCTGGATAGAGACAGCGGTCTGGTGTCACCCATCACCCACTTCTGCTAGCGTTTTCCCTTTGAGGGAGCTGGTGGGTTTGCATCAAACCAGAAACATACAAATAAGGGGCATAATGACTATGCTGATGCTCAGGGAGATTAGGCTTTAGTGTGATAACAAGTGCAAACTAATATGAGACGATAACACCACTCAGGTGTACCTGAGTGGTCAGTGAAAGAAATGGAGGGACTCAAGGGCTTCCAAGTGGAGCAGAAAACTTCTCCCTTATAATAATAATCATAGACCAGCCCAGGCTGGAATGTACCTTGAAAGATCATCTGGTCCAGACGTTCATGTGAAAGGGACCCTAGATTATCTAATACCCTGTTCGATTGCATCTTGAAAACCTCCAGCAATGGAGTCTCTGCCTCCCTGTTGTCATGGTACTTTTTTCTTCCCACTGACTGTGTGAGGAAGTCAGTATTCTCTTTACTGACTCACTATATGCTTAAAATGCATACCTCTCTGGGGTGTCCAAGACTGGATTGAAAGATCATCTGGTCCAAACGTTCATGTGAAAGGGACCCTAGATTATCTAATACCCTGTTCGATTGCATCTTGAAAACCTCCAGCAATGGAGTCTCTGCCTCCCTGTCGTCATGGTACTTTTTTCTTCCCACCGACTGTGTGAGGAAGTCAGGTATTCTCTTTACTGCCTCACTATATGCTTAAAATGCATACCTCTCTGGGGTGTCCAAGACTGGATCCCACTATTTTCAAGTCTTCAGAGTAAATATTGTTTCTCAGTATGAATCTGTGCTAATAAAATAGAGCTCTGGTTTCATCTAGGTCCCATAGCTATTGCTGCAATACAAATAATCACAAATACAAGATTGAGATTCTCAGAAGGGCTTGTGAAAATAGGTTTAAGGCAGTAAAACTTATGTAAAGAATGCCAAATAAGGCAGACTGAAAATCTGTGAGGAAAATGTTGAGGTATGAGGCAAATAGAGGTGGTAGAATGGTATAGAACAAGTCCCAAATAGTTAACTTTACAAGAGGGTGATAATTAAGATACGAAAATTTACACACATTTCTCCCTGGCAGATCCCTTCCAGTGAAGAATATAAATCACAAAGACCTGATATTGCTTTGTCAGTAATTCAACCTTAAAGTTACCACTTTAGAAAAATTCATAAACAGTAGGGTCAGAATAAACATGTAAAGGTATAGTCACATGGAAATGGAGATTTGTTTTGGAAAAAAATAGCAGAGTGACATACGGAGTAACGTACAGTGAAATATTTAGCTATAGCGTGCTATTTTTTGAAAACAGTATGTTAAATTATAAAGTAAAAGCTAGAACAAATTGACAGAATAATTTATTGACAGTGTAAGAAACTTATTTTCAATCCACCCATGAGTGTGTGAAGGTGGGTGCATATTGCCAATTAGTAATAAGAAGCGCTAATAATTCAAAGTAAGATAGACATGAAAGAGAGACATGAGAAGAAACCTAGAAATCCTTTAGGAAAGTTTATAGTTATAATTCATCCACGCACTGGAAATTTTACAAGCTCTTTTATACAGTTCTCTAACGTGTTAGCATGACCATCTGCCAAAGATAACCAGTTTTTCCTAAAAATCTATGTATTAGCCTAAGATGTAAGACCACACAACACATTCATAAAGCAAAATCTCTACTATGAGAGCAAAAACTATATATGTGTGAGTGTAGGTGCGTACACAGATCTAGACATGATTATTACCATCCTTTTGTGTTTTTTTTTTTTTAATGTTTGCTATTATAGAGACATCACTTGCACACAATTGTGTTATGTGTCTTCTGACCCTTTAGAAAGTTCATTCCCAGGGAGGGCACGAGGGGATCAAGAGAGATATGTAGGAAGTAAAATTGCACAAAGGAGACAGACGTCATTAATCCATCGATCTGACTGCCTGGGTCTGTCTTTCTATGCATTGCTAACTCCCTGGCAGGCTCTAGCCAGGTAGTGTAGGAAGTGCTAATGTGATCTGACTTGAGATCAATACTAACATGGTCTTAGATGCACTGTTTGTGCTTGCCAGAGTACTAGTTTGGAGACAGTACTGGATTATGTTTTACACCTTTTTAGCATCTAACAAGCATTCTGGGCCTCTAACAGAAACCAAACACAATTAAGTATCAGAAGCCAGAGAAAGGCTGGAGGACTTGGTGATGTTGTGATAACAGAGTGAACCTTTGACCTCTGGGTTAATAGTCTAAAACTTGCTTAAATTAGTCATGACAGAGGGCTAAATTCTGTACTGACTTTTACCCTTTACAGCCTCGTGGAAACAAGTCGACTTGCAGGAATTCAGGCAGATCTAAAATTTGGTGTTCAAATTGAAAAGCAGTTAGAAATGAATTGGGATTCTGAGCCCTGTTCCTGTGATCAGTTTAGACATGCAGGCACACAGCAAGTGGCACCGGTCCTGTTTGCTAGCAACCTCTGCGGCGATGCCGCGACTGCAGACTTCGTCTTCCCCATCTACAAAGAGACCTACCCAGCTGGTGACACAACCTGTCAGAAGGCAGCGTGGGGTGCTACTGCTGCCATCCATCCTCTGCATGAGCTGTGGGTAAAGGTCTTTTGCCTCCAAAAGCAAACCCAACTCCTTCTAAAAGTGCCAAGTCTATCTGATGAACAGAAGGGTCTAAACCAACTGAGAATCATTTAGTGGCTCTAGTATCAGCTCACCACAGAGATTCAGAGTTACAGTTCCCATTCTATCTACAGGATGCCGTATAGACATTATGGTATGTAATAATTTCAGATAGCATATTTATACAGAGCCATTTAAGCTCCCTAAAGCACTTCATATGTGAGGCATAGAGAAACATTATTTCATTCACCAGCAAAATGAAACCACCCATTCACCTGAAATACTCTTCTGTACTTCAAGTATGTTAATCTCTCAGCAAAAGTTAAAAAAAATAGCAGGAAAACCTGAGGAAGAAAGGCCATGAAAAGCATAGTCCACAAAAGATACAGACACGGGGGTGGAGGAGCCAATGAGGAGGGATACATTGCTGGACCTTGTACTAACAAACAAAAAAAGGTCTGGTTGGGGGTGTGAAGATTGAGGGCAAGCTCAGCTGCAGTGACCATGAGATTGTGGAATTCAGGATCCTGCATGGAAGAAGCAGGGCTGGACTGCAGGGGAGCTAACTTTGGCATCTTCAAAGACCTACTTTGAGGAATCCCATGGGTTAAGGCTCTAGAAGGTAGGGGGGTCTAAGAGAGCTGGTTAATATTCAAGCACCAGTTCCTCCAAGCTCAAGATCAGTGCATCCTTATGAGTAAAAAATCAAGCAAAGGAGGTAGGATACCCGCATGGAAGAGCAAGGAGCTTCTGGAAAAGCTCAAATGGAAGAAGGAGGTTTACAGAATGTGGAAAAAGCGACTAGTCACTTGTGAGGAATACAGGATCATTGTCAGAGTATGCAGGGATGCAGCAAGGAAGGCTAAGTCCCATTTGGAAATAAATCAAGGAAGAGTTGTCAAGGACAATAAGAATGGCTTCTTCAAGTATATCAGTAACAAAAGAAAGACTAGCAAAAATGTGGGCTTGTTGCTGAATGAGGTGGGTGCTCTGGTGACAGAGAATACAGAGAAGGCGGAGTTACTACATGCATGCCTTCTTTGCTTCAGTATGTGCTGTTAAGGCCAGTCCCAAGGAATCTCAGACCCTGGAGGCAAGAGAAAAAGTCTGAAGAAAGGAGGACTTGCCCTTGGTTGAGGAGGATCATGTTAGGCAAACTCGACGCCCACAAATCCATAGGTCCTGCTGAGAGGCACCCACAGGTGCTGAGGGAGCGGGCAGATGTTATTACAAAGCCACTCTCCATCATCTTTGAAAGTTCATGGAGAACAGGAGAGATGTGTGAGGACTGAAGGAAAGCTTATGTCAGATCAGTCTTCAAAAACGGCAAGAAGGAGTAACCAGGAAACTACAGGCCAGTCAGCCTCACCTGAGTAACTAGGAAACTACAGGCCAGTCAGCCTCACTTCCATCCATGGAAAGGTGATGGAACAGCTCATTCTGGATGTCACCTCTAAGAATGTGGAGGAAAAGAAGGTTATCAGGAATGCTCAACATGGATTCACCAAGGAGAAATCATGCTTGACGAATATGATAGCCTTCTATTATGGCATGACTGACAGGGTAGATGAGGTGAGAGCAGTGAACATTGCCTACCTTGACTTCAGCAAGGTTTTGGCACTGTCCCCTGTAACATCCTCATAAGTAAGTTTAGGACGTGTGGGTTAGATGAGTAGACATCAGCACTTCTCTAATACTTTTCTGTCTAAAAATTGTTACTAGAGATCCTAAGAAACGATCGTGAAGCATCGATGGGTCTGAGGCAACATGGAATAGCTGTGCTGCTGATTTTCTTTTCAACAAAGCAAAGGATGTGTTCAATTTAAAGAAGACTTATTTTTAATGTAAATAAGCAAATACTGTACATAATCCACACAGTTCTGGAGCTTACGGATAACAAGTTTGCACAGCACAAGCAAGGCAGCTTTGTTTCTCTTTAGAGCTCAGAAAGGCGAAGGTCAGACAAATCAGAATATGGAACATTTGGTTCCTCATTGGCCTCCCTGGTGCTTTTTCCTCTCAGTGCATTTCATTTTCTTGGCAAATGTCTGTGACATATCAGTAAGTCATTTTAACACTTCTTCATGCCCTACTATTTCAGTTTCAAGATCATTAATAAAACAGCAGCTTGGAAGGTGGCACAACAGGCATTCTAGTATGCTTGCAGGTAGGGTGGCTGTCTGATTTTTTTTTTTCCCAGCTATTAGCATAGCCAGACCTCAGCCTCATAAATAAACAGCACATAGTCTACAGAGAGTTTCATATGAAAAAAAAAATATGCACAGTATGCTTTTCACTGACTGGCTATGTGCTATTGAACCATCTATTAGAGAAACTTTACCCTGGAAATTCAGGCCTTATAATATTAAAGTTTTAAAATGAAACCCCCTCAGGCTAGCCCAGCATAAACAATTAGTTGCTCCCTGTTAAACTCCATATCCATAACAGCCCATTTTGAATGTTTCATAAGGTACACTAAGGGACATCATTAGTATGTGAATTTCTTTTAGAAAGATCACAATGAGGGCTTTAGGAAGAGAATGCACATATCCGGGGAAGATTGGCAGACAGAACGTTGCAAGCTGCTCGTGCTGAGTCGATTTAGAATCATGTGAAAGCATTTGAGCCATTTAACTCTATTTCTTTTGATCCTCAAATCTCTGCCTTCACATAATCTTATGAGTACAGTTTTCTAAACCCAATTTAATATCCTATCTTGATATTCCCTACTGGGTCTCTGGATTATTTCTTTAACTGTTTTTTTCTTCTTTTCTATTTTCCTTTTTAAACTTTTATGATTTTCTTTTTGTTCTAATATGAAAGCATCTGAAGTTTTTACCTTTTAACCTATTTGCTTCTGACACAGTTCAGGGTTATCCACCATATAGCAGATTTCCTCATCTATCCTTATAGGCAAGTCTAATGCTGTTTCTGATTAGCTTCATTGACTGCTGCATCCATGATGCTCTACTTGAAATAGAATGAAATTCACACCACCTCCTCATTGATTCCTAGATCAGAATCCAACTTTATAACTTGAAATCTAAAAAGAATCCACCCCCACCCCCACCCCCGGCTTTATCTACATAAAGAAATTCCAGGCATCTTAACAGAAATCTATACCTACAGATAAACCCTAGACTTACTGAAATCAATAGCTGGAATTCTGATAATGCATTGAAAATAAGATCTGGTGACAAAAAATAAATTGAACCTTTGTTACAATTAGACTGAATTAACATCAAAGCAGGACAAATCATTTAATTTTAGCTGTGTTTCTCAATAGCAAAGTTTGCATTGGAAACAGCAGAAAAATTTGAATACTAAAAGTTATCAAGGTTTCCAAAATTCATATGCTTAATTGTCATGAGAAAAAGCAGCTAGTGATTCTTCAAAGGATAGAACTGTATCACCAATATGAATATGTTTTTTTTATTGTCCATGGACTCAGATAATCACCAAATCCACATGTAATATTTGAGGGCCATAATGTCAGAAACACTTATATCCTGGTCCATTCAGTCAGGATTGACTCCACCCAAATGCTCTGTTATGTTTTGTAACAGTACAGATGGCCCAAAGGGAAAAAATTAGTTTCTTATCAGTCACAATTCATACTTTTTCAAAGAAATCAATATGTGATGAAATCTGATTAAATTTATTGGTGCTACACAAAGATGGAAAGCTTCAGTGAGGAGCAGAGCAGAATGCAAAGCACGAAGTCTCTCACATGTTTTTCTGTTGTGCCTATTTGTCACTAATACCCACTTTAATGATTTTGAGTTTATCTACACCATGAGAAGAACTGTAATACCAATCTAAATAGTAATTTACAGCTTTTCTTATTTTGGGTTGAAGCTTTGTGTGGACACACTTATTTCAACATAAGAGTGCCTTTACATAAATTTAGATAAATTGGAAAGGAATCAACTTTAAGCTATTTCAAAATAGGTCACTTAGACTGAAATAATAGTGTCAGCACACAGACTTAAAACAAAATAATGAAGGGTGCGAATAATAGCTGATATTTTTTATTTGGATTCCATTCAACACATAGTGTTTTATAGCAGGAGCAGCAACTATGGGTTATTTTTAAGATAACTGCACTGCTATTAGGAAATAAAAAATAGAAAAAAATTTTAAAAAATCCTGATACTGTAGTTTTTGCAGAGTGGTAGGTAACGCTGTTTCATAGCCTGAACTGATCACTGGATCAACAAAAAAATCTAATGTTTAAAAGAAAAGAAGGCCTTAGGGTCTAAAGTGGAAAAGGGAGATTCCTGATGTGCAGCAAAAGAAATGCAACGCAAACTCATTGTAGAGATAGGAGTAAATTATTTAGGCTTTCAGTTCCTACCAAGGTCCCTCTAGTCCCCTTGAAAAGTAACTGCAAAATGTATATATAAATGCTGGATCTGTCCCAAGGGGTTCAATATTAAGAAAATGTTTAGTTCAGTTATACTCAGGAGGATTATTCTCTTGTTTGTAGTTATGACTCTGATTTGCTGAATCAGAGCCAGGAAAATCAGCATCTCTTAGAACGAAGCCTTGATTAAACTAACAGAATAATAGCAAAGATCAGTCAGGCTTGGTCTAGCTATTGATCTTATGTGCTTGTATTTTCTTGCAATTTTAAGTGATTTTTTATTTTCTTGCAATTTCAGGTGATTTTTTTTTTTTTAATTTCTAGTTGCTGTGAACTCATTCAACTATAGTTAGAAATTAAATGCCTTACAGGTTCTCTATTAATTATTTTCAATGTAGTAATTTCAAAAATAGCTTTGTGATATTAGAGTGCACTTTATAAATTATGCCACACAGTTTCCATATTATAGAAAATTTTGGGAACACCAGGGTGCATATATTTATTCCTCTCTATGCATAGATAAAAACTGACATTTCCTAAGGGAGTGCTTCAGCCAGGGCTACCACATCGTTAAATGAGGCCACAAATTCATAATTTATTATTCCAGCTAAAAGCAAATACTTCAGCATCCAACATCAATCTATGACACTAAAAGCTAAAATTGTCTTTTAGTCAGTAAAGAGAAAGCTTATGAAAAACAAGGATTTTTGCTTTGCATTTGTTGTTGCTTTGTCAAATTTCATTATTACTTTCTTTTAAAAGTGAGCGTCAAGTTAGGAAAAAATGATGGTTTTGATCTCAACTCGTGCAGCATTAACAAACCCCCCGGTAAACTGTTTTGCATGATTTATTTTACAAACATAAAAATTGACACACAATGGGGTGATAGAATAAAAATCTACCTCTTAACTAAGAGGCACATGTCTAAGTGTTTTGGGGTTTGGTTTTGGTTGGCTTGGTTGTTTTTTTCAAATGTTTTTAAATGGTTGGAATTTGTGTCCTCAAAACTGATTATACCTCAGAAAAAAAGTTTATTGAAAGCAACTTCTGGTTTCATCTGTAGACTGAGGAGACTTTGATATAGTAAAAACATTTACAATGTTCTCTCTGGAAACAATCTAATTTAAGATTATCTGAGAACTGTAGAGAATAGAGAAAACCAGTTCTGAGTAGCAGAAAATAAGCAGAGAGGGAGAAAAAGACCAAACCACTCCTCAACTTCCAAAATTGCTGCTGTCCACCTATATGCATAAGCCTTAATAGCCCCAAACAGGACACTTATGATGTAGAACAGAATATTCTCAGTGCTAAAATTCAAATTAAATGCCACACTCATGCTGTAGATCTGAATGGCTCCAAGTCTTTTCAGCTCTGAAAGTAAAACTCATTTATTTGAATTTATTTGATAAGACATTCCCATAGAAGTGCTTTTTGTATTTCCGTTAGATTTAGAATAAAGAGAAAAGTAAGGGTGGGGTGGGGTGCGAATCACGGTTACTTTCCAATTGTAAAAATAATAGCTGCTTTGAAAAAAAATTTCCTAGGAATATATTCCCCTACTATGTAGCATATTATATTACAGGCAGGGGCAACAGCTGCTGAAGAGCAACATATCATTGGGATATTAGTGAGCTGGTTGTAAGAGAAGAAAGGATGATACTAAAGAATTGAAGTCTGCTTAAAAGTTGATATCAGGAAACAAAAGGCTAAAATGCTGCCATGAGAAACTGAAGCCTGAGACTGGAAGAAATCACCTAAATCATTGAAGCCAGTTCCTTGCAGTCACGTACATTCATTGTCTCATCCAACTTCAGCCAGCTCATGGCTGTAGCTCTGAACTAAGCTATTTGTCTATGGACTGCTACTGTAAACAGAGAGATGGGAAACTCTAGTGAGGAAGCAGTCTCAAATAAGGTAGGTCTTGGATTCCCAAGTTCCAAGAACTAGCACTCTAAACACATCTACATCCACTAAAACATATCTCAGTAACTTATAGATAACCCCAGGGCATTAGGAAAAAGATCAAAGGAGTACAAATGTCAGACAGTCCATAACAAAAAGAGAAAAGGAGAGAGCGGGAGTATTTCTCATATCCATATTCCTGCAATAACCAATAATTTATCAGGAGAAAACCCAGCAGGCTCTGGGAACAGAGAATACACCATTATCTTTAGCTACTGCTCAGTTCTGGGATCCCACTGGTCAGAGCACTTCAATATTGCCTGAAATAGAGAAAAATCTAGTGCTGATCAGCATATATGATATAGTAAACATATATATGTGCAGTAAAGAGGTACCTATATCAAGTACAGCATACAGTAGAGTGAGTCAAATTATAGTTTTTGCTAATTGTGTGGAAACCTTATTATAATAAAGAGGAGGAAGGAGAAGGATAGATAAATATTCAGCTTGTTTGACAAGTGGGGTTTTTTTCCTGACAAAACCAGGTAGAGCTAAGTAAAATAAGAATAACTTTCCTGGAGAAAAAAATCCATTATAACAGCACTTAAGGCATGTTGTTCATTTTTGCCTGAAAGACAATGACAAGGTGAAATACAGAAATTCTCAGCAAAACAAAAGGTTCCATGTGAGTTATCATATTTTGTGGTGAGATGATTGCTCTGAGCGAGTTCAGCATCAAACACCATCACCTGTGACTCTGCGTAGCCTGCTGGGAGCTGTGGTTCAAGAGTCTTTTGCCCCATCTCTTGGCTATAACCTGTGCCACCTTGCTCTGCTGTGAGCTATAAGACAATGAAGGTTTCCTAAACTGAACTGCCTGCCTGCCTATATTGTTGCCTATATCTCTACATATGACAGTTTTCAACTGTATCATTGCGTTCTATCTAAATTAAAATTAGGTGTCCACAAACGAGTTCCCACAAATGAGAAAGAAACTATTTATGTGATATCAGCCGAACAAGACTATCAGCTTTTGACTGCAATTTAATCTGTTTCATATTCTTAAGCAAAAATTTCCTGAAGATATTTGACAAAACCCTGAATTGTCTGAGATATCACATTGTTGGACTCTTCCGACTGCTTATACGGTCTTTCAAATTCCGTGGCATGTTTTAATCCACAAAGTTACAGTTATATTTAAAATACTATTAAATCCAGACAGTGTTTTCTGAGTTAAGCCTTTTCTCATTCTCAATTGCCCTTTCTTTAAAAATGAAGTCTATATCTTTCAAGTTATTAACACTGTCAATATTTTCCTTTTTAGAATAAAAGTATTTTAATTTAAAAATTAGAAAAACTGTTATCAAAACTTTCTACCTCTTCACAACTAGGTTCACAATAAAAAGAAATGTGAATAGCCAAACTGATCAATTAACACTTCAAAAGGCTAAGCAGTGACAGCAATATATGTCACTCAGGCATTACCCGTTTACTAAATACAATCACAAAACCTCAGCAAAGGATGAGAAAGGAAACTTTTGATTAACCGTTAAGACCTTTAACAGGTCTTTGTTTCACAATTTTTTAAACTCTTATTTTTAGCCAATCTAACTTCTCATCTTATTGAAAATAAACAAAAAAAATATAATATTTTTCAGGCCAGCATACCATATTATCAGATATTTTTCATATCATCGTTAGAGACAGACAGTGCTAAGCAAAGCAGCTATTTATGCTCAACTCTACAGGATCTGGCTGGGATGGAGTTAATTTTCTTCATAGCAGATTCTCTGGTGCTGTGTTTTGGATTTGTGACCAAAGCAGTTTTGATAACACTGGGATGTTAACACTGAATGGGGGACTGAGCAAGCCTCTGTGTGCAGCTTAGCTGGCAGCTGGGGTTAACCCAAACCATCAACTCATTTTTCATCATTTTAAGGGGTTTTTATTATTATTGTTTCTTAATTCTATACATTCTATATATAACATCTGCAAAATACAGTCTAAATTAAAGTCCTACTGTATCAGAGATTAGGCAAATGTGAACAACAGGCAGAAGTTCAAAGAAAGCTAATTCATCCCATCGGAGACAGGTGTCCCAAGTTTTCAGCCCAGAGGGATACATTTTCTGCACCGCTAAAAAGCCTCAAAATAGCCAAATTGTGTATGTTGCAGTAACACAGGTTACAGTAGCAAAGATATGGGTAGCAATGACAGACTTCATACAGAGGAGGAAAGATCACAGACTAAGCAACCCACATATAACAAAAAGAACTGTCTTGAGATTAGCACTATTACCTGAGACTTTTTTGCTGACTTTAATTCCTCATTCTCCTATATTTTTATTATTAATATATTTGAAGATGCAGACACTAAGTTGATAGTTATAATATTTTTTGGAGTTTAAAGTTTGAGCATTTTCCATTGTACCCTCAATTCTGGAAGTTCTTAACAGTTTTCCCTGTCTTTCCAAACACGTACTGGACCAGTTTTAGTATCTGGTCAGTAGTAGCAATCAGGAATTATACAGCTCAACCTTACAGTGCTAGGAAATGCTAAAATATCCTTTCTCTTTCTTTCCACTTGAAGTGTCATTATGAAACATTATTTCCATGTCTTTCATTTTGTTTTAGCTTGCTACGGTCTTCTGCTCACATTTTAGGGCACACTTAGATTTTCTTATACAATGATTTTGTTTAGAAAACATACCTTCTGTTCACCAGATCTGCTACAGAAATATTTGCAGTATCCTTAACTGGAGGCATTCTGCACGCAGGCAACATTTTGTTCTTATTCATCTATTCTTCTACTCTCTCATTATTTAAAACAATGTTAGGCAAGCAGTATATTACCTCCACATTCTGCAGCTATCCTCAGAGGTCTCCTCATCTCTTATCACTTATCTAACAACCAGCAGACAACTTCCACATGTTATTTGAACTATTACGAGCAAACACATTTCATTTGCTTAGTATAAGAACTAGAACACAAAGCACTTTATTTATTTGCCTGGTTTAAGGTATTTCACATAAATGTCAGACTTGGCATTTAGTCAGACTCTGGGGATCATGCCTACAAATTAGGTAGCCAAGAGAGACACTTAATGGGGATTTGGATTACTGAGATGAAATGTGGCCGTTGGCAACAGTCCAGATTCCTAACACTTTGCAATATTCGATAAAAAAAAAACCACCAACAACAATAAAACCAAACCAAACTAACTAAACAAAAGGTTTAGCTAGTTTTTTAACATGTATGGAGACAGCTCCAGGACAGCATGAACAAACCTTTGCTTTGGAATAGATTTTTCTGGTTCAACAAGGACTTGAATTTACTGTAAATGTAACTCAAGTAAATATCCCTAAGGAATCTAGGAAAAAGAAGTGTTTACAGTTAAACTCTTATATTTCTTCGCTATGATTTTAAAATGCCACATTCGTCAAACAAAGTACTGTTTCTTCCTCAGTAATTTGGAAAGGACAGTAATGATTCAGAAAACAAGCTACTAATGCTTTGGAGGGCATAGGCATGTTTTTGGATTAGTTTCATGATTTCTTCTAGATGAAGTAGATAAGACCTTGGCTTCTATAGATACCAAATTGGATATTAAATATTAAAGTTGGCAGTAATTTTGTGGCCTACTGTGGGCAATTAAACTGTGGTTCAGGTTTTGTTGACTCAGTCTCTCTACCTTTATTTACTTACATGTGATAATATTGGTAGATGAAAACAATCTGGAAAAAATGCCTCCTTCTGAATGAAAAAGTGGAACTAGATTTGTCTGTTTAACCTTGTTTATACCTCAGAGGTATTTCAAAATGGCATCAGGCTTAATCTCTTAACATTGGTCATGAGTTTTCTGTTAATGTGTGTTACAGTGGAAAAAATGCTCTCCACAACTTTATTTTTTTTAAAGGGGAGGGGAGAACGACAGCTTTACTTAAGATAGCTTTGCATTATTTAAGTCAATATAAATTCTAGTTTTTTGGCCTATTGCCTTTATGGAGGTGGGAGTCTTTTTTTGATCATTTTGGTTTTTTTTTTTTTTAACTGGATCAATCTGATATTAGGCAGTTTATATTTGAGCTACCACAGGGACTTTGTGAGTGGTGTAATTTAGATGTGTCACATTCTCATTCTCTTTCAGGCCTACCCTAGATTTTCTATATGTATCGATTTCGTTGATGCATAGAAAGTTCCCCTTTTTGGCTTCTGACAAACTCAAAAGAAAAAAAGAGTCTTCCACTAAGTTGGCTAGAACTTATACAGTATACCAGGGCCACTCAATTTCAGAAACCACAAATTATTCATTTTTTCAGCAATGGGAAACGAGCATTTTGTTATTTGTTATTTCAGAAATATTTTGGAGTATTTTCTTTCACGAGTAATTTTATATATACATTTTGAGTTATATTCTAGGACAGAAGCAAATTTGACATATGGAATATCTGTATCATACATCTAGACCTCATTATTTTATAATCATATGTGTATGAATATTTAGGATTTCAGAGGTTGTTTGCTTAAGCAAGAAAGTTTTTCTAAGCTTTCCACAAATATCTCGATATTTGAGAGAAGACAGGACAGGTACCGCCTAGCAGGGAATACTCTGTAAGTCCAGGCCCTCCCTTGCCTTATGGCATGTTCATATAGCTCTGCCATATGTTTTACAATGAGGCACTTTTGCATTGATCTAATGACATCCATAAAGGGAGTTGTTCCCCTATAACTGCATAATTACTAAAAATCACACTTCTAACCACCGTCGTTATACTAATACAGAATCAATAAGTGGGCAGGGTCTACTGAAGCATGAGGCTGCATTTAGATGTGCTCTGTGGGCATAGATGAGTCAAAATAAAAGAAAAGCATTCCCATCCTGTTCTCACCACTCCCTTACTTCCTCAAGAAAGATAACCACCCATCAAATGTGCTAGAAAAAATCCATGTGTGGCATGTTTGACCCCTCGTCAAAATAATAAAAATGAAAACCCACTGACACTGGGACTTTCGTATCAACTGTGACTGCTCTTCTCCATCATTTTGCCATAGGGAGGTTGAAGCATAGTTTTGCAGGCAAGTCTAAGGGAACAGTAATCCCCAGGTAGGATGGAGTGGTGATCAGTAACATCTCAGTCCAGCTCAGGTGCCACCTGTGCAGTATCTCTGACCACGGCCTGAGTGTGTGCTTATCCTCCAGCTACTGATAGGTGAAACTTCTAAGAATTATTTGGCTTCCTTCAGACTAGACTGGTGAGATCCCAGTACCTGTGGATCCTTGATAACTGGAACCTAAATCAGCACCCAAGTGTGGTATGAGTGGGAATTACACTTCTTATGGACAACTGTCAAAACATTCCCTAAGAGGGACTACTTCATACCATCTCCTGCATAATTTTGGATTTTGCCAGTCCCTGGAAAACTTTGAAAAGCAGCTGCTCCAGATACTGTGCGTTCTTCTATTTGGAGTTTTTCTCTCTTTATTATTGATCTTTGCTTTCCAGCTTCTGTGTTTGTTTGTTGGTCTTTTTCTTTATATCTTCACTTTGGCAAACTGCAGCTCTTTTTTTTCAGTGCATTTTAGTTTGTTTTCTTCCACCTTCCTGTCTATTCTTCATCTCCACTCCCTTGGAGATGGATGAGAGAATGATCACAGTGAAGTTTGGCTTAAATTTTCCAACACGCAACAAGTGAGGGGGAGTAAATCAGGCAAAACTTGCCTGTCCATCCTTGTTGAGAAGAGTCACTGAAGCAGTTGAAGTGAGTATCTCCAGAAGAAAATATTTCAAAAGTACCCACTACTATATTACAGATATGCCAGGTATAGGACTGTATAGTGTTGATAAAATTAGACTCCTATGATCTTAAATCCAACTCGCACTCTCTTGACACGGGCTGATTTTTCTAAAACCAAAAATACTCTTCACATTTTCTAAACATCCAGTGCTTCTTAAACTTGGCTTTCCTTTGTAAATATTTCTTTTCCTGATGCTTTGTACGCCTTTGTAAAGATTTCATTGAAAGAAATAAACATACATACATTAAAAAAACCAACCCCCTTCTATTCATTTCCTTACTACAGCATTCAAGCTCTTTGTGGCACTGTGCCTAGTTTATATTACCAGGACTAGGTTTTTGCAAATGAAACTCTTTCAATTAGTGTTTCAGGAAGCAATTAAATTGTCTAAAATGTATTAATGAATACATTGAAATCTGGAAGAGTATCCTTTCTCTAATACTTCCATTATTAATGCACCATCTGTTTTGTTTTGTTCCCTCACTAGTGTACAGTTTCAGTAACCTCATGTCCACAGAAGACAGTATTCTCAAAAAGCAAAGCCAAGAAATTTAAGCTGATAATCAGTCTTAATTATACAGTATACATTCCAAATAATTTTACAGATACAATAATCAAGGATGATTTTTTTCTCTCTTTTATTTAAATGTTCTGCCCGCCAAAGAAGCTCTCTGAATAACTGTGGGTTTGATCTTCATTTTCTTGCAACAATAAAGACAATTAAATGTTTGGCTTCAGTATGTGGGGTTATTTCTATAGCAGGCAAAGAAGCTAACTTTTGCACAAGGACAAGTACAATAATGAGGTGTAGGGGCAGTAGAGCTTTCATTAGAGAAAAGACTACAGGCATCAGATGCATTTGGGGTATTATTTGTGTAGAGTACTTGAAAGAATTTGAGCTAATCGAGATAGCGCCATGTGCATCACCATCTGTAGAGAGCATCCATAAAATATCCTGAGGTGATAACTTAAAAAGACGTATGAAAAATATTAATTTATTCAGGCTGCCAGAAGTATTTCTTTCTGTTGTAAGGGTAGGAATCATCTCATTTGACCTCAAACCAAGCTAAAGCATCAAATAGTTTCCAATCTGCTCTAAATGGGAGAGATTGCTCACTTGTACCCTTGTGGCTTTTTCATGAGGTGAAACAAGGTGCAGGGTGAGATGCCACCCTGGCTGCCATTCCAGTGAGGGCAGAGCAGTCATTGCCCTTTCACTTCAGTATTGAACAGGTAGTTTTTAAGAAGCCACTTTAATGTTTCCAGTCCTGCAGTAGCTGATCCTGAATATGTGTTTAGTTAAGGCAATCCTGAGATGTTTGCCTCATCTTTCCTGGTTGTGTTAGTAAAACAAATATTTATAGAAGTAGAAAATTGCATGATGAGTTTCTGTGGGCTCTCCAGCAGTTTCCACAAAGAGCATAAGACATATTTGTTGTTTAGGATGGAGGCTCTTTTTTTTAAAAGATGAGGCCAGTTGATGGCAGAGGGATTGTGATGGCATTTCTTTGGAAAGAGCTAGGCCTTTAGACATGAAAGAGCCAAAATCTGTACAGCTTCAAAGAACCAGCTTCAATGTGCCTTTCAAACCCAAGCTTTCAGAAAGGCCAGAGGGATGTGCATCAGGAAGGACTGGCAATAAAGGGTATTATTTTGTTTTGATTAGTACCTCTGTTTGCTTGGGTTTGGTGTTGGGGGGCAGTACAGAATGAAGAGATTTACCATTTTTACATATGAAATTATTTCTAGAGCCCACATTTCAGTTTTTAATTCTGTTTTCATTAGATTTCTACACAAATAGTAACTAGTCCCATGGCTGTGTAGTGTAATAAGGCTGGAAATTAATTTTTACACTGCAAGATTTTTTCAGATGTGCAATAGTTTACTATACTTTACTGGTTAGTGTGCTGGTTAGTCAACCCCCCTTCCCAGGAATAAAGGCGGCAATATATAGATCATGTGGGAGCCAATGGAAGGAGTTAACAGTCAATATGAGGATTTTTTTTTTTACAGGTGTGTGGCTGAAACAGCACAGACAACTACAAATTACAAACCCAGGGTCCTCCGATTCTGCAGGCTGCACTGTACTTGTTACCATTTCATCATTTAAAAATTAGCTTTGGTGTGTCCACCCAAGCTGCGTTTAGGACCAAGCCCTCTGAGAAACCTATGCTCTGTTAATGTGTAAGAGCTTGAAGAGAAAAAAAGAATATTGCATGAAGGGTCACTTTAAGGAGGCTTTTTATTACCAAAGCAATGTGAAGGGATCTAGTATAAAGGAGATTTAGTCCTTAAATTTTAAACATTATATAAAAATTTAAATTAGTCTCTATTCTTCAGATTGTTGACATTATGGAAAGGTCAGAGATGATGAATTGTTTGTTGCTGCTGCAGATATAATGTACTGTACAGTTCTATTATTTGCTGTTGAAGAAAACATGATTTATTGGATAGTGTCAGAAAATATTTGCTCCAGGCCTGCAATATATGAAATATATAGCCTGTATTCAGCCATGCTGCTTAAGGGAACTACGGTACAATCCTCTGAGGCTAAAAATGAGATCTTTCTACAAGTCTAAATTATTATTTAGTGATTCAGCAGGAACACTATGTCTTCAAAATTTTTTTTACAGCTACACATCAAATGTTCTAATTAATAAAAAATAAATTGAATAGACAAAATGTGCACTAAGTGGAGTTTCAAATGCTACTGACCTTTACAGGTGTTTGAGGAGGCATTCTGTGTCTTGCAACCACCGACACGTGATGGGAACTACAGTTAGATAGTCAACAAAAGCTGTGGCTGCTGACAATAGATAGCAACACGATGTAAGTTTAAACACTAACTTGTATTAAAAGTCTATGTAGAAACAGTTTCCTCACCTTATTTAAGCATTTTTCATTTAATTTTTCACCATTCCTAAATCAGAATTAAAAACTAGAAATAAAGAAAATGCTAAAAACTTTAAATGTAAAGTAACATTTAGTTTGACTTGAAATTGTTTGCTTAGTTCTGATAACTTAAAAAATACTCCATTTAACTCAAAGTTAAAATCCAGAAGGTGAATTTAAATCACAAAATTGGAGATATTGTAAGAATGTGGAAGTTTTTTTAAAAGAAATTAAAGCTAACCATTTTTCTCCAAATGTAATCAGTTCCAGGAAATTGGTCCTTTCTAGCAAATAAAAGCCGCTGCAAATTTTGTAACCTGCTTCAGTTACGTGTTCTGATCCCTAAGTCTATCATTTCATTTCTTATCATCAGTGTTTTAGCAATATCCAAGCAATGACCATTTTGAAAAATAACATCTTAGTCCAGTCTGTGCCATGAGACCTTTTAGAGCAATGGAACATGCAGCCATTGTGAAAATGAACAATTTTTCATGGGATTCTCTGAAACAGGTTTTATTCTTCAGTCTGCTACTGAATTCACCTTCATGTATGAAAATTAAAAACAGAGTTATAATTAGCTCAACGCAGTTATTTTCAAAGTGTATCTGGTGCATCATATCTGCTCAACAGGAGATTATCAAAGTGTGGGGAGATGGTGTCAAAAGAAATAGAAGGAACACAACAAGCTGGGAAAACTAGCATGTGCATGAGCACACAACGAGAAAGGCAGCGAGGCAGCTTTCCTAGGGTGTCTTTCGAGAATTATGACATCAAATTCTAAAGTGCTTTACAAAAATGTGGCAAATTCATCTCAGCTGGTAGCTCTGTTAATGTCAGTGGAGTTACAGCGGGAATGAATTTGTTCCAATGAGAGCATCACAAGGAGTACACTACTGTTAGACTGTTACATTGGTTATTAACTCGCGTTCCTCTCAGTGCTAAAGAGTATAGCTAAACCTTCATGGATCTATTTTTAAACTATGTAAAGTATTTGCCTCACGGATCAAAGAAATATGGAGCCAAGCTTACCATAGCACAGACTCGTGGAAAAATGGGCTAGACTGAAAGAAATGTCTTTGAAATATTCTAGGGACCCAGCATGAAACCTGGTTAAAGTTGTATAGCTTTCCATTTGAAAGGTCACATTCAGAATTGGCTTATAACTTTGTGAGAGGGTTACTTTTCAAGCTGAAATTGTCCATAGTTATTCTCAGTTAGAGACTTTTTTTTTTTAATAATGAGCAAAAACGGGGCAGTGATTTTTAAAGTTTTACTTTTGATTAATTGCCTTCAGTGCATATGAGAGCAGAGATTGAGCAGCTGGTATCAAGAAGGTGAAAAATCTGGTTCAAGCAGATGAGAAACTTGTCTCCCTGAGTGCAGAGAATGACTTGGGAAGAACTGAAGAGATTAGGGATTGTGCTGGGCCTGGAGAAGAGGACAATGGTGGCCAAACTTGTGATCTATTTTTTAATTTTTTAAATTTTTCTTTTCAAAAAAGTTCCCTTGGCATCCCACTTTCAGTTTCTTCACAGTGTCTTCTCACTCTTGGAGCTTTCTGAGCAGTAACATGTAGTGTGCAGCAAGCAAAAACTGTAGTCCTAAACCGGATGGGGCAAAACAATGCCCACTTGTGCTCACTGTGTTCTCTCAGGACCAGACTTGCACAAAATAAACCTTCAGATCTACACACAGAAAGAGACCACCTTGGTCCTGCTTGGACAGTTTTGTTTCTGATATGCTGATTGTAAAGTTTGGATAGAGCCCTTGCTGAGGCTGCTGAGCTAATTCACAGGCTAGCAACTACCCTGATATCTGCTCCCCCTAAAGACATGGTGGGTGTTTCCAACCTGAGCTCTAGATCAGGTGTGTGGTGAAAAAGCACATAGCTAGTGAGGCTCACACAGCCTGTGCTAGATCCTGGGATGTCATTCATTCAGGGATGCATGTAGCCAAAACTGAACTTGGGAAAAGGAACTTCTCCTCTAGGTCCATGAAGGTGATCTGATGGACAATCTCTAGGAAACAGCTGAGGCAGTGCTAAGTGAAGATCAGGATCTCTGCCGTGATTTGTGTACTAAATGATGGAGGTGTTTTATCGGCAGCTGTTGGATGACCTTTGGCCCAAACCAAGAACAGAGAACACAGTTGTATCAGATATTGTCCTGGCCCTCCATCATCACAGGGAAGCTTTGTCCTCCTTCCCTCTATGGCCTTTCCCCTTCCCTAACCCTGGAGGAAAGACCTGCTCCTTTGCTGTTCCCACAGTTGCCCTCTGGTTTCTCCTGCTGCTCCTGCAACAGATGGAAAAACAAGTGGCTTGTGCCCTTTCAGGGGAACTGAAGTCGGGCTCTACTGATGGAGCAGATGCCTCCTTAATGGATTTACCCTGGATGAAACCCATTCTGTTCACCTACCACTGCAGACACAGTCTCAGGCTAACTCCTCTCCTTCCTTTTCAGTTTAGTGATACCCCAAAATTAGCTGAAAATATAGCCCTGTTTTCTGCTTCATCCACCTGAGAGAGCAGAGAAAAGCCTGCATGGGTGCCTCCTCAGCGTTGTTCATTTCTTGGCACCAGAGAACCCTACCCCTCTCCTGGCTGTAGTCTTTTTTGTGTGGAATAAAATGCAGCGGTAAACAAAGAATAAGCTTTGTCTGTTCAAACACGTTAATGACCAACCAGTCAATACTATCTTATTCATTTATTAGAAACTGTGAAAATGCCTGTTACCTTTTGAGACCAGACTACTGCAGGTGGTGGGTTTGTTTGTTTAGTATATAAGAAGTTATCGATCAGAATATTTAGTCAAAAGTTAGAATGCTTATTGTGAACGATTGCTGAGATCTGTGGTTTTACTGAGCTAATCTAAAGCAAAAATTATTAAAGTCACGTCAATAATATGGATTGCTCCCTTCTTTAACATCTTGCTCAAAGAAATACAAATGAATTTATTTATATATATTTGTAATATAGATTTCTGCATCCATTTCTAATATACTAATGTTTATTCTTGTGGGAAGACTGATAGGTCTTTCCTTATCATATTTAGTGTCATTAAATGTTGAATAATTTTGATACATAATTCAATCTGTATATCCTGTCAAATAGTTTCATAAAATTAGTGCTTAAGGCTCTTCCAAAGCTTTAAAAAGCATTTAGAAAGTAAATATATTATTGGTTCTTGACTCATCTTGGGAAATATAACTTCATAGTTCCCAGCATTCCTCCCTTCCTTTCTAGTTTCCTAGGGGAACATGTTTGTCTGCATTACACCTTCACACGTCGTAAATCATACCCTACCTGCATACTGTGTTCTGCTTGTGACTACAAACAGGAGCCCCATACTTCTTTTCTTGAAGCGAAGTCATTTGTAGTTTGGTAATCAGCATTTAATGTATGCAATTTCTGTTTGAATAAGCCTATTGCAGCTTGCTTTTATATTACTGCTCAATTATAAGGCACTCCAAATGCATTATGAAAACTTTGAAGGTACAGAAAATAAAAGATCATTTGCAAGGAGAACATACACAAAAGGTCACATTAGATAGATGCTTAGATACGATTGATGCTTTCCTGCATCCCAACTACTCCTCTTCTGAGCCATGGTGCTGTATTGATAAGCACACTTATCTTTCTCTATGGTAAAAATGTGCTGCTTTCTAGAATCAGTCAAGTACTACAAAAACTAGTGGGGTCTCCCCAGAGGCATGTCCTCATGTCTAGTTGTTCATATTTGTGTTTTTCAGCTGTCTCACACAAGCATAGCGTCCACATTCGGGCACATTCATCACTTCAGCATTAGGAGGCTTATCAGTTGCTGTCATAAGGTGATCCACTGACAGATGCTCTGGCATTTTCATCACCCTCGACACTGTTTCCATTATATCTTGTATAGGTTCTCTGAAGGGAGATGACAAGCACATGTGGAGACAAATTCTTTGAAACACCGAGTAAACCCCAGACTTTCTTTTCAAGGAGTATTGAATATTTCCAGCTTATTTGAAAAGGAGTTGTGCTTTCTGAAGAATTTTGAGTTTGAATTGTTTTAGGAGGAGGTAAATTGTGGTGGTGGTGAAAGTTCTTATCCATATGCATAAAAAAATTACCGTCCTTTTAGAGTTATTTTAATTCTTCACACTATATTTATTACAACTCACCAATCTCAAGGCACTTTAAAACATATGCAATAAATTTCACACATGCATCCCTTTGTCATGTAATTAAACCAAGTCACAGAGAGCTGAAAGATGACATGTTCAAGGTCCTACCATAAATTGTAAAGCCCCTTTCAGCACATCCATAGTAACTCATTATATCACTAATAAATGTATGTGCTGGCTCTTTTTCATCCCAGAGCACTTGCAGCCAGTCTGGAGTGATCTATAGGTGGAAAATCTGGAAAACAATAATGTGGTTTTAGAAATGATACTGCTGCCTATCATCTCCTTTGCAATAACCTTTCTTGTTCAAAGCCAGCAGAGTAAAAAAATAAAAATTACTTGTGTTGTTAGGTGCTTTTTTTTGGTAACTTGAACAATTTACAGTATCTCCATTATTTTCCTCTTCTGCAGGGACGGCATACAAAACCATATTTATTGTACTGTCTGTCTTAACTTAACCACAGGGCTGCAGGTTTAATATCTCAGCACTTCACAATCCTCATGTTTACAACATCCGTGAGGTACTGAAGTTCTGCTTGTAGATGGTATTATATGATTTTTTCAAGGCTGGAAGAGTTTAGAAATTCCTTGAAATTCTACCGTGTACATTATAAGTTAGACAATCCTTCCTTTGTGTACAAGAGCAATTATCTCCATATAAATAGTCACTGAAAATCAGAATATAACATAATACTCTGTATATGCATCTGTAGGACTGTTTCTGCTCCCTGATTTGCTCATAAACCACCCTAACCATCCAGCATCCCATACTGTATTGAAAGGGAAGTTGTTTTCATACTAGGACATTGCTGTTGCCCCTCGGTGTGAGGATGTTTGGCGAAGGCAATCTTCAGGCAATATGGGATAGCAATGTCAACACCTGCGTCCTTACCCAGCATATGAAAAAGTGCAGAGAAAACAATGTTCACAGGCTGTGAACAGGAAAGCAGCTATCTGGGTGGAAGTGAAAACCGTGTCTTTTCTAATTAGGTCAGAACTGAATGGTTTGAAAAGGTCCCAAAACTACTTTTGCACTTGTAGTTGGTCACTGACAGTGTGTATGGGATGTCTGGCAGCGTTTTAAGTTCAGGCTGGGATATATGACAGTATTTACCACGGGTGAGTATTTTTGTGGTATTGTTTCACACTGTTGAACCTGACAAAAAGGAGGACCTAAGAGAAGACCTTACAGGAAATATTTGTCCTTTTTCCTATTAAAAATAATGCGGACAGTTTTTTTTTAATGTACACTGTGTATGCAAAGGTATTTTTATCTAGGTTTTTGGATTGGTGAGGATTGTTTGTTTTCATCTGGGTTTTGGCTTTTTGAGTTTTCTTGCTGTTACTGTTCATTATTTTGAAAAACTGTGGAAATAAACACTTTCAGACAATTCATGGAGACCATAACCAAGGCTTCTGTATGTTCCTTCCCCATTTTATTTCTCAAAGACTCCACAGGATAGGCAAGAACCCAACTTCTGAAATTTAGATTTATCACTGAGATGCCTGATCAATAGATCTTTGATCTCAGTAGGGCTCTCCCACTGGGACTTGGACTAGGTGCAGTTTTATTTAGAACAAAGCAGCCTGTGTGTGGCTGTTCCCAGATGACTTTCTGAGTACGGTACATTTGTAGGGATTAGTTTACAGGCTAGCTAGCTCAACAGATTTTTTTCTCCATGGTTATTTCAACATATCAAGGCATAAGACCAAGACAGTCCAAATACATTGGATTACCTTCTGACTGTATTCTCCTGTTCTTCTAGTACATTTTCAGGTCCAGTTGTGTTTGTTCATTTGTTTGGCTCTGTATAGTCCTGTGCTAGCACTTGAATTGAGGCAGCAAGGTACTCCTGTTCAAAAGACTGTTTTGTGAGTAAGAATCATCATCTGAACAAAACCCACTAAGTGTTCCAGGTAAAATTTGCCCTTTTTAATTATAACCTCTCTGGTAGGCCTGTGAGGCGTATATAAATTTTTTATATTCACAGCAATGAGAAGCTTGTTCATGAATGCCATTAGTACTGTTGCTCTCTGCACTTAGGAAAAAGCTGATTCCCATCTTTAGCGTAATGAAATTATATGAGTCTAGTGCGCAGTGATATAAATAACAGCACTGATGTCTTCAAGCATCAACTGATGTTTGCTAGACTCGACAGGTTCTAGTAATTGAAGACCCTGTGATTGACTTAGCACTGCCTGTGTCACTGTATGTTGCTGTAGAAAGAAGCTTTCACTGTGTCTGTGATGAGGGGCAGAGGAGTCTAAAGCAAAAGAATAGAAATAGTTTTAATTTGTTAATCTCAAATGTCAGAACCACAGAGACTTTAATCATCGCTTTTTTTAAGGTCCATCTATTGTTACTGACTTTTCTGCCCATTCTCCCCAAAATCTGAAATGAAATAAAAAGAGATAATTGGCTTTCTACTGACGGCTGCTTCTCTGCCCATTGATCAATAGCTGATGGGTACTCTTGGATCTCCAGTCACTATGGGACCTGAAAAGTTTGCACTGCACATGGATAGCTACCATGATGCTTGTGCATCCCTGGAGAACTTTTTCTGTAAACCCTTGTAATTGGCTACGCAGCCATAGTTCAGCGTGTTTGTCACAAAGCAGCATTTATAGGACTCATTTGACTTTATAATGTCTAATTTGTGCATGTTTTTATCAGAAGGAGAGGGTTTGACATGAGCACAGGGGCAAAATAAGTCATAAATTAGGACAGTGACTTCTCATAATACTTCAAAATTCCCCTTACTATTCCATTTTTTCTGACACATCATCTCTCCCGGATGCGACGAGAGTGAAGCACCAGCTATGTCTGTCAGCAACAGTGTCTTAAAACCCTGTTAAATGTTCTCAAACACGAAAGTTTTAGTGCTTATAACTGGCAGAGCAGGGGAGGAGAGCTGTGTGACCTCTTTCTGTCTGCTGCTCCTCTGATACTAATTTCAGTCTGCTGACTGATTGGCAAGCTGCAAACCTGTTAGCAAGAGATTTTTAGCGGTGGGATCTGAGACAGGGTTGTTTAATAGTGTCTAGGTCTGAAAATGAATTCCTTCAAAGTTCTGGGAGGGTTTGGCTTCAATATTCATTTCAATCCTTTCTGTCAGTGGACGTTTTCAGGAAAAGATTACACAGAAGTGTATCAGGAGTGGTTAAGGTATAACAAAGCCAGTTTCTGAGCACAGGATTAGAATAGATGATGTCTTCATATGACTTCCTCACTTATTTTGTAGGTTTGTGATGGTAAGCAGATCTAAGCCACAAAGTTTGGATATATATGTAAAAAGTAATGATGCTTTGGGCTAAAGGGTAAGGAAAAAATCAGGTCTCATGGTCCCATCATGTTATGTAAAATCAGTCTTGGTAAAGAATATCCCTACTGATGGATTGAAGTATGTAGTCTGCACCTGCTGGACCTAGATAGTTCCTTAAGCTATCAAATAAATAATCACAGCCTGTGCTTCCTGATATCTAAATTTCTGGATTTTCTAGTTCCTGGCCTGGTCTGAGCAGCCAGAAATCTTTTCACAGACTCATCTCTGGATTAACATTTTCATGATAGAGGGGACTGAAAATGTTCTAATCAGATTTTTTCTCTGCTGCAGTTGCTGTTCACAGCATGAACACTGGCTAGTAGGCTCATGTCCTATTTTCCACAGCACTCAAGAACCATGAATTCTCCAAGGAAAGGCCACTACATTGACATTCATATGCCCACAGCTCAGGCTTTGTATTTTCTGAACACAGTACATGCTTAGAATTATTTTTTCTTTCTTTTTTTTTTCATGAAGCCATTTAGTAGGTTACCCAAAACCTCTCTCCTTATATCCTATAGCCAACATTTATCTCAACAGTATATAAACTAGAGATGAGAGAGAGATAAAACTCTTCATTATATTGTTGACTTGGTTTTAATTTTGTAGAATGACCATCTATAACACCAACAGTTGCTTTAGAAAGAAGTATAATAAAATCACTGCTAACATAATTCAGCTATGTCTCATTCTTGTAAGCACTAAAAAGAATGGGCTAACAAAAAAGCTGGATTATATTGATTTATAATTGTCCCCTTGAACCAAACTGTCCTTTGAGAAAGCGCTCAGGCAGAGGTAAATTGCTTAAGTATTTCCCCAAAAGAAGAAACAACTGGAAGAGATGAAGCAGTTGTTTTCAGTGAATCTTTTTCTGCTAAAGTTTTTAAGTGATTACCCTAATTGGGACTGTTAACAGGAGAATGAGATGCCAGCTGTTGGAGATGGGTATAATGGAAAAGGCTTTGTAAAATAAGTTTGCAAGATCAAGCCTTTTGGAGGACAAGTTATAATTGATCTGATGAGACTCTCCAGTAATTTTGGCTGAACTAAAGATATAAAGAGATGACAGGGATATTTATTGTTTTTATTATTTACAATACATTTTAACTTGCAGGAACAACAAACTTGTTGTTCTGCAAAACAAGCTCCACCAGGAACACTGCAAGGAGTGATGTGTTTGCCCATCCTGGAGGTGAGCATGCAAATAGCTGTTCCCGCAGCAGCCAGAGGGATAACAGGGATGCTGGTCTCTGGCTTCTCTGTCAGCACAGGACAAAACTATTTCAGGAAGCTCTCACCGAATGTAAACACTTTCCTCACATTTTCTCTGCCTTACTGCTGTGAATGTGAATGCTGCATGTCATCCCTTAAGCTTTCTGAAGGCACTGCGAGTGTGGCAGTCCATATTTCTTCCTTGTTCTGTGTTTGCAGTGTGTGATGCCACAAAGCTGAATAAAGGGGGGTGGAGAGGGGAGAGGAGAGCCAAGGAATAGAGGTAGGAAGGAAGAAGCAGTTTATACAGCAAATAAAAAGCCAAGCAAAAGCTGTACAGACACAATAAATCTTTCCATGGTATTGCTCATGTTCCCAGCATATCCATGGGTGATAGAGGGGTTGCTGAAGGATGAAGAGAAGTCTGTTGGCTATTCTTTCCACAATATCTCTTGGGAGCAACTGGACTGATACTGTGCCTCTTTCCCTCATCTCAGTTGTGACAGCATTAACTGTCTAAGAGCTGAAGACTGAAATGTTACAGACATCGCTACTGTGGCTAGTGCAGAAACACTGATGAAAACTGTTGAGCCAGACACATCTTGAAGTGCTGGAGGTGAAGTCCCTTCTCTGACAACATCTTTATTTTTGAAAATACAGAATGGAGCTCAGACAAATTGTTTACAGAGTACTCTTTGTACAGCCATGACCACCTTAAACATCATATCAAATTATTTAGAATACTTATAAGTCACACTTTGAATTAAAACCTTCTTTTGGTAACCAGCCAGTGGTGAGTGCCATGCTAGTTCTTGAAGTACAAAGAGGAGAATATATCAAGACATAACTGAATGGACTTTGTCTGTGCTATATTTCTATTTGAAATATTTGGCAGGATCATCTAACAGCATTTCGGATGCTCTCAGACACATGAAAATCCAGATAAGGCTGGCAGATATCCTGCGTAGTCCACAGGAAACACATGCCTTCTTGGAGACAGCTAGAGACACCATCGGACATTGAAAATGGCTGTAGCTGTCCATGTGTGGGCAATTAAATCAAATTAATTTTGCCTCATTTAAGGCAAAACAGATGTATTTTTAAGGTCCATTCACTGTATTGACAAGATGTTGAATTAACTGTCTCAATTTAACTTGGTTGAACTGTCTTAAACTTTCTCCCACTCTACACTGCACTGGTGTGCCCCCACCTCAAGCACTGTGTGCAGTTTTGGGCACCTCGTTATAAGAAGGACATCATCAAAAAAGTGTGTGACCAGAAGAGGGTGACAAAGATGATGAAAGGCCTCAGGGGTAAGACTTATGAGGAGTGGCTGAGGTCACTTGGCTTGTTCATCTTGGAGAAGAGAAGGCTGAGGGGTGATCATGGCAGTCTACCCTTTCCTCAAGGCGGGCAGCAGAGGAGATGGTGCTGATCTCTCTCTGGTGACCAGCGACAGGACACGAGGAAAAGGAATCAAGCTGCATCAGGGGAAGTTCAGAGTGGACATTAGGAAAGGGTTCTTCACTGAGAGGGTGGTTTGTCACTGGAACAGGCTCTTCAGGGAAGTGGTCTTAGCACCAAGCCTATCAGAGTTCAAGGAGTATCTAGATGACATTTAGTCTTATGGTTTAGTTTCAGGTAGTCCTGCAACAAGGAGGGAGTTGGACTCAATGATCTTTATGGACCTTTCCAACTTGAGGTGTTCTATGATTCCATAGAATGTAGGCACTTGCTTGTCTTTTTTGAAGCTCTTTTTGGTGCCTGAACACCAGCTGCCTTCCAGAAAGGTTTAGCTCTTCCTCAGCACCTTTTTGTAGCTATCATCTCCAGGTGTAAGATTCAGAGGTACAGGCTACAAAGGGAGCTTAGATACTTAGTACACATTTAGAAACCACATGTGATTATGTGCATGTTGGTGCTTTGATCTCAAACTGAGCTCCCACGTTTCAAGATGCCAAGTACAGAGCTGCAAACACTGACCACACAGGAGCTCCTGAAGACATTTTTATACATCGTATTTCAAACACCTATGCATATTTGAAAGACATGCTTGTAAACGGATTGAAATGATGCCATTGCTCTTGAAGTAGAGAGAAGACTGTCAGGTGGCCGTTAGCTCATGCTCACTTAGTACTCATGAATTGAAAAATGCAGGCTTAAACTTGATGTGTGCAAAAAATATGCAATACAACTGCAAATGGAATCTTTGGTATCAGTATACAGGTGGTTTTATTTAATTTAGATTTGGTTGTGGCAGGTCAGATGGAATGCAAATATTTTTCATATCCATAGTGAAGGAGACCTTCTCACTTGTAGCTTACTTATCCTAAGAGTAAAATAAATGACTACATAGCACCCACTTAATATTAAGTGTGTGAGGCAGCAGTCTGCTTATTACCTAACAGTATGGACATGCAGGAAAATGTTCTAGAAGTGCTGTCCATTCAGCTAATAAATCTGATGCAAAACAGATGATGATGTTTGCAGAAAACCAGATATACAAGTGCTTATAAATGCTGTTAGGTGTGTCACAGTTTCCATTACAAAAAATCCATTGCTACCAAGGATTTGAAAACATGCTTGTAACAATCCATTCTGCACAGCACAACTTAGCGGGCAAGTCTGGAGCAGAGAACAAATCTTTTATTAATTTCCCTATATTGCAACCAGAACAAGCAATTTTGGTCTGCAACCGATGCAAAGTGGACAGGGACATGCAGTGTTTTCTTATTCTACCGTTTTCAGATATTTTTCAGTTTACACTATTCATCCTCACTAGTTTGGACTTTTTTATATATTATTTTTTAAAGATTTGTGAAAAGATTTCAGTCAGGATATTTGGATATTTCCCATTATGCTTAATGCTAGATAAAGGTAATGGTCGCTGTCCCCAAAGAGCTTACAAATTTAGGCTCTAATCACACAGATTTTCTGCACACACCGAATTATAGACATGTATAGATACCAAATGCTGACACTGCCTATTAGTAAGGCTTCTCAACATTTTCTGTCTAAGGATTCTGTTTACAGAATTACAAATTTACCAAAATTTAACTAGTTCAAGTGAAATGCATGAATGTTAGCTCCCCCAGAAATTTTAAGCCAAGAGTAAGAGCAGATATATTATTTTGTTTATGTGCAAAAATGCTTGTGTCTTTTTCTCTTTTTTTTAACACTCTGGTAGTCTGGTGTTTTCCATCCAGCATTTACTCTTTTTGCAGTGATACTAGGCCTAAATCTTCTACCACCACAACAGAAATCCACAAGTCAACATTCGGCTTGGGCGAAAAAAATGCATGCTCTCTCCAGACTCACTGAAGCTTCCCCAAAATAACTCTGATGGCTCTCAGCACATTCCAGAGGGCGGGGGGAGGAAATTCACTGAAATTATGGCAATTTTTCCTCTAAAGTCAGCCAGAGGAAATGGTAGCAGGGTTATTGTCTCTTATGAGTCTTCAATGATTCTTCAGCTGTACAAACTAGAAAACACAAAGGACAGCATCTGGACTACAGTAAAAGAATAAAGCAAAGAGAGTAGACTGAGACAAAGAATTAGTCTGAGGACAGTATAATTAGAGGATTCAGCCTTGGTAAGAGGGAGACAGATATAGCAACAGTGGAGATAACATACAAGAGTGGAGAATGTGATATAAAAGTAAAAAAAAAAAAGGAGAAAGAGAGATTGAAAGATGTGTTGAGATGGGGAAAAAGTGAACTGGCCAGGCAGTGAGACGAAAAAACAAGGATAGGTATGGGGAAGGGAGGTCTCGATGTTGCTGGGGCAGAGTTCAAAAGTAAATTTTATCCCCTCATCCCAAATTTCATCCTGTCAAGAAGGTGACAAGGTACCATTGCACAATCCATCACTCAAAAGTTAGCAGTACCAGAACTGAGGTTGCTTAAGTAACATGGAAAAGTGCTGTAAGATGAAAAATTTCTTGAAAAGAAAATAATCAGGTCTTTTTAATGACTTTCAAAAACTTGTTTAATACTGCATCTTACTGTTGGTAGAATAAGAACAGTACCATCTCTTCCCCCATAGGAATATCAGGCAGAATAGTTAACATTTTCAGAGTGCTCAGATACTACGGAGACGTGCGTAAAAGCTAAATGAGGAAATTGATGATTCTGCCCCTAGAGAGCAGATTTCATGTTCCAAATTTATTTCATTGGATCCAGAACCTTGATGCTTCTGAAAAACTCTCTTGGAGCCTGATGGTATCTTTAGGAGCTTAAACACCATGAAATTTACTAGCTAGTTTTGTAGTTTCTTCGGTGGCAACGCCTAGACTCATATTTGAGTTCTTTTGACAAGGAAACCAGCTGCTACACCTCAGTGCACATAGCAAAGTGGGCAGTGGGGACTAAAACTCATATGAGAACATACAAAGGTGCCAAAAAGGCAATATAAACTTACCCTCAGTATCTCAGATAAAGAGGACCTTGCGTTTTTGTATGCTGCTGTAGTGATAAGTGTACTCTGAGGCACGTGAATGTAAAGTCTTGGGAGCAAGACAAACATTTTAGGGAGATGTAACATAATTTTATACTAGCATCACTGAATAAGAAATTAACAGTCTGAGAACAGAGACAAAGCTGCATATTTCATCTGCTAATGGAGGTTCTTTTTCTATACTCATTACCACAGCTGACTGACACAGAGAGGATTTCATCATCAATCAATTGTTTGTGAATAATCTTCATCCTCACTCTCCAATTTGCTGAAGAATTACTTTGTTTGAAAGAAAAGAATTGAATTACTATTATTAATGAAAGAAAGTTCAGTTAAAAAAAAAATAAATCAATGTCTTACTGTATTAGACATAAAGAACTATCATGAAAGCATTATCTTTCCAGAGAGTCTGAACTCTGAGAGTTGGATAATGTGCAACAGGTGAATAAACAGAAGAAAAGGTACAGAAGGCAACAAGAATGGTTTGAAGAAAGTTAACAACAAATACAGATGTGACTATGTAGTACACAGAAAAATGCAAACAACAAATACCTTTGAGAATTTTGCAATTTCTTCATAGATAATTAACAGAAAGAGGGAGTAGGGAAGTGAAGTGAAATAGAGACCATTCAAGTCAATCCTATTTGCATTTTTCTGGAAAAAAAAAATAAAATTATGTCCAGCAAGGACAGCTGAATTCGTGTCTCACTCTTCTATTTTAGCATAATTTGTGGTGTCTAGTGGCAGAAGAGATCAAAAGGCCATCTAGTCTAATCTCCAGTCTACCACATGCTATCTAACTTTTTCCAGTTAGCCCTGTACTGAGCTCACGGACTTGATTTCAGCAAATCATAACTTCAGGAAAGTTTAATTTGAAGACTCCAAGGAACATAGGCTTCATCAATTCACTTGGTAATTTTTCCTATTAGTTAATCAAGAGATGTTTACCACCTAATATCTAAACTGAAATTGTAAATTCTTAACTTCCACTTGTTCAATCATCTTCTGTTTTTCAAGTACATGGTACTTGCTATCTATTTAAAATATTTCTAGTCTGTGGTCACATCTATCTTTGGTCATCATTCTGATAAACTAAATATATTGAAGAAGCATTTTCTTTTGCATTCTCACCAATTCAAAAATAAATAGATACCTGCCTCTGCAATCTCTACATTTTTTCAACAATCCTTTAAAAATAGCAGATACTTAGGGCAGGATTCAGCTCCAGCTTAAAATACATGGTTTAACTAATTTTTGTAAATGTCTAGCACTATCTGTGATATCCACAGGCATCTAAGACATAACAGCGTGCTTCCAAAAGATGCACAGCCCTTCTGACAGGAAATTAGAGTCCATGTAGGTTATCCTAGAGCATCTGTCTCAACATAAAGAAAAATGTATTCAATTTAAGGGTGACAGAGCACTGGAACAGGCTGCCCAGAGAGGTTGTGGAATCTCCTTCTCTTGAGATATCGAAACCTACCTGGATGTGCTTCTGTGCAACTTGCTCTAGGTGAACTGTCCCTTCCAACCCATACCATTCCATGATTCTATGATCCCAAATGCCTATAGACAATAATTTTTAGGCAAAGGAAACGTGCCATAAGTTCACATATGCCTTGTCCAGATGTATTTCACATGCACTTAAACTCCCTTTACAATCAACAACAATCTGGTCAATGCAGTCAGCAGTATTTAGAGAGTCAGTTAACTGAAAACAGGTGAGATGAATCAATCCTTAGATTATTTACTGTATTGAGTAGTGTCTCAAATGAGTAGCTCACACTCATAGACATTTATTGCCACTTAAAATATTCTAGGTTATCCTCCTTGGCCTTCAGCTGCCATACCAGGCAGACAAGCAGCTACCATCATCCTGGATACCCCAAGACATCTCAAGTAGCCCAAGGCAAATATATTTCATCAACAGATTAAGGCCTTTCCTTCAGAGTAGGAAAATAGAACTGTACTCCAGTCCTGATAATATTTGTACTACATACATCTATGAGCATATCCCTCTTCAAACTACTCTACTCATACTCCATAAATTACTGGAGCTCTTTGTGCTGCAGCATTCCACTGAGATAAAACGCTTATTCCCTGTAGTCCTAAAACCTTTTCAGGGAATGGATGGAAACCACCTCAACTCTTATATGAGCCAGGTTCCTTTTATAGCCAGAGGAGAGAAATTAGCATTTCTACAGCGTGATTCATCTGCACTATTTTAGAGATTTACCTTGAGATGAGATGAATTGTACCAAAGAAGTGCTTGTTTCTTCCAAGTGACAAGAAAGAGAAACTAGATGATTATCTCAGAAGTAAATATCTAAGCTGTAGAGATCTAAAATTTTATATGATTAATACAACCTTTACTGTCTAAGATGCAGTTTTGCCTTAGAGAAGTAAACAGACTTCTCTATGAAACTGCTTTGTAAGGCAATGTTATACTTTCTCCACAACTCTGATGGGACTCTAATTTCTTTCAGGACTGCATCACCATTTAACAGTGAACAAAGTATTAGATAAGATTTGCCCAAATGGTACACTGGAGAGGAATTCAGGATGCCAGTTCTCCCAGAGGAACAGAAAGAAGGAAAGAAGAATCTGTTTTTACCATATGAAAGAACCTGATTTTTCTCTGTGGTGTGAGCATATACAGCTGACCCTGAAGAGTGAACGTTTCGAAGTGTGGCAATCATATATGCAGTCCTTGCAAAAGCCCAAAGAGTTTCTATCATGGGAATCACCTGGAATTATCCCTTTACTTGACAGCACTTTGCTGTGTTCTGCTGAGGTTAAAGGTAGTGTTGAACAGCAGCATGCTCTCTGACATTTGAAAGGCTGTTCTCCCTTCAGCATACATCTGTAACTCTCATTAATGTCAGTGGAAGTCAAGGATGCAAAACTGGACACCTCAGAAAGCCCCACTGGGGCCAGCCTTCAAAAAGATGAGATATGGAAAGACAAGAGTCACTCATACAGGCAGGAGGGACTTCAGGAGACGAATATTTGTTACCCATTATATGCTTATTTGCATGTTGATCTGCATTTCTGGAACATAAATCTGTAAAATACTAGGCTGTTTTGATACCAAATACAACTGAGAGCACTCAGCAGCTTGCAGAATTGAACCATATGAGTTTTCTCTGTGTCTGCTACATAACATATGACTGAAAGCATGAGGTTGTTTGGTTTTCAGACACCATGTATGTGGAAAGTAATTCTGAAGTGCTTTTGCTACCTGCTAAAATCAAGTTGCTGTCTAAAGCTGGCACATATTATTAGACTGCTTCCATAGTCCAACATGCAAACACATACATATCATTCATACAACCAATGCTAGAAAGTGTTCAAGGAAAACTGAGCTTTTAATCATGCTACACTCACTAGAGGTTTGCCCCTAAACATCTTCAGCACATTCCAAACCATAAATGGTCTGGCATCTATAGATTGTGTCAGTTATAAATCAAGCAGGCAAACATTTAATCTCACACTTGTAGGTTCAGAAAACAGCTTTTCCTTCTCAGCTGCTGTCAGCGAGGCTATTCCTGCTGCCACCACAGCAGCTACTGCCATCGCTGTTTCTGCTTCTGCTGTTACTGCTTTCACTACGCCCTGTGTTGCTGTCTGTGTGCCGCACGCCCGGCAGTGACAGATGTGGCACCGTGATGAGAGCAGCCACAGAAAGAGCATCAGAAGGGACTGTGACGGTGGAGGAGGCAGCAGCATGCAAGCAGCTCTTACCTGGAGCAGGCTTCAGAAGGGGAACACAGATCCTATGGCTACATCTGACGTTGTGGGTGATTAACTGAAAATCAGATTTTAAAAAGCCACTGTGGGTTGGTCCACTATATTAAAAGAGTGGGACTTGTGCTGGGCTTTTGGAGGATGGAAAAAAGAGGAGCTTATAGTTCAAGCAATGCAAGTTATCTTTTCATTAATATACTCTAATATGCATTTTCTAACTTCTGAGAGGTACATTTTCTGCTAGTATTTCAAAATATCTAACAATTTATAATCAGATTAATGTAGTCCCTAGACAGATGAATATGAAAATTACATTGTGTTTGTGCAGGGCAAAGTTCCCAGCTCATAATTATTGTAACTGAACTTATGTGGTCACATCTGTGGTATCTAAATTGTTTCTCTGGAAAGAAAGCTGAAGTAGAAAAGGGTGTAACCTCGTGCAAATGAACAACAGGTTCATGAAAAATCTAGTTCTTGGAGTCAAGGTAATATTAGTAGACGTCCATCTTTCCTTTTTTGGTTTCTAAATTTTGTATGGTTGGAATTCAAGGAACTTGGACTAAATTTCCTCCAGAATTTCCTGACATCTGGCAGCTTGGTTGGAGCACCAGCTTCAGGAATGTGCAGAATTCAGAGCCTGTCTTGTGCATGCACACTACAAATATGGAGAACATATGCAGATAGGGAGCCTTTGGCCTCTGATGCAACGTATTCTGCTCCTAAAACTCAGCAAATCTGATGTCTTTAGGACATGTCAGACTTACAATGTCTGCAATATCATCAGACTAGTGAGTGTGCAGTTGGCTCAATGAATAGCAGAAGCCCCCTGCTTATTGCAAATGTGCATAGGTCTCTGCTTGGCAAATGCTATGCAAAAAATTTGGCATCTTTTGATGAGGGAATTGATTTTCAAATCATTTTGTGGTGACATTTTTCAGACTGAGGAATCCTGAAATCCTCCCATTTACACTAGTCTCTTTTGAAGTTTGATCTCAGCAAAGACAATAAAGAATCAGATAGGACACTGCATTGTCTTGCTTGTCCACAAAGGATCTGGAGGAAAGACAGAAGAGTCAAGCAATAGCTAGACTTTTACTTCCATGGGAATGCCAAAGTATACCAAGCAATACTGGTTTTCCAACTCAAAAAAAAAAAAGAAATAATAAATTGAGCAGTTATTGTTGACATCTAGTTGAATTAACAAGCCCTGTAACCGGGCAGAACTTCCAGCTCAAGTCCAGCACTGCATGAGGGTGGCTCAATCCTAGTGTAGATAGAAGACTAAAGAGTAAAAAAGTGTGGTCACCTCAGTTCTAGTCATAGACCATGAAGACACAGGCACAAAGCTCAGCTATCACCTCCCTCTCCTGGCTTTCCCCTCTAAAATGTATATGGATCCATTATCTTAATCCATGTATTTACAACCAAGGGTAGCCCGCACACTGTAAACCCAAGTTAGCTTTGGCTACCGTGCTTTCTGACAGAGTTTATTGCTCTGGGTGGTTACTCTTGCTACTTCAGCTGGGTTTTACTGTTCAAAGGGGCTGTATAGAACTTGGGTTAAATCTGAAACAGAACACTTGACACACCGACAGCCTTTAGTAATGTCTGTGGATCTGAGACCCACTAGCAGGAAGCTATTAGCACCCTTCAACAGAACAGTATTTCTACTTGTACAAAAAGAGGTCACATCAATTTATAAGCCTGCTACCACAATAGGAGCTTCAATTGCTTGCAGATGCTATTCTTGACTGGGAATAATAGCCATTGAGTTAGCTGCAGAACATTAGAAACCTATTTAGTTGCTAGGAGGTCAATTCAGTTCCTCACAGATTGGTGTCCAGAGTCACACGAGATGCTGTGGTGCTAAACACAACTTCCATTTGCCACACCAGGAGGGCACAAGGTTTCCCATAAGTCCTGCATGATACCTGCCAGCCCTGTGTTAATGGCCAACATAGTCCAGGTCATCTCAAATGACACTGGACTCCTAAGTGTAGATAGAAGAAGCCCATAAACACTTCCAAAACTATGTGAAGATTTTAAAATGCATATACAAAAAGTGTCTATACTTTACTGATCTAAACACACAAAACACAAGGATTTAGCTATGGCCATGAAATGCCTCTGAATGTGGCCAGTACTAATGCTAAGATAATTTTTCTCAGGTCGTCCCCTCCTGCTTCCTCATCTTTTCAAGGATTCAGTATACTAGTGCTAACACAACAATCACTGTGTTAAAAAAAACACCTCCATGAACTGCCTCAAAGCTTTTTTCCATAGGCTTTAGCCTTCCCAGGCTCAATGGAGCAGCATCCAAATATCCACAAGGAACACCAACTTCTTGCAAAAGAACAATCTCCCTTTAGCTGAACAATCTCCATTTAATCTGCAGTTAGCTGAATCCTCCTTTCCTCTTGTTCATTTCCAATTGGGCTGGGGCACCTGCTGTCAAAATCCCCTAAATCAGCAAGTCCCTGGAAAACAATCTTTACAATACGTCTCTGTGCTCATCAGAACTTCAGTATGGCTGTATAGCCTATTTATATACTCTCTGTGAGCTCCTGCTGGTTCTCAAATAGACTCTCAAGTGTCCCACCATGTCATTTGACCACCACAGAAATCACCTCCGCGGCTACCGATAATTAATGAAATCACACAGAGTAAGATTCATCTGAGCTATTTTTGGCCATCTAAAGATTAGACTTCCCAGTTAAGAGCCCTCCCCTGTGGTTCACATATTTCTGTACCTCTAAAGGATAACTCGTATCACCTAACATCAAAATAGACTGGCATGCCCTCTGGACAAACTTCTCTTACTCCTCTGACTGTCTAGGAGACAAGCTTAGCTGCTAGACTTTTAGAAAGTTTAAGTGAATAGAGATGAATCACAGTTGGTTTGACAATTTTGGATTTTTTGGCCTAGTTGGCCAAGTTTGTCAACGTACTGAACACTCAAACAGAAAATTATAGATGTGATTTATTTCATCTCTAGATATCTAACAGTCAAAGCAAGTCAGTTCCTTTTGTCATCAAAAAGACAAATGAATGTCTGAATCACCCCTGGGGTAGATGACTGATTTTTTTGTGCATCAACTAAGGAAAGCATCAGATGACATAGTTACATCTCTCCCTTTTACTTATCTGAAGTAGAGCAAACTAGTCCTCCCCCTTATGACTTCCCTACAGTTCTTTATCTTGTTTATACTAAAAATTGCTTCAGTGCGTGTTTACAGGTAAACTAATGCCTCATCTGTGTTAGAAGTGTTACCAACCTTTTTTCCAGTGTATTTTCTCATTATAGAACCAAATTCACTATTTGTCGCTAAAAAGTCCACTGTTCATCTGCTGGACTTCATTTGTTTACACCAACAATCAGCTTCACTGTAGTACCAGATACTTTTAATATCAGAAGTAGGATTTTTATTCTTGGAGAAAAAAAAGCCCAATGCAAATATTAATTACTTCAGTAATTTATGTGTGTTGTATTGGTTTTCTAATTTAACTCATTCCTCACAGCTGCACTATATGGTTGAATGTTCCTACATCCTAAGACTTTACATGACTAAAGACTGACCAATCTCATTTCTAAAGCTCTTTATATGTTAGAAAGCAGCACACCCCAACAGAGGAAAGCAATATCTTCCAAACAAACGAGCAAGATGGAAGGTACAGTCATGTCATTTCTAAGTGATACATTGCTCACTGTCACCATTTCAGGAACAACAAGCCTGATTTGAAAGTGAATGTCCTCCATCCCTTTTCAGTGAAAGAAAATCAATTTGTCCATGTCCACTCCTAATTAATTGTTCTCAGGAGGATCTGGAACCTAATCCACTGTGAGGTTCAGTTTACTTTTCCTTCCTTACTTACATTTTCTCCACTTGCTCTTATTTTTCCTACTTGTTCTTAGCTGTAGGGCTACAGGACTAATGTGATGTGCAAAATACATCAATGCTGCTATTAACCAGCAATGCCATTGTTCAGGAGTCTTAGAGACTTCCAGCACATTTGGAATAAAACCCCAGCCCTTACCATTCCTGGTGTATTTTGTCCATATGTTATCTTCTTTATGTATTTAAACTCATGGGGGAATTCTTACCATAACTGGCCACCTCTGCCAACACTGAAGCATTTGGGCTTAAATATAATGCACTTGGACTGTAAAGAAATATGCAGGAGACAGATGGTAGGAGATGAGATTTTATTAGTGTGCTGCTTCTCCCTTTAGAGTAAATCCCAGAATACATACTGTTGAATTTACGCTGCTGTGTGTGGTTAAAAAGAAGGAACGACCACTAGACGGCACTTTGAAGGAGATAGCTTTCTGCACTACAAAACACACGGCACTTCCAAACAGTGTCCCGTACAATGAAGAAAATGGGTTAAAACCAGACAAATCAGGAGCTGAAACATCTTTCCAGTAGTGAGAGAAAGACTGAGAAAGACCTGGCTCACATGGCCCATTACAGTGAAGCCTGGAAAGGAAAATACTGTCACTGGTATTGATTTTCATTCTCTCCACAAACTGGGACTGCAGAAATGCATGTTGCTGTTTGTACAGAGAGTGTGTCAGCAGAGAAAGGAGGGAGAGCACACATGGGAACATCTGTTCTGAGAAACAGGTTGAAAATAGCCATGTAATAGCACGACAGAAACATCTGCGCCATATGCAGCGTACCATGAGCAGAGCATCAGGCAGGACAAGGACGCAAACAAGTCTATGAGTATTAGGTCAGGAAGAGGCTCACTGCTCGGCAGGAAATGCTCCACTGATCCTTTTTACTTATTGCAGTCCCATTATCATTTAAAAGGTAGGAGTACAGAAGGAGATGGGGTTTTGTGTGACATGGGCAGATGCTACAAGAAGGGCTGCATTGCATATCCGATGGCCCAAGGAACTGTTAAGGAAATGTGCCGAACAGTAATCTTAATTAAGAGACAAGCAGCAAGTTGAATATAGTATTAGTTGGAGCTGCTGTGCCATGTGTTAACTAATATTGCATTTTTTTAAAATTCTTTTGCGAAGAGGAGAGGAGCAATGGATTATAACATATCTGTTCAAATAGTAACGCACTGGTCAAATTCTATTTCAAATGCAGCAAGGACATGGAGTAGATCTGTTCAGTCTTTTCCTTAGCTAATATAGGGCATACGAAATCCAGCTGTCTGAAAACAAGGAAAATAATAACTCTGTGAGTAACAAGCGTTCCCTGTGCAATTTTCACTTCAGCCATCAGCAAGCAGAGAAAGACTTCTCGTTCTCCAAGGTTCAGCATGGCTCCTGGTACTATCAAAATAATCTATTTTTGCTTAAAGAAAGGAAGAAGGAAAGAATCTATTTCAATAAACATTTAAATGATCCTTCAATGAATACATCCATGCCCACATTTGCATGGAGGTGGAGGAGCCAGCATAAGAACATTACTAAGTACACAAGGAAGTACTTTTGCATTATTCCTGAATTGCATATGTATCACTCTCCTTGGAAATATGCAAATACCAGCTATGCAAATTCATCACTTTTCTGCACATATCTTTAGCACAGCCCACCCACTTCTCAAGCCTTAGACAATCTGAGGTTCTGTGTAAAATTCAATAAAACAGTAGTTTTCCAAAGTATGTCAGACCAGGGGGAAATCCAGAACCTTTGTTGTACACATGAACCGACATTCAACAGGCTTTCCTCCTTTCCTAGTGATATTTTTGCTAATTATTTGTTATATGTTGAAATCATTTTGTAACGGATAAAGCAATACCAAACTGATATAAAACTGAGTGGGGAAGTGGACACTTCAGAGAGGAAAGTGACCCTGCAGGAAGACCCGGATAGGTTGGAAGAGTGGGCTAACAAGATTCTTATGAAGTTCAACAAGGACAAGTGTAAGATCTTGCACATAATCCAAGAGTGCAGCACAGACTGGGATCTACCTGGCTGGGGACCAGCTCTGTGGAAAGGAACCTGGGGGTCCTGGTGGACAACAACCTTCATATAAATGAAAAGTGTGCTGCTGCAGCAATGAAAGCCAACAGGATGCTTGGCTACATCAACAAGGGCACCACCAGCAGTGATAAAGGAGTCATTATTCCACTCTACCCAGTGCTTGTCAGGCCACACGTGGAATACTCTGCTCAGTTTTGATCCCCACTATACAGAAAAGATGTGGACAGGCTGGAGAGGTCCAGAGGAGGGCAACCAAGATGATCAAAGGACTGGGAAGTCTGTCATATGAGGAAAAGCCAAGAGAACTGTGTTTTTCCAGACTGGAGACAAGAAGGCTTAGGGGACCCCTTATCACCATGATCCAGTATTTAAAGGGTGACTACAAAGAAAACTGAGACTTCCTTTTTACAAGAAGTCACGTGGAAAAGATGAAGATAATGGGTACAAGTTACTCCAAGGGAGATTCCAATTGGACAAAAGGGGAAAATTTTTCACAAGAACCATCAGCCATTGGAATAATTTCCCCAGGGAAGTGATGGATTCCCCACCATTGGACACTTTTTCAAGATTCAGCTGGACACGGTGCTGGGCCATCTTTTCTAGAAAGTGCTTTTGCCAAGAAACATTGGACCACATATCCTTGAGGTCCCTTCTAACCTGATATTCTATGATTCTATGAAAGCCAGCACTTTGTAATCTCATTGTTGAAAAAAGATGGTGGATCAATAAAAAGAAAAATAATACACTGTCCTGAAAGTACCAAAGAAAAGTGCTTGCTTCAAACTGACAATCGGTCTTGATTGGGCTGCCTTCGGTGAAGGGAAGATGAAACAACATGGAAAAAGCATTGCAGACCACAGTCATTCAAAATGGTTGATGACACTATTATAACAAAATTATCAGCCACCACTGTAGACACAAAACCTCAACTATTTTAGGAAACATTTCTGACTCTGTGTTCCTCCAAAATGCTTTGACTTCCTCACTTACAAGGTTAGACTGACCTAAAATAGTACTGCGGTTAGTGGGCAACATTGCCAGCTATATGTCAGAGATGGCTAGCAAAGAAGAAAAGATTTCCATATGTGCTCATATCAGAGTATTCATCAAAAAATGGCTGTGAAAAAGCTGAAAAATCTCTGGGTGTGAAAGAGCTGGTCACCAGAAGCTTTGCCAACAAGACTGCTGTCATTTTTTTTCACACTTCCTTTCATACAGATCACAATCTTCCTCCTCCACCTCCTCTTCCCTAGGACAGCAACTCTTGGATGAGCTCCCAGACTTAACATCAGTGAAAGAAAAAGGTCCAAATGTCTGAAGAAATCCTAAGGGTTTTGACCAACCATTATAAAAAACAAATGTTTTCTGCCTAGAGACTGAGCTTTTGCAAATACTTGTCACCAACCAAGGAAAATTAAATTATTATGCCTTAATCTGGTTTTGCTTGTTGTTTCTTTTTCCTGATATCCACAAATTGACCAAACTCTTCAATTAACAAATAAAACAAACAGATCCAGAGAATTCAAAGCTAAATGTAAGCTAAATCGGAGGAAAGTGGTATAAAAATGGGTATATAGGGATAAGGTAAGGTAAAGGAATGAATAACAGTCAGTAACTCTCAGGTATTTTTGCATTGCCTGGTTTTGTCCATTGCACATTGAGTGTGATGCTAACAGATAGAAATTAAGACTTTTATAATATAGGTAGATTAGAACACAAAGGAAGGTGAGTCATCCTCACTTATGAGATGGATGAATGAAGCAAGAGGGACTGTATAAATATGAGCATTTGGAGGATGGAAGCAACTGAAGGAGAGACAAAGAGCTAAAAAATCCAAAAGCAATAACTAATTAAGTGAAGCAGCCAAGAAAACAGAGACTACTGAAACTGATAAAAGCAGAGTCATTGACCAATACTAGGTTGACTAGTGCTTGCTCGCAGGAGCAGAAGATGGTTGAAGGCACACCCCAGGTGCTCTAAGTGTGAAGGACGATATGGATTCTCCCTGAATGACCCAAAAGGCCTGAGGATGGGTAAACAACTGACTGGCAAGAAAATGAACGTAACTTTATTGAAGTCAGACGAAATCAGATGGGAAATGTGGCATTAATTTTAAGCATATGGCATAAATGATAAACCACTGGAACAAACTATTGAGAGAGGAGGTGGACTCACCATCTGCTAATACTTTCAAAAATAAGATTGCAAATCTTTCTGAAAAATAAATATTTAATACAAGCACATGTTACTGAGCTCAAAACAGAAGCAGCTGCAGGAAATCTAAAGTCTGTGAAAATATACGTCATCAGAAAAGTTGAACTAATGGTCTCTCTATCCTATAAATGTGTAGTTTCCAAGAAGCAACTTCAGAGTAGTAAAATAGTACCAAATGGCATGTGAAAAATAAAGCATTGATACCAATAGGCAGAGTGACACAGAACATAATAGTTACATCTTGCTTAAATGTGTTTGTTTGTATACATTTTTAAATAAAATTTAAATTAAAAAAAATTAAACACATATTTTAGGTTCTCTGTAAATTTTAAAAAAACTGCACTGTTGTCATGATCTCTGCAGCAAAATGACTGTGATACTGTCAATTAGGAGGTAATACTGTAAATTATGAAGTGAAAGATTAAAATGAGATAGTGTAATATATCTGAATCATAGTGGTACATATTCCTCCTTGGATTAGGATTTAAATTCTGATACTTTGTATCCTTTGCTAATTAAAATCAAATATCCATAGATGGAAGCTTCTTTATGCACTTGACCTGTGTTGAAATCAAAACTAACCCACTGCAGCTACAGACCTGAAATCTGTTTTTCCTTTGTCACCGAATGCTACAACTTCTGTAACAGCCCATGACAGCTAACTGACATCCTTCAAAAATAATAGAGGCTCTTCTCCCCAGTCACTAAATTTTATAAAAGTTGTAGTTCCAGGGAGTCAAAATAGGAGACAAAAAACAAGACAAAAACGCAAGTTATTTCCATTCTTATTTTACTCAACATTGGTTGAAACCTCCACAGTCAACAGGCAGGAGTAATGTTATCAAAGACAGGCATCTACATTAGAAATGCTTCTGTCTGAGCTTGTCACCTCACCTCCATTTAGAGGCAGCAGAAAGAAATAAACACTTCTAGGATGTGATTCCTCCTGTTTTATAGTTGTTGTCTAAAATAGGGTAGATGAAAGTGGCCTTTTCATTTAGGGGAAGACAAGAACGGAAAGTGCCGCATGGACTTCTAAAATTAGGAGAGACAAATTCCCCTATCTCTTCTGAAAATCTCTTCTGCCTATCTCTTTCTGAAACAGCAGAGATCTGGAATATATCAGTTTTCTAACCCTTGTGTATAAATGGAGCGATACAGCATATAGCTCACTTGGATTAAAACATTGACAAAAGATCTTTGGAGTTTTAACTCCATTAAGTAGCTTGGGTTGCAGCCTAGATTGCCCTGGAAACATTTGGCAGGATGCAGCAGACTAAGCAAAGGACCATTTTAGATACCTTGGGATATCTAAGATATCTACAGATGGATGAGAGATGCAAGACAGGATACACATGACTTTCCAGCTAAAGGCAAAAAGTTCACCACTGCATCCAAAATGGCAACTTCTTGTTGCTACCTAATTTTCAGTCATTTTTCTTCAAGCAATCCAAATTAACAGCATAATCTCATTTGATGTATAGACAAACTGCATTATCAGCGGCAAGGCAATCAAGTAGGTTGTCTCTCAGTATTGCTGGGTAAGGACGCTTTCCCCAGTTCCTTCTCACAACATTGCACGTCAGCCAAACGTGCTCCTGTTCCACTAGCATGCCCTATCTTTATTTGCATAGTAACTTTCCTAAACATTATCCAATTTCACACATTTTGAAACTAAATTAGATTTTTTAAAAAACTAGGGAGTCCTACAGGATCCAAGGGATATGGAAAAAAATTTCAAGGTACACTTTATAGTATTAAGCCATATTTCTTCCTATATTTTTCATATTAAAAACATTTGTTTCCCTATGTGAAAATTTTTACTTAGAACTGATTTATTTACCGTGGTCTAACATGTAAATGAGAATTTCACATTATACTAGTCTTTTATTCTCATTTATCCTAAAATCTTAACATTTACAAATTTATTATATAGAACATTTATTTTATATTAAATTTAATTAATAGAAACTATTCATAGTCATTTGAAATGCACTCCACGTTGATTGAAATAATTAGTGTAGGGCTACTCAATATTTACTTAAGATATGAATCTAGAGGGATTTGATAAAATTAATTAGCAGGAACTAATTATAGTTAGGATATGAGTTAGGGTTTAATAAATATAATTACAGAGTACAAATGATGGATTCTTAATTAATAGATACTAGTTGCCAAACATTGAAGAGAGATTATCATATTTCTGTGCAGGACATGCCATTCAGCACACCTTCAGTTCCAGTGGAAATAGTGACATTTAAAGCACTCAGGGAGGGGGGTTGAGAGGAAGTTAAAAACAGATAAACTAATTTGTTTCAATTTTGCAGTGAAAGTATCAGATCAATTAAGGAAAGCTGCCTTCTAAAAAGGATATATTCCTGCTTGTAGTATATTGGCATATGGCACACTGACTATGGGACAGAATTGTAGAAGTATTTAGGTATTTAATAATGACGATAGGCTCCTGATGGGATTTTGGTATTACTTAGCTGTTTCTGAATATTCAGCTTGGCACCTGTTCTCTTCTTTTATGTGGCTAACTCTCTCTAAAATAGCCTTCACTTGGTCTTAGCCTTGCTATCCTACCTGAAAAACGGGGATAATAATGTTTTCCTAACTTAGAAAAGTGTTGTGGGTATAATTTCTTCAAAGACTGAAGTAATCAACTATTAGAGTATTAGAGGCTGTATAAATATTATGATAAATTGATGGAAGAATTGCTCTCTATTTTGAAGCAGAAAGCTGGCCATGTTTTAAATTAACTTTCTGCATTTGGATTCGTCATACAGTTAGTGATCATTGCACCCCAGGGCTTCTTAACATATGTCTACATAGCAATCCAGAAATGCAGTTGCTGTGTCATAGACTGGCATTTGACCTGTGTGCTAGCACACCTTAGGAAAGATGGGAGAGAGAGGACATGTATTCTACTGTTCCAAAATGTGAAGGGCAGGTTCATAAAAATCGCAATTACTGACCAACCAGTGAGGGAAGAAGTTGATTATTATTTGGATGAGAAGAAAGCTGGTCTATGACATCTTTTATTTTCCCTTAGCCAATCCTAAGAAATCATTTAAAGAATACTCACCAGTTCAGTCTGAATCACAAATCATCTTAACTCATCAGAAATCAAATTTCACACTTACCCACAAAGCCATGAAATTATGAAAGGACAAAAAAACCATATTTATAGTATGAACAGCCACACTGCCAAGAACAGAAATTTCTGTGTATTGTGCTTTTTAGAATTCAGAGGAAAACTGAGGTTAGGATGCAGTATTTTGCGATGGCACATTTCCTCCATTCATCTCACTTGGAAACTGCAATTAACTCTCAAGCAAGTAGAGCGGACTAGGTGCTCTCAAAATGACCCTTCCAACCTCAACAATGCTGCGACTCTGTGAACAACCATCACCTGGAATCCAAAAGTGCAACTGCATCTCTTCATAGGACAGGAAGAACATTACATTTAAGGTAACGTTCATTTTTCCCCACAGGTTTCCCCCTTCAGAACACAATTAAGCGCCCGAAGTATGAGAGATGCTAGCTACTTTCTGCTCCCATGAATTATGTATTTGGGTATTAATCCAGAAAGCCTTATGATTTAACCAAATGGGTAAATTCTGAGCTGCTATGCTGAAATGTTTGGTTAGAACAGGCCTTCAATACCATATTTTTGCCAATGTAGAAAAATTTCTAGCAGTTTGGCATTATTTTGTTGCCATCAGCTGAATATCCAGCTGCTGCAGAATTGCAAAGGCACACCTTCACAGAAGCTCATTGAACCAGGAGTTTATCTGATTGCCAAGCATCTCATAGTGAGAGTCAGTTGAGAAAAACATAAGATCAAGCCAAAAAAAGGGAAGGTACTGCTCAACAGTCAAGTCACCTCATACCTGCTGTTTAAGGCTTATTCAGATATGACTCTATTAGCTAGATTTAATTTTCTTCTCCATTCTTTTAAGTATCACTGTAAAGCATAAGGATTTAAAATTTACTCATTCCAAAAACCTCATCTTTTCCTCCTAAATTCAATGTAAAATAACAAAAAAAAAAACCCTCAACATTTTATACCTGCCATAAGTATTAAATAGTACTAAGTCTATCAAATTTATTAGAAATTCTTTAATTCTATTACATTATTTTATATATCATTCATAATAGCAATAAGAATGTAAAACAATGTCTTTACATTTATCAGTGTCTTAATGAAATACTACTGGGCTCCTACCAGAGCCAATGACAAAATTCCCCAAAGTGCTCCAAAGGCCAGACTGCAGCAGACATTGATGAGTAAAAGAAAGAGAGGTAATGACCAAAGATACTTTCCTCTTTCCAGACGGCATCTGACTCAAATTGAGACATGACATGATCTCTAATCCCCTGTGACCTTCCCAGAGAAGTATGCGTAGGCTGAGGGTAGGAAGCCACTCATCCAGCAACATCTGTGGGAAATCTGGTAATCAGCAGCACCTTGGCCACCATGTCCCAATTTAAGCATCAGAAATTGCCTCTTTCAAGGCTACAGAACAGACTGCACCCCATAAGCCAGTAAGAGTTACCTTTATGCGTAAAGCTTCACCCTGTAAACAATAGATGGTTATCTCTCCTGGGGGACTGCAATTTGTAGCTTCAAGAGGATCCAGCTTTCTAAGAGCACAAAGGGGTGTATTCGCTATTGACAGCAATGGGAACAGATGGGGAGAAAGGCAGGGTTTAATGAGTAAACAGAAAGGAGCAAGTTGTTAACAGGAACATAGTCCAGGATTATAGACTGATTCCCCCATTTTTCTCTTTAAAAATATATAAATTTAAAAGTGTGAGAGATGCACGCGTACACAAAGGAAAGAAAAAAAAAAAAACACCCAGCATTTAAAATGGATACAGAGCAGAACACATCATTTATTTATGATTTTTTTTCTTTGTCCCCTTAAATGAACTGTCACAGTGGCAAGGGAGAGAGAGCGATCCTTCATATGTTTGTACTGAAAGGAATTTTAAATACATAAAGACAGGCTGGGAATAGCTGCCAAACTGTGACTGTAAACTGCAGCTCTTCCTTTGCACGCTTTCTCTTCTACAGCCTACCTGGAAGGCAACAATAATAGACTCTTGTGCAATTTCTACCTTGCTCTTTCACGCTAAGCAGTGCTGACAGACACATCACTGCAAGTTTGTCTCTTTATCCAACAGTAGTACACACCTTAAAGGAGACCTCTCAAGTCTGAAGAGTGAAAGAGCCTCCTCCACCCACTCGTCTACTTTCTCCTGTCATTACCACGCCACAGTTTATCTCTTTTCAGAATTGTCTTTCTCCATCTCTTCCTCACAAAGTGATCTCACATGAAAGTGTATAGCAAGAAGATACTGGCACTGTGGGGCAAACTTGTAGAATACTACATGGTTCCTCTTTGTAGGTGAAATCTTGGCAATGTGAATATAGTGCTCCTCTCTGTGGATCATACCCACCCACTTGTGCAAAATTCATACCACGTTCAAGCCAAATGCTGAAATTCCTGGCTGAAAAAAAAGGTCAGACAGAAATCCGGGCAAGGAAAAACATGTGTGAACCAGGGTTTAAAAAAGAGTCCTGGGGTCAAAACTTCCTATCTTGTCCTATTGGCTCAACTACAGACTTACTTAAAACCAGTAGCCAACTAATAAACTGCCCCTTCCTCCTTACTCTGTACAAGTGAATTTGTGCATTATGATATGCAGCTGTAACATTTCCAGAAGAACAGGTTTGTGTTCAAACTCAACAGAGACAATTCCAATTTGAACCAGTTAGGCTTATACTTTCTGAGAGGTTTCATCCCACAGTGCTCCTTCCACGCAGTGTCAAGTTAGGCTGCTCATGAGAAGCCATGCAATCTCAGTTCAACAGTGGAATTGAGTCCTGCTGGGACAAAGCAAGAGCTCTTTGTCACAGCCTCCCTCACCTTCCACTGGGAGCTGGCCTGTTCAGGGAAGGATCAGCAGTGTCATGGTTTGGGCTGGGCTGGCCACCAAAACGAACAACAAACGCTCTCATTTACCTCTCTCCCTTTCAGAGAAGGAAGAGCAACTCCCTTTAGAGGAGAGAAGAGAAAATGAGAGGAAGAGAAAACTTATGGGTTGAAAAAAAGACCTAAACTACTTTAATGAAATATTAATAATAAAATAATAAAAAGAAAAAAATAATAAGAACATAATTAAATATATACAAAATACACAAGGCCAGTATCGAGCTCCTAGGATGACAATCACGTCAGCGGCAGGGAAAGTCCCAGACTGGACTCAGCCACAGACAGGAACTGGAATCCAGCTCTAGATTCAGGAACACTCAGATTGGGATCAAAGGCAGACGAACAACAAACGCTCTCATTTACCTCTCTCCCTTTCAGAGAAGGAAGAGCAACTCCCTTTAGAGGAGAGAAGAGAAAATGAGAGGAAGAGAAAACTTATGGGTTGAAAAAAAGACCTAAACTACTTTAATGAAATATTAATAATAAAATAATAAAAAGAAAAAAATAATAAGAACATAATTAAATATATACAAAATACACAAGGCCAGTATCGAGCTCCTAGGATGACAATCACGTCAGCGGCAGGGAAAGTCCCAGACTGGACTCAGCCACAGACAGGAACTGGAATCCAGCTCTAGATTCAGGAACACTCAGATTGGGATCAAAGGCAGACAAACAGAATGAGTTCTCCTCGGACACCGACCACTGAAGAAAGTGGGATGATCCTTTGATCCCTCAGCTTTTATACTGAGCATGAGGCAGATGGGATTGAATGCCCTGTTGGTAAGTTTTGGGCCACCTGCCCTATCTGCTGCTCCCCGCAGGTGCAACCCCTCTATGTTTTCCCATTTCCAACCCTCCAATGGGGCAAATAATAAAGATAGCTGTTACAGCAGTAAGTATAAGCAAAAGCCTCCCTGCATTCCATTCTTATGTGCTAGAAGTGGACACGATCTGAAAAATGTGTACTTAATTTAATAGAGTTAGTCAGTTACAAGCGGCTTATCTGAAATGTAAAATTACTCAATAGGAGATTGGCTTTATTCTATGTCAAACCAGGACAAGCATGAACCTGGAAGTAGAAGATCTGCCCTTCTGGGTCATTAATGTAGGGGTTTCAGAGTAACCCCTTCAGCTACCTCTTCAGAAAAGTCACTAGGACTGCAGCTGCTTAAGGGCATTTAACTTTATGTTAATGCAGTCTCTTTTGCTATTTACAAAAGGCTCATTTTGTAACATTACATGCCATGGCTGTGTTTGCTGAGCTAGTTAAAAAAAAAAAATGAATGAATGCACAGAAGTTTCTGAAAGGAGTGACTGTGTTATCTGATTTACTATCTATTCTGATCATACTTCCATTTCTATTAACCCTCTTGGCCTGTGCTTCTAAGCCTACTAGAAAGTTTGCAGCCATTACTTCCCACAATCCTCTCCACCCATTTCCCATCACAAACCCACACTGATCAGCAGTTGTCAGAAATATCATGTCTACTGTTGATGAAGACATCACATCCTCCTGTCTATACCACTGTCACTTCTTCACAAGTATACTGCTAAACTGGCCATATCCACATTGAGATTAAGAGCTTAGCAGGAATGGACATTTCATCTAGAAAATAAAAATGGTCAGAGTTACAGTCAATATTCTGTCCCACAGTTGGCAGTACAGCAGACTAGGATGCTTAGGGTGTGCCAGTTCTTACAGCCAAGAAAATAATGTGATAATATTGATCCCTGTTTCCCAGTTCTTAATGACTAGCTACCTGCTTCTGACTGGACCAATTAAATGTGGTTCTCTCAGTTGACCTGGAGCAAAGCTTGAATTCTTTTAATCTGGAATTGAAGAAAAATATGTACTAATTGCTCTCCTAACTCAGATTTTTCTTACAAGTTATTAAAAACATAAGTGAAAGTTTTGGTAGTAGTTTAAATCCTAATTCGTCCTTTCACAGTCTTTGACTACCATGAGGTAAGTAGAAATGTATCCTGAGGAAAACTGGCTCCTAGCTGTCTTTTTTCTGGATCCTGGCTTGTTGGTGGAGACGGCTGGCACTGGAATTGTCAGAGGCAGAGTTTGCCTCTCTGGGAAGATATTTCTATGTTTTTAGTTCATCATTCATCAGGTAGATTCATTCCCACCAGCAGGATACAACTTAGTTTGAAATACTATAATGATCCAATATGAAGAGGAAGATTATTATAAGGACTCACCTTATTCATCTGAATGTGTACCTTCACTCATCTCTCTCCATAACACAGGACCAATCCTAGAGGTATCTAGTACCACTTCTGTTGCCTTTTAGTTTTTGTTAAGGAAGCATTTTAATTTTAAAGGGGTTACGGAGAATTAGATATCCACAAGGCAAATAGGCTTTCAAGTGGAAATTTTCCTTTTTTTTATTTGGACTGAAAGGTCATTTTTCAGACTAAAAGAAATAAAATCCACTTGGCTGTTACAAGAGCCACAAACCCCCTGGCTTTTGCACATTCACAGAATCTCCCCTACTTTTCAGGTAACTAAACCTGCATCCTTTCAAAAATTGCTGTTTTTAATGCTTGGCTTCTTATCTTGAGGATAACAGGCCATTGCCATTTAGGAAGATATCGTTTTTCCCCCCTCCATTCAGTAATAAGATGGACTAGAAGATGTAACTCAACTTCCTCACCATGAACCTTCCTAGCTTCCTAGCCAAAGTCCCTTCTTTTTTTCTGGGCTTAGATGCATTCAAAAACTTTGAGATCGCTTTCTCATTCTCTGTTAGTAACTCTGTGAAAAGTATGTACTTTTTACAAAGGCAATAGAATCATAGAACTGACCATCTTATTCCACCCACCCTGCCGTAGACAGGGACACCTCTCACTAGACCAGGTTCCTGTTCAGGTTCTGGTCTTAAAGTCCAACTCATAAGGAGGATTGTATTTGCATGAAGTTCCTTGGCTTCATAGGGAAACTCTTTTCTTAGAGTCCCTAAAAATGTATGACATATATCCTACGATTAAGTACAGAAGTTCCTCAGCTGGACCACTGATGTTGGCCACAGGGACTTCAGCTGGAACAAATACTCCTTTGTATTCCCCAGGACAGAACTGGGCAATTGGAGATGTCATGACGTTGTGCAAATTTAATGTAAAGTTCATAGCTATTGTCTTTTTTTACCTAAATTCTCCATTCCTATAGAAATCAGCTATGTGGAATCTCAGTTGCTTTTCTGTTGTGTGTGTTCAGTTTCAATTTTCTGGCTGCAGAGAAGCTTGCAAATGTGGCATAGATGTGCAGTGCAGATGCTGGACAAGAAGCGAAGTAATAAGATGCTTGATTCTATAACACAATTCCAGGGTTCCTGATTCACATTTCCTGAATGCTGAGTTCGCCACTATTGGACTTTCACTTATATTTGAATACTGACTGGCTTGTTGACAACACAGTGCTTTAGGCAGTCTTTTGCTGAAAGGTAATATTTTAATTATTACGATCTTGAACACATACTGAAACCATCTACTCAAAAGACTTCCAGGTCTCGTGTTTGGGGAAAATCTAAAAGTATGAGAATCATTTCTTGCCCTGTCAGTTAAAACCCCCAGGCAAACATAATACATGAAAAAACAAACAGTTAAATGAAGCAGCAAGCCAACATATGCACCAAATCCTTCTTAGCCTTCATTTTTCAGTTATCTTCATTATCACTCTCCTACTATGACAGAACTGCAGACACTCAAAGAACTGAGAAAATGAAATCTCAGCTTTCATTCAGCACCCAAGAAGGACTGGTATATTTTTCATTTCACATTAAGGAATTCTACTGAATTGTAAGCAGCAATAGCAGCCTACAAGCAATAAAATTTGTGATGAGATTCTCATTATCATACTAAATTCACATGCCCACCTCTGCATGATGGACTCATTTCTACTGCCTGAACACAGGCATGCGCTGCCTTTTTGAAACCATCTAGTTGATTCAAGATACTCACAAATGGGCTTATAGATCTGGCAAAGGACCTTCTGGAGGAGATGTGCATCCTTTTGAAGCACCAGTCAGCTGCAAGGGGATACAGTAGTGCATCTCAAATAGTATTAGACACCTATGTTTAGGAAATTGAATAAAGATCATTATATAAGCTCCTGTTATCTTTAATGGAGATGTAATCAATGAGATGTATAAAGACCAGAGAGCTAGAGAGACTCTATGATCTGTATTGACTTGGTCTTCATTGATTGTAACAGGATCATAGACATCCAGTGGAACCGTAGACATCTATGCTAAATGTCTAAATTTAGATTTCTTAATCTGAAACTGAACCAAGCACCCTAACATCATCATTTAAAGACTAGGAGTAGATATAAATGTTTCCTGAAAGTTGGAAGCAATTTCAAATTAAGTAATAAATGAGAAAACGTCACTGTGCAGTGAGAATGTGATTAGATTTTTAGCAGGATTTAATGAAAGTAGAGAAGAACATAATAGTCTCACTTGGTCGAGTCCAAGATCCATACAGCCCAATAGACCATCTCCTACAGTAGCCATAAGCAGATGCCAAGGGAAATGTAAGAAGTGGGTAAACCTGCTTTTACCAGCATGTTCAGTATTGCTATGGTCACAGGTCCATTCTAAATATGCTTGGTTCTTAACAATATAAATACAAAGTGTAGGTACACACCTATATCACTTCTAAGTCAGGTTTTGAAGCTCTCAGATTCACCTCAGAGGAGTCTCACCTCTCATTTGAATGTCATTAGAGAGTTTCAAAATGATACATGTTTTTACAGGAGCTGATAATTTCTAGCCTTTTGCTGAGATGATTTACATGAAAAGAAGATATTATGATTTACCAAAATATTATAACAAAATCCATCCCCAAATACCCCTGATATGATTAGCAAAAAATAATTGTGGTTGCAGTAGAAACATGCCAGTGTCTTAGAATCGTAGTAATCTGCAAAATCAATTTTCCATTTTAAAATGTGTTCTTACCATCCCTCCTCCCCTTCTTCCTTTATGTTGAAAACTTTCAGAAAACAGTCTTGTCACATATTGACAGTGACGAGACGGGAAGCTGACCTAGTCAACTCAATGAGCTAGGGACTTCAGAGACTAACTGCAATCATTGAAGCCTGATCAGTTTATGGGAGGGATTGTATGTCTGTGCCTGTGGCAGCAGGGGGCTGGAACTGATGATCAAAAGAGACCTTCCTGTCATGTGTTCTTATTTCAGTAGAACATGTTTAAACACAGGGCCTTTTCTACAGTTTCCTCTTGTTTGTTTGTTTGTTTTCAATTGTCTCTTTTTGAACAGAAAAGTACCAGGGAAACAAAACATCCTGCTTCACAAAACATATACAGATGCAAAATTCAAACCCAAATGAGACAAGAAGTAAAGATGGGAGAACTAAACTGGCTGGTATTTAGGTATTGTACAGCTCTTCTAATAGAGCAACATGCTTATGGCATTGCAGCACCAGGGCATAGAACGACCCACATGTGTATTACTGAATTCTCCTAGCCTATCAAATATGACAGCCACTGGAAAATACCCAGTATGACTTGTCCCTGGCCCGCTCTGAGTCTTGCACTTTGGCTTGGAAATGTTTGAAGAAATTCAGGTTGCATAAACCAAAACGTGTCAGAGACTACTGTAAGCTTTTGATAGTACAGAAAATCAAATTCCAATGCTTGACCTTTGGACACAATTCTGTAACACCCTCTATATATAGGCTATGCAATTTACATACACAATGCAAATGATATACCCCAGTATGTCCCAGTCAACTAAGAGGGCCATTGAAGAGCAGTGTGGTCTTACCTGGTGATGTAGCACAAGACCAGCTACGATCTTCCGTATGGATCCTGGGTTCTTGTTACCAGGTATTTTTCCATTCAAGCCTGAACAAGTATTTTGCAAACTTTACCACTAACTTAATCATCTCAATGCGAGTGGCAATTAGGACTCTACCATGCAGATGCAGGCATGAACATATATTGGTTTTCTTCTTATTTATATTCTTGTCTCTTTCTGTTATAAAATGAAAGCCAATGAAATAGCAACTGGGGAATGTTAATGTGGACACTAAAACATTAACTTCTCTGAGATATTTTTGTGATTTTAATTGTAAAGTCTTAAATAACATTGACAAAGCTTTATTCTATATTGATTCTATTGCTATACTAAACTCTTCATTATGTGAATTTGTGAATGCTCACAAGAATCAATCATAATTATGCATGGCCCAATACAGTTGAAATCAAAACAATGGATCGATTCATGCTGTAAAGTGCATTACATCTAGCAATCTCTGTAAGGCAACCAACCAAAAATTAGATCTGTGTATTAGCATTTTAGTTATTTAAGTATTAAGCAATGGTAAGCAAACCTCCAGAGGTCCTCTTCACATAGGTTCACATCAGCATAAGATTAACTGATTTCAGGTTTGTATCCCCAAAACTCCGAGGAATTATAATCAAAACCACAAGGCCAGACTGTCTTTTCATTAAAACTTAAAAAAAAAGTCAGTACATTTTATTCTACTAAATCATGTTCCTGAAAGTCTTAATTTTAGTGCCACATAAATGGAATAAAAGTCAGACAATTTTTGTAAATGGAATTGAATAATTCTACTTTATCCAGACCACTAATATGCAGTTTTGAAGTAAGGGAACAAACTACTATGAACAGTGATATGGATGGTTTAAATAATGTTTTCTTTTTTTTTTTTATTTTTATTTTTTACCAGTCCTGGAAATGCGCTTAGCAAGTTATGAACCAAAGAAGTCTATTGAAAAACTAAGGTTAAGCCCCAAATTTATCTAAAATCTATTAGCACCAGTAAAAATGATGTGGGGATTTGTTACCTTCAGTGCAGTTTTATTAAACTATGATTTCTTAGAGAAGCTGCTATGATTCCTGGTTTTGAGTCCTAACACAGCAAAAGGTGGCAAGTGGTAGACAACCTGGAGTAGCTGTGATTGCCTACTGAGTTAACCATGTGCCTTGATGTCACACTATTAAAATACTAAAAGAAAAAATCAGTATTGCAGATAGATAAGCTAGGGAAGAAAATGGGGAAAGATGAAGGACTCCAATTTTATTTCATCCTGGAGACGGACCCAGGTGCAGAGCCTACTGACTCTTCACCAATAATTGAACAATTTGAAAACACACATTATGTACAATTCTACCCAATTCCTGTATCCATAAGCTGGAATCAGAATGCTTAGAGGTATGTTTATCCCATTCCAGTGAGATATTAATTTCTCACATACTGTTGCATAGACTGCCTATATTGAGTCACTCTTCTTTCGGCTTTCACAACAGTTCTTTAAATTCTTCAGAATCTTGGTTTCATGTAGGTCTGAGTTATTTGTAATGATTTAGCTACCTTGTAATCCCAGCTAGAAGAAAACCATCAGTACAATTGCTTGGTGTTGCTGCTCCCGATTAGACTCCACACAGTAGGTTAAAATCATTGTCTCACACTGGTCTTCAAACCATGCAAAGCACACGTTACCCTTGGAACAAATGCCTCTCCTAGGTGTCAAAGAGCAGAATTTTATCAATGGTCCTTTTTAAAACAAGAAGATGAGATGGTTAAGAAAAGTGGTAAACTATTTGAAAAAGTCTTTCTTTTCTCTTTCTTCCTCTTCTTTCCCCCCAACTTGATAGACCATGGATAAAGCAGCATTTTTCTTTTTTCCTCATGAAAAGCAGCTGGCTCTCTACTCTGGAGTTTGTAGTCCTGCAACACTGGAAAAAAGACAGAAATACAGTGTGAAATGTGTTTCCCCACAAAGCCCTTTCTCTGCCACAAGACTCCTCAACCCCTACACAAGGAGATAATTTCAAGGGAAATAAGTTCCGAGCTTTTTCTCTCCTTGTTTCTTTGATGAGATGTTCAATTCACACCATTTTGTTGTCAGATTTGTGACACAGAGACCTGTCTCTGAGCAATGAGTCTAAAGCCAATATCTCATTTCACATAAGCCACTAAGCAGTCATCACATGGTAATGCTTTCCAGTCACTATGGGTGCAATGGCTGTAAGCTTTCATCTATAAATTCTTTTTTAGTTGCTCATTTCTGTCAAGCTGGTCTAATCTACTTACACCTGGCACATTAATTCTTATCTTTTCCCTGCAACATTGTAATTATATGTTATTTCCAGCAATAATTAATTCTCTCTTAGGCGGGCTTTTTATAGCTTATAAGTCAAAGTGGGCTGCACCATACTAAATAATTAATTCAGACTGTGTTTTATGTCATGACATACACACAGCCCCCGGGTGTAATTGTTACAGAATTCTTTTGAGAAGAAAGTCCTTGGCTCCCAGGGGTTGTACAGACCAGAAAGCACCAATTATAATGGTTATTTCTCTCAGACCAACAGTAGGTGTGTTCAGTTCTTTCTACCAACAATCTATTTATGGCAGTTATTTCCAGAAGGTCATGCTACAGTATTAACCTACAAGAACATGCAGCTGCAGACCATGTGAATTACTCCAAACAGTATGTAAGTCCCTTCAGAGAAGCCTGCAACAACTCACATACTTGCCTACAATTGCCTATATCTCTTTGTTTTCTTAATTGTACACAAAAGGGACATTCACATGACAAAAAATGTGATCCAAAATTTTAGCTATGTGGTATCGACAAGATGTGTCCATAGAAAACTCGGTCATTAAGCAAAAGTCAATAGCTAGATAAGGTATCTTACCTAGAGGAAGTGCAATCTCAAATAGCTCACCACTCCAGAAATACAGCAAAGAAAAAATGAAAAAAAGACAAAGAAAAAAAAAAGAACAAAGAATAATACTTACATTAAAACTAGCCAGGAAGACAGATTAGGTAACGGAATTCTGGAAGTCGCAGTATGCCTACAAGGATTTGCTGGAATCCAATGAGATAATGTTTGAAAGACGAAAGAACTCTATTAATAGGAAAAATATAATTACCAATCATGAGCTATAAAGAATGCAAATATATTGAACATAGAATTATAACACACACCTCCTTATCAGGGGAAGGATAGCAACCGCACAAGGAAGAGAAAGATCAGAGACTAACATTGGATAGAAAACATGAATAGTAGCAATTTAAATTGCTTGTGTATAATTAAGCATCAGAACAGAACATGTTTGAGGAATGTTATTTCTGGATACCTTAAAGCAATAGCTCCCAAACTTGCATTATTTTTGTGTTCTCTCAGCTCCTGGTGTCAGCAATGGCAGCAGTAATACAGGTCCTAGTTTCCCTTTTGTCCATGGAAAGCCATTCAGCTGTTTCAGGAATCGCATTCCAGGTCTCATTCCAACTACAGTACATTTACCAGTAGCACCACATGTACCATCATCACAGGATCATTCAAGGATTCAGCTAAGTGAAGTACTGTAAATTTGTTCCTTTGGGATCATGTGGTCAGCAAGGAAGAGTGAGTGAGGGCAAAGTACTCTTCAATTTTACTGTTAGGAAAAAACCCCACCATACCATAAGCCATCATATAAATAGCAAAAGGTTCAAAAACATATATATCCTATTCAAAAACCTAAATAGTCCAGGCAAACCAAAGTCTTGAATTGAACTGACTGTAATCCTCTTTTCTTTTAGGGAGTATTTTGTCCTGTTGATCTGCCTTATTTTCTGATTATAGTTATACTGGATTGAACAGCTCAAAAGGAACCTGTGAAAGCAACAGGACTATAAGTCTAGGTCTTTTCTATGGGGTAATTTTGTGGCATGACATCATCTGTTCTTTTTTTGTATGAAAAAATACTGTTATGAAGCTGAATTAATAATAGGCATGTGTGATTCACACAAAGACAATTGATGAAAATATAGTAGGATCCTTTATTCAGCAGTTTTTACCACTACCTCTGCATGTGTTGCATGTCTTCTAAGTGTGTGAAGATTCAAATCAAGGGTTTTCTTTGCATCTCTTTCTAAGATGGAAGAGGTTCATGTAAAGCCTATCCCAAATCTGTGTTCTGTAGATAACGACCATGAGGCAGATCTGTTGGCTGAAACTTGATCATATTTGAGAAGGGAATGATGTTTACAGTGCTTTTCTTTTATTTCAAAGGGGAGGCAGAGAGCAAGCTCTATCTTCTGGCACAGTCAAGGACTACTGGACCACTGGACCACAGCACATTAACTGTTGTCTTCATGGGCTAATAGAGTGGAAAGCAGGATGAGAGTATTTCAGACTACTTGAAAGTACCTGCAACAGATTTAAATCTCATTAAAGGGGGAAGGTGCCAGCCAAAGGAAGGGAACTGCATGGAGCCAAGGATGTATTCTTCAATAATGAGACAAGGGCAGAAATGCACCGTGAATGCAATCAATCATAATGGCAGGTTGTCTATACACACCCTCCCAAGGAAAATGCCTTGGGTTCTCAGATTTCATAAGGAAGCACCATATCCTGAAGTTATCAAGCCAAGGTATTCTTTTGCTAGTTGTATTTGCATGATAAAGTTCTAGCCATTAGATATTCCTGAGCACCAAAAACAGGTTAACAGACAGACAATTATTAATAACCTTCAGCAGTATGGCTGCAAGGAGGCCTGGAGCAGTCCTGCAACCCCTCAATATGAAAAGCCTGGCAATATTTCTTTTGTTTTAAAGCTGCAGTAGATGGGTGAGGACTAAACAGTATGAAAATATCAATCATTTCTGCAGCATACTGGTAATGAAAAGTGCATGACACTTTGTTTTTTCTGCTGTGGCTCTCACACAGAGCTTGGAGAATAGCAAGAGTTTCGCATTTGTGTCACCTCAGATTTGTTTTTTTGCTTTTTTTCCCATGTGAGTTAAAATGTAAAGGGTTATGTTTGGTCAAGAAGGAGGAAAGCCTTTAGACATAAAGAAAAAAACCACATACTTTTCACCTTCCGAGTGATAGAATTCTTAAGAACTGGCAAAAAGCCAAAACTATGTCAACTACTTGTCTAAATATGAAAATTTCCTGACAGCTTCATTATGCATAATTTTTTACATCCCATGGGGGTCCTGGTGCCTTTAAAGAACACACTTGCTGTCTCCCTTCCCTCACAGGGGGAAGGTAAGTGCAGCTTCTTAAAAAGACTGAATAGGAGCAAACTTAAATTCCTTGCATTTTGCAAACTGTCTCACAAGGTCATTAGTGCTGTTATAGCTGTTTGTTCATTGTGTTATTTATACCATGGCATCTGGCCACATTGCAAGCATTAAAATAAAATATCTGTCCATAAGGTAGCTATAATTGTCATCTTCCTATTAACCACCTCTACTTATCATACAGGAAGAAGAAAGCTGCAGCATTTTAGCTTGGCCCTGCTGATCTGAGGGGACAGGACGAGACTCATCTCACTTTCTGAACAGCGACAAACCTCTGCCATAACCAACATCCAGAAGTGAAGTCCTGGAAATGTCATTAATTCAGTCAAAAATTTAAAGCTGGGGATTCTGACACATATCAAACTACCTTTTATGAACTTGGTCGTGATGATGACTACAGACAGTCAGGCACAGGTATATACAGCACCAGCTTAGCAGAAGAGGAGTGGGCCGAGTATATTCTGCTCACATTGGCATTAAAGAAACTTGAAGGCACTGGACACCACTAATTAAAATTTAGAGGAAATTTTTATGAGTTATTAGATACTTAGGTTGTCTTAAAAATTCCCAAGCAGATCCTTGAAAGTTAGCAAATGGCAGATTTATCAATGTCTTTGAAACACAGTATCCATCCTACGCAATGTATGAAGCAGAAAGAATGAAATCCTGTTAAAAAAGTAAAAAAAATATGCTCATGTAATGAAAGATGCTATTATAATGCACATATAGGTTGGTCAAAGTAAGATTTATTTAGACATGATAACACAGGCATTTACTAATTTTCAAGGGCTTAGTTCTGAATCCCACATTTTTGCTTCTTCAAGTCATATCAGTGTTTGCTATTTTACATATTTAGACGCAAAACTAACCTTGTTCGAAACACATTTTCAAGGTCTTGCCTTCTGATTTAAAAATAAAATAGAGAAATTTCACCTGCACTTTTAAAACAGCGGTGTGGAAATGAAATGTAATTTCCTTAAATGTCAAGATTTCCAAATTTGATTTGGAATACATTGCACATACATTTTGTTTCTGTCTTACCACAAGTTTCTGATTTGTTAGTAGTAAAGATTAGGAGAGCTGAAGGTCAAAATATATAGTAATTTCCTGTTACTTTGATGTCTCTGAAGCAGAAAGTACTGTGAAACATTGAAGAGTTCAGAATCCTCCCCTTTTTAGTGCTGCTTGACTTTGTCTTTGTGTACTGTCATGGATAGCCCTTTCTGAAATGAAATTCTCTCATTTTGTGTCAATGCCAATTTTGTGTCAACTAAAAATAACTCTACATCAGAAAGGATGGGGAAGAGTTAAAATCATACAGACGCTGTCAGCACGATTCATCTGGCTAAATACAAAGGCTGCAGAGCAGATATTTACATCAATGATGCCAGTGAATATGTTCCTTTCTTACCTGATGGAGAGAAATTGCCACATCTAGAGCTCAGCTAATTTCATCCTAATGTAGGAAAGCAGATGAAATGAAAAAAAGCTCTAGAATTGTCTGTTCCTTTCCATCAGATAAAGAAGGTGTCTAGATAGCCATTTAGTTGAAGATTTCTGCTTTGTAGATATCCAAAGTTAGGTGAGATGAATCTTACCCCAAGTGGATGTCAACCTTTCCTGTGTTTTCACTGTGTTAATTAGGAGCTAGAATGCAGACTTTATTCATCACACACCAAATGGTCTGGTTTATCTGTCATCATCTGGATTAGTGAGGACTTTTCAACATGACTGTTTGCTCTTAGCAATTTGTCTCCGTCACTTAAATTCTATTGTTTCATTCTGCTTCCAGTTCTGATTTAACAGTTTTTCACACAAAGGAAAAACAGAATATATACTTCCTAAATTTTAAGACTATGTGATTAACTCGAAGACTATTCTTTGAAAATAATAAATACTCCTTAAACAAGAGATTGTAGGTACAGCTTTTCAATAAACTTTTCATGTCATGGTGAATCACTATTTTGGTTACAGTGGCAAAATATATGTATCTAGAATGAACTATGTTGTATGAACTTCACAAATAAAAGTGAAAACCGTTAAAAGCTTTCCGTTTAAAAGGTAGTTGTGACCTCTGCAGCTTATAAGAATATCTGCCCGGTTCCTTCCAGGAATGGTTCTTAAATGGTCTTTATCTGCCCTCAAAGCAAACATAGGCAGCCAGCATGAAGTAAGAAATGTGCTAGAGAAAAGGGACATCGTAAATACAGGGAGCTGCACTGATCAGGTCAAACTGATTTTCTGATGAAGAAAGGTAAATATGTAACCCTCATGCACTGAAAGGAGAGAAGATTCTCCAGCACGTCACAAGCAGGTTTGGGTACAAGTAGTTTTCACAGCTTTACCGATTACTTTAATATTGGCTGTCCAAACCTGACTATGTTAATACATTCATTCCAGGGACTTCACCCAAGAAATCTAGATTAAAGGTAGCTTAGGTCCATCTATCAAGCCTCTGATCCTAGAGGCCCTGGCAGCAGTGTGGATATTCCCTTGCTGAAACCTGATTTTCATCACCCCATCAGCCAAAAGAGCAACACAGAGCCCAAGAGGCAGACATGCACACGTTATGGGCTGGGAGCAGAAATGTGTTTGGAAATGCTGCCTCAGTTAGAGGTGCCTTTCCTCGAATTGGCAATGCTGCCACCAGTCAAACAATATTATATGGTTGATATATCCAGATGTGACATGCCATTGTAACAGACCATCAGCCCAGGAAACGGATGTTGTTTCCTGGATGCTGTTTTCTGAAAATTGTGATTATAATCGTTCAAAACAAAAGGACTTTATGGGGGATTTTCCTTCTTTTTAAAAGTTTTTAAACCCATTTACCAAGTGTCAGAGCCCATGAAATAGAATGATGTAGGGTGCTCAAGTTAAGATGCTGGAGCAGAAATACGAGAAAAACCTGGGTAATTTCCCATTACCTGCTAGTATCAAATACTTGAAATCTGGCTGCTCTGCTTGGATCACAATAAAGCCATTTTTTCCCCTGTGAGAAGCAACAGAATCTTAACCAGCTTCATTATTTTCACTTCTCTGCCGCTTTATTTTTGATATTATTAACCAGTGTATTACTGGAATCTGATATTTTATAACCATATGCAAGCAAAAGAAATAAATCTGCCATATTTTCATCATTAGAGCTTAAAAAGTATTAATATCTTCAAATCTAGCACCCTACTGGATAGGCTTTTATCCTTGTCTTTATCTGACTTCTATTATAGCTGCTTTAATAGATGGGAAAATATAGGTATAGCAAAGCAAGTTATCCCAAGCTAGCTGGATATCTTTTGCCCAGGCTAAAAATTACTTTAGTGTTCTGATTTCCCACTGCAGACCTTTAGCCTTTAGAGCATCCATTTCCCTCACAGATCAACTGCCCATCTCCCTTTCTGTTAAATTTCTGGAAACACTTAAATGCCTTGAAACATTTACCCCTCTGGTCTTATCTATGTCAATATGAAGGCCTGTGAAGGCCTTATCTGTGTCAATAAGGAGTTTCAGCCTCTATTTTCAGGGTGCATGAGAGGGTACTTGAAAGGGGCACTCTTGCAGGTGTACATGCTCTATAGGTGTCTATACTCTTCTTGTCTCTTTTTTAATTACTTTTTCTCTTAAGAATATGCTGACAGGAGATTATAATCTGTTCCTGAGAGTACAATGATTGGATCTCTTTTCATGTTACCTGTTGAAGTCTGCAGACAAGAATGCAAGAGTTTCAGAACTAAAACTCAGGTGTTTGAAGAAGAAAATGAATCCCATCCCTAGCATTAGACAAAATTAATCCAGACCCTTGTCGTTATAAGCATTAGTTGATTTCTGTGTCTTTCAGTTCACCTACCCTTGCAATATATGTTTGCTAGCCCGAAGGAAATGTTCTGATCTCTTTACATGAAAACATAGATCACTGTCATTATTCTTCCCAAAATGAGTGCTAACCTTATACTGTATTTCACCCAGGAGTGGCTGTTTTTCAGAAAAGATAATTCTAACTTCCCTACACACTGCAACTACTGGGAATACCTTGGGAAGGCAACGATGGCAAAATGCTGGCTCAGCATTCAGGACAAGCAAAGCTGTGTACGGCTCATTTGCTTTTACAATAATTCGTTGTGCTACAACAATTTATTCTTTTTAACCTTTTAACTCCTTAATCCTGTTTTGCAATGAGACTATATGGCAAAAAGTCATTAAATAGCAGATCTATTTAAACAAGCCTGACTTCTGCAGTCTTTCTCCACCTGTGGTCCTTCCACTAACCAGTATTAGACATCTTCTGATTCTCCAAGCGTTTATCTACCAAAACTCTCTCCCCTTCTCTTATCTCTTTGCCCCACTCTCTGTCCTTGTCCTTTATGGACTCATTATTTGGGTGACTCTAAAGCCCAGGTAACACAATAATAAATACAGTGAGAAATGCAGATGGTTTTCATTGGAGAGCTGTGAACATATAAAACAATTCCGAACTGATGACACTCTGTTGAGTTTGAGTAAGGGCAATGTTGATGAAAGGGAAGAGATCAGTTGCTGTCCAGTTGCTTCCTCTTAATTTTATACAATGTAACGATTCTCCTCTTGCTGTGTAGAGTGTGTGCGTTTTTTCTTACCGTCCAAATGCCAACAGTATCAATTAGATGCTTGCTGGTTGTTTTGTTTCAGGTTGCTGTTTTTTTTCCCTTTCTTTCTTTCCCCAAATCAAAGTAAATAAATATATTTTTTTTTGCATTTTTAGCCATGAGTATGCTTTTGATTCATTTTTAGACTTCCTCTGAACTCTGCCTTTCTCAGCACTATCCATTAGCCAAAGTTTAACATTCTGGAACTTCTAGCCTGACTTGAAAGCTGTATGTTAAATTATGCAGCTGAATTCCATCAGTCAATTTCTCCTTTGCTGTCAGCACAGCAGCTACATTTTTTATTGTCTGAACAAGCTCATCCCATATAACAGGCTGCAAAAACATCAGAGGAAAAAAAAAAAAGGATCAACATAGGACAATACTTCCTAATCGGGCCGACATTTAAAAGAGAAAGGCACAAGGATTTTTTTGTGATTTTTTTTTCTTTTGCAAAACAAAATGAAAAAATATATCTGTTTTGCATATCAGATAAGCCAGAAATTGCCTTATTTAACTTCTGAAAGAGTAGGATCATTCAGAGCAAAATTCTGCTGTGAATAAAAAATATGCAAAGCTGCCTGTAGCAGTGTGCTACAGGTTATCTAACCTATCAGCTTCATAAAATAAGAACTAATGAAGTCATGGCAGAAAAAGTCAACTGTTACACATCAAACAATCGTGGGGTCTTTACCTTTGCAGAAGACGATTGTAAATTGCATGTTAGTATTATATGGATGATAGTTGTGCATAGCTATGTGTTTTTATAATATGCTAAAGCTATTGCTACTGCATTTTTTTTTTCTAAGCTAGGTCTACATGATCTACTATTCATGTAATCTTAATGGTAGCTTAAGTGGGAATAAAATCTTTATGAAAACCACTATGGTTAGCTCACTTTAAGAAAGGAATTCAATCAGCAGCCCACTGGAATTACTTATGTTTTGACTAAGGTATTTGGCTCCTTTTATTGAACAATCCACTTTCAATGTGTACATCCTATGGATATAAAATGATGGATCTCTTTGGATTTTAAACCAGCAGCACTTTATATCATTAATAAATATTCATTTTCCTGCTATCCCTCCAGTGGTATTTCATCATCAATCATGGCTGAAATCACAGCTGTGAGAGCTGTTTATGGTTTACTGTTCTCCTCTACATGATTTGGCAGATACTTATGAAATTATTGGAGTGTGGAAGTAAAGGGGGGTTGGAGAGGAAGGAAGAGAAGGGATGCTTTTTTAAAAAATATATCTTTGTGTCCGTATTTATTCCCGGAGCACTACTGTTTTGTTTTGCCTTCCAAAGTACACATAAATCACTCCATTGGTCTCAACTGTCCTGTGAAAATAAAAATGATCCCAAACTGTTCAAGAATTATTCAGGGACTATTCAGTGTTCAATATGTCAGAGAAGCAAAGACAGACGCTCAGGAAGAGGAAGATTACAATCAATGAAGAAAAATCAATAGCGTGTAGAAGTTATCCTGCTGCCAGCATTGTCAGGAAAAGGCTTCTCCATTCCCCAGTCTCATTACATGTAGAAGATTATTAGAATCTGAGCAGCCAAAGTGAAGCTGTAATCATCTCCCCTTTGCTTTTTTTATGTTCCTAGTGTAAATCAACATTCCACTTTGACTTAATAAACAAAACAACCTGTTCTCCTACCAATGTAGCATTTTATATATTTGCTTTACCTGCCACTGTAAATGAAAAGAGATAAGATTAAAAATACCTTAAAGTAGAGGTTGGAGAAGTTTGAACAATGACTGGAGCCTTTGGTTTTCTGTTTGCTTGGTTTTTATTCTTCCATCTGTGTGTTTTTCTGTCCCTCTGGCCAAACCAGTGGATCCTGGCTGCCAAGCTCTGCTTGTTAATGAGATAGTCATTTCTTGATTCTCTCCTGAAAATCAATTTACCAGCCAATGAAATCACTGGATTTTATAGAATAACATCTTTGTGACCTTAGGGAGATACACATGCTTTATTGTACCAACTGATAGAAAGAAATAACTGCATAGCTAACAACAGTATCTTTCTGGCCCTGATTCAGAAAAGTATCCTTGTTTTGGAAAAATGATTTAAAGTATGCGAGTGAGGTAATTGAAGGCATGATAGATAAATATTTAAATGTCTTACTGAATTTGGACCTGTACAAATAGAAAAATAATATCCATGTATAAAATATAGTATTCTATGCCTTAATATATTGTACATTTAAATAAAATATACACAAACACGTTGACATATAGCAGACAGTCTACATAAAAAAACCTCATCTTCACAAATACATGTCAAGATTAATTCCATAACCCTTCGCTTCCCAAGACCCTCTAAATTATGGTGACAACTGTTAGCAAACACAGATGTCCAAACTCATAAACTTTGCATTTATATGAGCTAGGACTGCTTGTGCGTGCAGGTGTTTATTTCATTTATGAAAATGCCAACAGTATGTGCAAAATAGGGACTTTTTTTTTCAGACAGCATTTGATAGAATTATTTCCAAATACCATCCTATCATCACCACCACCATCATCACCAAGTCTGCTTCTGAGCATGGTACATCAGCTGTTGGTGGGAGATAACACATGAGATAAGTCAGTCTATAGCATTTCTATATCAGAGAGGGCTGCTCTATAGTCAAAAACGTCATAATGGACATGTTAAAAAGCTAAATAGAAATGGCTTAATTCTGAAACATTGTTTCAGTGCTTGAGTTTGCTCCTCCCAGATTTGGGCTTTTTTTTTGCAGGCACTCTTTATGTTAGGATATTTAGTAAATAACTGAACTGAGTAATTTATTATGTTGCTTTCTTGCTTACTACTGTGATTGTGTTTGGAATATCCATCAACGCTACAGGAAGTACCTGCAAACACCTGAGAGGACCTTCCTCCTACCCTGAAGAATGAGATGTCTGAAGCATCCGCCTTCATAAGTCCCATCAGGGACCACAGGGGAATGATATAAAAGAGCCATCCTTTATTTGTCTAACCTGGAACCAGTGAAAAGGTAGAGGTAATCCACAAAACCATAAACTTCAAATTCCAGTCAAAGTGTCTAATACTAGTCCTAGAGCTAGTAACAAGAGCACAGGGTGAATGCTGAACCTGGAACTCATGGTGTTCAGTTCAGCTTCTATGGCAATGAAATAAAATCAATTCTTTCCAGGGAGGAAATCATAAATAGCGCTAAATTTCACTTTCCTACATGATCTTTCAAGCTACATGCTAGGCAATTTGTCACTTTTGAGAGCTCTGGCAGCCAAAAAGTTAATTCTTCAGAAGTGAAACTCTCCAGCAGTTCTTGAAGTAATTGACTGGGATCTGGAAGTGAGTGATTTGTCTTGCCTGGCAAGGGTATCCTTTAAGTTAAAAGAGAAAATGCCAAACACAGTACTTCAGGCCTAAATGTTAGTGTTCATTTTTATAAAAAAAGTCTCTGAAATATAATACCATAATAAATTCTCCTTATTCCTAAATTCTTCTTTATTCCTAAAAACTAAAAATTAATAAATGGAGTTCTTTCTCACATCAGCAGAAACTCAGTTACAAGGAGTTTCTATATGTAAATTACCAAAACAGTCCAATCCAGTTTTACCCTGGAAGTGGTACGCACCAAGCAGGCAAAGAAATGGTAAAATGACAGATTCCATGAAGCACTGCTAATTATGCATGTCACAGATTTATTTTAGAGCAATATAGCCCACTGCTGTCAGGGGATGCAGTCAAATATGATTTCTACCCCTTTCTCTACCCTTGTCACATATATGTCCTTTTGTAGTCAGTGGAGAGAAATAGGCAGAAATATTCTACAGTCTTTTAGAAGTCTATTCAGGAATAAATGAATTGCGCCCTTGGTTCTAATAAGAGTTTTGTTCATACCTCTACTGCTTTTAAAGGCAGTGTATGGACACTAACTCAAGCACAGATGTCAATAACGTGGGTGTTTACATTTAATAAGGTGAATCCAAATATTAATGCTATTTATTTGCTATTTTGACCATACAGGATCTGGCCAGAACTGAAGTCTCTGTAATTATTTACTATAAAACATTATAACATTTCAGCTAATTTTTCACAATGGGATTTAAAATTTGTATCATACTTGACAACAAAAAATGTCTTTTCCTGTTTATTTTCTGTCTGGTTAATTAATAATGTACAAAGGAAATCTCTCAACTTGTCTACCAAAAGCTATGGATCAAATGCATTATCTAGTGAATTGCAATGCAAATTTTGTATTGACTCACTAAATTAAATGTCCTGTTTATGGAAATCTAAGAGCCAGCACTGAAAAGATGGATGTAAATATAGAGGACCTACTCATATCATTTTCTCATATGAAGAAAGGTATGCAAAATTCTTTATCCAGTGACAGATTTTAAAGAGCATTTAAAAACACTGGTATGCAATGTGCAGGACTCTCAAAAGGAATGCAGAATCCTGCTCCAATTAAAATCAGTGGGAGTCAAATATTTAGGCAATTTTAAAAATTGTATCAGACATCTATCTAAATCCATGGATTCTTCAAAAGGCTAGTCCTTTGTAACATACTGCAGATTTATCTGGGGAAAAGGCAGTGCCTAGTCCCAAATGAAAATAAATAACATTCTTACCTTCAAATCTTCTTTTGCCACTTCTTCCTTCATAATTTGTCCATTTATGTATGTTGGGAATCCTCAAAATATATTAGTTCAGAACCAAGATCAGGGAAAATGTTTTCTCTGCAGTTTACTGTATATTCACACTAAAAATATAAAATATTTCCCATACACTCTGCATAATTGCTCTCTATAATCAAGTGTTGCAGTAGAAAAGTCCCTGTTCATTAGTGGCAAATATTGCACACACATACACACGCACACACATACACACACCTCATTTAAGCATATTAGCAGTGAAGTTAAATCAAGTAAATATCTGCAAGCTGTACAGGATTTAAGCCAAATTGAGGATGTGCATTTCTTGAAATTATGTAATGATAGCAGCTTTTAAAACCCTCTCCTGGGCATTGTTTTCATGAATACAATTTTGAAGGAATGTATGTAAGTCACATCTTTCATGAGAACAATTGCTTTTTATTGCTTTTGCCTTAAATATAATAAAGTGAGAACCAGAATATAGTGAGAAGGAGAAGTCCCATAATAATAAAAATGATTTGCAATATTTTTAGACTTGATTTTGTTTTTATTGTCAGAATGGACAATAACAGTTAAAAGAATTCTTCATGACATGTATGAATACCATAAATATTGACAAGTTATTTTAGTTTTAACCCAGCAGAATAATCCATAAAGAAAATTTAAATTATTATTGCACATGCATTATTTAAGAAAAGATATTTAAAAATCTAGTAAAAGCAACTCATTCTGAACTTTAATACTGTTAGTGTCAAGTTTTCTTAAATCAGTCCCAGTACGGAAGCATTACATGCAAGGATTTCCAAATGATGGGGCCGTTTAAGTTTCAGTCCAAGCATTGCTACATGACCTTCCTCAGCAATATAATGGAATTCAGATACACTCTTGGACATGATTGCTCACTGAATCTTTTAATGTTAGAGAAATTTACTTTTTCCACTGTTTTTTTTTATTTTACAGCTCCAAGGAAATTCCAGTTCTGAAACCTTTGGAGATTGATCTTGACTGAGACAAATTATGAAGCCACTGCAGAGAATGAAGCACTTGGTTGATGCACTCTTGTTCTTCTTTGCTGCTTAGCAGGTGGGTTGCCACATCTTGAACCAGCTGCAACTCTCCAGCTATCATCATCCTTTACACAACTATGAAGCCTGCAATTCACCAGTAATTAATGTAACCAAAGTGAAGCCTTTTGACCAGTTACTAAGCAAAGCAAGCACAGCAGAAAGCAGAAATAAAAGCGGATGCCCTCAAAGATGAAAGTACTCTTGATAATAGAAAGAAGGCTCCCAGTATTGAAGGACATACTGTAAATTTTTCTAATACTTTTTAGTATTTCCTCCTTCATATTAATTTCATTTCTGGCTTATCTTGATTCATCTTTGGACAGTTGCTTCAATCAGGCTCCCTATTACAAAAGGGAAATAGTTTTGTTGGCATATAACATAAGGAATAACTATCATTGCATGCATTCAAATGATTTTCTTCTATGGTGATTATATCTCATGGTTCCTGCTAATAATCTTAACAGTTATAGAAAGAGAACCTAATAAACATATCAAGACACTAAGGTACAGTTGCTCATGACCCTCTTTGTTATTCTGAAAGGAAGATTACAGTACACTGATTTATGCCAGTTTTGTTCAATTCACCAGCTCTTTCAATATGTTAATAATGTCCTGTAGATAAATGTGCTCAAAAATACACAACAGTGTGAGTACCATTTTCTCAGGGTTCTTCAGGGAACTTCTAGACCACTGCAAACAGCTTTAGTACTGTATTACTTGTATTGTCTTATTCAGACAGAACAAGATGGAGCTGTGGTGTCTTCAAACTCTTTGCCCAAGAATTCAAGGAAGGGATAAAATATTTTTAGTGAAGTCATTTGTAGGTGGAGATCATTTCTGAAGTGCACACTGTACTGATTTAATGTAGTACAGATTGTCTAGTTCAAATGGAACTTTCTTAAAACTGTTATCTGTATTCCCCCAGAGCTTTTCTTTTTAAAGTTTCCACCATTGGTTTACTACTGCATGAATAAGCCATATAAAAATTATGCTGTTGTAATAATATCATAACTTTAGTCACAGTTCCCTACTTTTAGGATTCAAAGAAATGATGTTCTGAAATTATTTAATAATTTTGGCTCAAAGATTTTCAGACTGAACTCTGCCTATATCTCAAGCTGACCAAAGGCAAAACAGCTTAATGAATGACAGCTTTCTTAATAAATTTTACAGAATAGAAATTAAAGTTTACAGCAGTAGAAAATAACATAAATGTTGGGCCATATTGGCAACAAGAAGGCTGAAAGTAACTGTATTACTCTTATTACGATTAATTATCCATATCTGCTCATTCTTCCACCATCACCCAGTATTGTTCCCATAATGATTCTATCACTGTCTATCTGACACTGAAAGCACTCCATGAAATAATATGGAGTTGTATTTTCCTTGTTTCTTAATACTTTACACTATCATTATGGGAAAATATTTATGGGGAAAATATAAGAAAAAAAAAGTATATGTAAAAAAGACCACAACATCCATCCTTTCCTGGATTTTAAGTTTCTTTTTTTTACTGGAGATAATATTTTCTGTTTTTTCCTGAGTAGTGGAAGAAAAATATGATTCATCCATTGTTGAGGAGAAAACAAAATGCATATTTGAGAAAGAGATTAGGTTGGTAAAATTGAAAACAAGAATGATAAAAGAATTATATTATACAACTTGATTAGGAATATAAATTCTAATAATGAAGAATTACCTGAATTAATCAAAATAAATATAATTAAAAGACCCAAACACAAACCCCAGAAGACTGTAGGAAGGGATAAAGTGCAAGTTATAACTAGGAAAGACCAAAAGGGAATTTAACTATTACCAAGTTTTCCATCTCTTTTTATTGTTAGTGACCAAGTAAAATGTAACTTCCCTAGAAAATGGTTTATCATGTCTTTAGGACAGAGACAATTTCTTGTGTCTGAATGTTTTCATTTTTTCTCAGAATTTCATAAAAGTCAGTGTACTGGTCTGAGGTAAAACAGAACCAATATTCTGTTCAGCAATTTTACTTTTCAATTAAATCTCTTCTCACTAACTGAACTCTCTGAAATTAACAGTGTATTTTTCCAACTTCCAGAGTGATAAAACCTGATCGTTCATAATTTATACTAAGGAATGGAAAGCAGAGAGGCTCTTGTTAATACTTATTATTGCTATAACAACCAAGGTCAGCTCACTTTGTTATACGAAACAGTGTGGAAGTGGAAAGCAGACTGAATTGTCAAAAGCAGAAAAGTGTAGAGGCCTTGCACCTGTGGGGAGGGGCAGACAGGACAGGTGACCCAAAACTGACCAGGTGACCAACTGACCAACTGACCACCTGTTGGGGTAGCCCATCTGCCTCGTGCTCAGTATAAAAGCTGTGGGATCAAAAGGTCAGCTCTCTTTCTTCAATGTCTGGAGTCCAAGGAGGACTCTGTCTGCCTTTGGTCCCCATCTGTGTGTCCCTGCATGCAGAGTGACCAACTGACCAACTGACCACCTGTTGGGGTAGCCCATCTGCCTCGTGCTCAGTATAAAAGCTGTGGGATCAAAAGGTCAGCTCTCTTTCTTCAATGTCTGGAGTCCAAGGAGGACTCTGTCTGCCTTTGGTCCCCATCTGTGTGTCCCTGCATGCAGATCCGGAATCCAGTTCCTGTCTGTTGCTGAGTGCAGTCTGGGACTTTCCCCGTGCCCATGCCTGATGATGACATGGTCATCATCCTGGGAGCTTGACAGAGATTTCCATATATTGTATATATTTCATTCTTTTTATTATTTTATTAATATTTTTATTAAAGCAGTTAAGTTTCCTTTTAAACTCATAAGTCTCTTTTCTCTCTCATCCTTCTCTCCCTGAAAGGAGGTGCTTCATCTTCTCTGAAGGGGAGAGAAGTAAAAGAGAGCATCTGTCATGGCCAGCCCAGCCCAAACCACAACAGGTAGGCACATCTTTAATGCCTATTCAAGGTATTTCAATACTGCAAACATAATGCAGGGAAAAATAATAAGTTTCTTGCATATCAATGTCCATTTCACCTTTCTATGATACCATTAGACAATTCTTCATCTTCTGCTATACTGTACTTCTCTGTTCCTGTTGCGGTTTAATCTCAGCCATGGTCCCTAATTAGGTCCACGCAGCTGCTTGCTCACTCCCCCTGTCTGGGATGGGAGAGAGACCCAGAAAAGTAAAAGGGACAAAAATTCATGGGTTGAGATAAAAAGATAAAAGCATTTTAACAAGTAAAGCAAAAGTCACTCATGCAAGCAAAGCAAAAATAAGGAATTCATTCACCGCTTCCCATGGGCAGGCAGGTGTTCAGCCATCCCCAGGAAAGCAGGGCTCCATCACACATAATGGCTACTTGGGAAGACAAACGTTATCAGTCTGAACGTCTCCCTCTCTCTTCTTCTTCCCTCAGCTTTATATACTGAGCATGATGTCATATGGTATGGAATAGTCCTTTGGTCAGTTGGGGTCAGTTGTCCCAGCTAGGTCTCCTGCCAACTTCTTGAGCTCCCCCAGCCTATCACCTGAGAGCAGTATGAGGAGCAGAAAAGGCCTTGACTGCTTAGCAACAACCAAAAACTTTAGTGAGCTACCACCACTATCCTCATCCCAATTCCAAAACATAGCACTACAACCACACGCTAGCAAGAAAGTCAGCTCTATCACAGCTGAAACCATGACAGTTCTCTTTCAGCTGAGGGTTCTCTGTGGTGCAGTTTTATTTATCTTTTTGGTTTCTTGTTTGTTTATTGTTATTAAATTTATTTATTATTTTCTTATTTCTATTTTTAAAGCACTTTGCCTGTGAATGAACAAAAAATAATGGGGAAGGAGAGAGGGTAGGAGATTTTAAAAGCTATTCAATGTTTATAGTTTTAAATTTTGTAGATCAAATGATAAATAACAACCAAACTCCAATGCACGCTCTTACCACAGACACACAAGGAAATGTAAGGAAAGGAAGCGCAATTTGATAATAATAACAGTTCCTGAAACCCAGAGGTAACTTTAAACCAACCTCTTGGGATCTTCCTAAGGGAATAATGAAGCAGAAGAATTGATGCAGACAGTTGAAAAGAAATAGCTTAACATGATTATTTGGATTGTTTCACACAGTAAATCAGTATATAGAAATTACTGATAAAATAACAATGAGCACAGATGGAACAATACTATGACAGTGGCCTGACGGTTTGGAAAGCTCAGGTATTTTTGGCATGGGAAAGTGGATTAATCCATAATTAATACAGATCAAATAAAGAAGTACTCATGTGGGCAGTTAACGAATGAAGAGATTAAAAAACTGGGATTTGTAATCAACAGACACAGAAAAATGGTGGACTGCAAAGAACATAGCCTGGAATTGTTTGTTTTACTTGTCTAGTTTATTTGCTGCTTCTACTCTCTACAGCCCATGTGCTTCACTGTCTCATAAAATCCTCTCATGCACTTAAATAAACTGTACTTTATTGTCCTGCAACAGACACTTGGGCTGATGCTATTACTCCAAATGAAATCAATGGCAGAGCTACCATCAGCTCGATGGAAAGAGAACCTATTCCACTCCCATAAAACACAGTGAAAGAATTAGCACTGTCTGATCAATGCCTTTTCAAATCAGAACTTAGTGCAACACTCAATAGGTTTCCTGACTGGAGCAGGTTGCTAAGTGCAGGTTCTTTTTCACTCTCAGAAGTAATACCGGGGCATTTCTGTGGCCTCTTACACATACAAGGACTTTCCATTATACATTTTTACTCCCTTACTGTCTTGCAGGGTAACTTTTCCCTGGCTGAAAATATCCTGAGAAAGTGAATAAAAAATAAACTTAATCTTCATTATAAGGAGGGCTGCTGCATCAACAAGATGAAAATTTTCAATAAGGATACAATTCCAAATAAATCATCAAGCAACATGCTGAACAGCAGAATAGAAACTGATCTCATTATGAGTGGTCAAAAACACAAATGACATTCAGGCTTAAGTAATTCCTAGTATTTTACATTAATTGTTACTACTCCAAAGAGAAAAGCAAGATCAATAGTGAGCAGATGTTGCTTTACAAAAACATAGTGTTCCTACAGTATTCAGAAAATGCCTCTGCTTTTTGGGGGGCTAGAATCAACATATAACTTTAAAAAATGTCTGGTTAAATACAACAAATTCCCTCTGGTAAAATTACTGAATTTCTATCCTAAAATTTTCAAGTCAGAAGGGCTTTCTAGCTTTTTTTGCAATAAACTTTTAATATTTTGATTTTTTCAAGTGGGTTCAGAAAAGCAAGTAATTTCAAAATTTCTTACAGAAGATAATTCCACTGTTCAAACAGTTCAAAAGAAGTCAGGTTGATAAGCTTATAGAAGTTAATAGCTTATGTAAAAGTGAAGTTTAACTTAAAACTGCAATATCATCTCTTTGCATTAGCATTACCTTGTCAAAAAGTAGTAAATCTGTGTATGTATGACTTTTTAGGCACAGTACAGAGTTACAGATTCTATATTTCCGTCCTTTAAACAGTTTTATACTGACTTCAGCACTTAAAAGCTTATCTGTTTGGCTTTACTGGAGTTACTTCTGAATTGTACACATATGAAGTGACAGAAAAAAGTCAAGCTTGTCCCCAGAAAAGGGGAAGAATTACTGAGAGACTAGGTGTGGTTTATTGTGCATCCCATGCCCAGATTCAGAAACAAGAATATCTAGAGTTAACCCACATGCCTTTAAACTTCATGACTTTCTGCTGATTGGATTCTCCAGCTTTTTTCCACTTCCACAGTAGCATCGCCTACATCAAATGACAACAGAGGTGGACTCAAGATATCAATCAGATCTCTCCTTACATCCTATCAGCTGCAAGTGTCATGGTATAATCAAACCAAGTGACACCACAAAGCAATTTCAACTGCAGGCTTTGCCCACAGCACTAACGAGACAGCGTTCTTGAAAAGAAAAAAAAAAGAAAAAAAAAAGAAAAAAATACACAAAGATTGTTTCCTTCAGGCTGGTGGATGATGGACACAGGCTGCAGGACTTGGTTTCCTTAGAACCGATTCCACCCCGAACAAACTCAGCAGCTCGCAACTTATCAGCAGTTTGTTTATTTCTCTGCCTCTGCTTGGAGAGCTCTAATGCTGAGAAGTCCAGAACAGAAAATGATGCTCAGTGGATTTATTTACATGTCAGTACCCCCCGGAATACCACTCCAGCTCACAGCCTTCTCAGAGCAGCAGTGCTGTGTCTGATCTGGAAGTGATCCAAAAGTTACAGTATTTTCTCTTTTCATAGGAGATGATTCATCATAGCTGTCCAATTGTTTTTTCAACTAGAACTGAAATTCATTATATTTTTTTTATGGCCCACAGCCCTTTGTAAGGGGGCATCGATATATTGAATAGTTAAACACTGAAGAACATTGATGTATTTGGTCCTTTGTATTTTCGTTTTACTCATATAGGTGACTGCCCAATTCCTTGGGGCCTGAAAAAGCCCAGTTGTGTTTTATGTCCAAAAAATATCATGAAAGAAGGCATAGAAGTGATATAACTGCATGAAAATGCCATTGTAGCAACAATACCCTTTCTGCTCCTGTCCAAGCCTAAGATAAAACAGCTCCAATTGGAGCCATGTCCGAGGCTGAAGAGGAGAGCCCTGGGGCTCACAGGCCTTTGCTGAGCCAACCCAAATCAGATCATTCATGCCAGCAGGCAAAAATAGAAATCCATTTTCAGAAATATTGCTCAGCACTAACTAAAATAGGGGAAATACGAGTCACTCAGAGTTTTTAGCTTTGTATGGCTCTGCAGATTCAGGCAGCCACAGAGAATGGGCTGAACATAATATTCAACTTAATTTCCATCAAGAAATCAAAACAATACATTTGACCAAGTACATCAAATTTTTTGCTTTGATCCAGATACCTTGTAAATAACTTTTTTTCTTGAGCTTCTCATTCTGTTAGAATGTTCTATTAGTTTTCTTCTTACTTTATTTCTGAAAAGAAAACATGCTGGAAATATCATGATTTCACACAAACTGGAGACTCTGAGCTTCAAACTACTGAATAACTACTGCCTCACAATACTGTAGGGAACACAACACTAGCCAAGTGCTATGTAAGAAACATACGTTCATATAACCAAACTGTGGAATTATAAATATCCATTTTTGGTTTGGTTTTTTGGCTTTGTTTTTTATTTTAATGTTGTTTTTGTTTTCAATTGGGGCACTACTGAGCAGTGATTTCAAAAACAGTGTTGGAAAAAATTATAGGAAGTAGCTATTACAAAATATTGCTGTCTTCAGGCAGGATCAAATATGTCATTGTCCTTGTAACAAGAGTATACCTCCAGTGTCTTGGCCAAATTCCAATTTGAGAAATTGCATTCTGCCTACCTAAATTTTCTCAGCAGTTGGAATGGATATCATGTTAAGCAATATATCCATTGCTAGGGATGATATCTTTTTCCTTTCTGGAAAGCAATGCTCAGTATTTCTCAACAATGTTGCCAGCTGCCCTTGAGATGTGAGGGGACCTCAAAGGGAATGGCAAGCACTGAATCCATCCCAGGAAAGATTTAATATTTGCAGGATCAGGCCCCTAAAGCAATTTATTTATTTATTTATTTATTTATTTGACAGTGAAGGATGCATGGCATCTTACATATAGTAAGTGAAATGATTCTTGTTAAAATCTTGGCTTTTATATATACAATTACAGCAAAAAACAGAGAGCACTGTGTGCGTCCTCTGTCCTTAGGTCATTAAGGCCCACTAGCCAGCAAAACAAATGAGCAATTTAAAGAGCAGTCTTTATTGTATGCCCAGCTGATGGATACACATAAAAAATGGGAGTTGTAGGAACAAAATATTATGCCCATGGACAAGCATTTGCATCACTAACCCGTGACATGGAACACTGTACCACTCACTTGGAATTAATTCATAGAAATATCAATCAGATCACACCACACAGTGTTGCATACATATTAATTTAGCTTTCAGTCCTCTGAATCTCATATACACACACAAAAACACACACACACACACATATACATGCACAAAACCACTTTACTTTTCATACTTCAAAGAGGCTCCCCTCTGGAAAACTATATAAAGTCGGTTCATTCCTTTCTTTGGAAAAATTGCAATGAAATGGTAAAGAATCAAAATAAGGTTCCTCTCAAGCATTTTTTATGTTCAAATGCAGGTGCCTAAAGGATGCTGCACAGGTGGAGACACTGGAGGAATGAAGGAGACTTTTGCTGTCTCCTTTGGGGGCTAAATAAGGGACTCAGTCACCAAATACACTGGACACCTGGTGGAGAAAACAGTGACCTTGTGTGAAAGGTTGATGCCTCCACATGGATTCCTAGGTGCTGGATGCCCTGCAAACATCTATCAGTACAATTCAGGCAAATCTGTTTTAAAGATTAAGACCATGTGATTTAGCATAGGGACACAAAACCAAACAGAGGTCCTTTGGTAACTTCAGAGAATACCTCATTCTGCCTACCACTCCTCTGTAACTTTCTACAGCCCCTTTCTGCCCCTCATTTGCTGGCCTGGCTCCACCACAAATCCTTGTGCCTTTTCAGGAGTCCTATCAAGGTGGATATTTGAAACAGTGAAAGTCTATATATTTAACCTGTTCCTTCCATGGAAACTTCTTTATGCTGCTATTGACTGCCGCTGGCTAGGAATGCTGGGTGGATCCCACAACCAAATCTATAACTTCTGTCCAAGAGAGAAGTCAAATCCACTGACCACATTTTGTTCTGTGACATTCTCCAGTTCCTATAGGGACAAGATGAATTTCACCTCACCTGATTACAGACACCCAGTAGATAGATGTCTAATACTTCCTAGTCATTCTGGATTAGTCATCCTGATAGTAGGAAATAGTATGGAAGAAACACACTGAACAGATGATAACCCTTTAATTACAACCCATAAAGATGGAGTGGGATGAAAAAGTAAATTTATAGGCTTGCACTATTTTTTAAAAGTTGAAAAATTGTCATTTTTATTTAGAATCAAACCAAAAGTTTTAAAATTTTACACAGACTGAAACATTCATAGGAGAGTAATTTGGAGCAGACTGAAATAGTATATGCTAACATTAAAATGAAATAGATTTATTTTTAAGGTATATTCTGAAGTGGAAGATTAAGCCAAAGAAACTAATCAAACCAAAGAAAAGGGAACAATTTATTTATCATAATTAGAAGATTTTAGAAAGGTTGCGGGTGGGGGATTAAAATATTTTAGTTTTCTAAAAGTCACATTTTCATCTTTAAAATGCTATTTAAATTAATTCACTGACATGTGACATTGAATTAGGCTTCTACAGGAAAATAGTGTTATTTTTATAGTATTTAAATTTATTTTTTTCATTTTAGAGATAATTCAATGAATTCTTATATGTAAAGATGGACAGAGAATAGGATCTATAATACGACACAACAAGAACACATGATTTAGCAGTTTAGATTTGTGTACATCTTGTTGATTTGATTAAGTCCTCTCTTTTATGACATGTTAGTATCTCAATTCTGATAGATGGATGGCATGTTGAGGATGCAACCAAGTAGGAGAAGAATAATGTAACCTGAATAGCTTGAAAAGCACAGAGGAAAGCATAATTTGGGAGCAGAATAAGGAAAGAATATTTGTAACCCAAGATGATATTTAACATTGAATTGACAACCTGCACCCTTTTGTAGTATACTGCGACAGATGCAATAAAACAGAGCTTCACACATAATCCCATGGAATCTGGAGCATCAGAAAATTAATGAATAGTTTAAAGAGAAATGAAAAAGGACAGAAACCTGTAATACTCTGAAGCAGATACTTTCAGTGCATAGTTGCTATGTATATGAACCGGAGCTCACTCTCTTCACTGTCTTTGGATTTTAGGAAGATGGTATATTATTTCCTAGTTTCTCCTAGTGGGGGAAAAAGTAATTTAAAATAAAAACACAAATCCTGTGCTATCATACATGGATACATGTGAATGACAGTCACACAGACTAAACCTGACTTTCTGAAACCATTAAAAGACTTCACTGATGCCGTAAGAATATTGCTCAGATCGAAACCTTCATTTAGCCAGTTTTGATAAAAAAAGTGTTAACCATGAGTTTCTGATAAACTTTCCTGCATAGCTTTATGAATTCTTGATGTGCATAATTCTACAGTGGCTGTTCACAGCCTACTCAGTTGTGAAGATCCTCTCACGCTTTTAGAAGCCAAATGCCAAAGAGACTTGCTATGCAGCTGAGCAATAACATTTTAACAATGAGACAGTTGCATATCACAATATGCCAGACAAAAAGTAAAGTATCTGTCCTCAATAGCAAAAATGGACCCATAAACTCTTGATTTCAGTGACAAAAATGCAGTAGGTGAAAATCAGAAATAATAGTAATGTTTGGATATCTCATTCATATTTAAGACTAACGCAAATGATAGAGATCAAAGAAAATATCCAGAAAAGCATGCCTAATAAGCCTGTCAGGAACACCCAAACTTTAGAAATAATGCCTCAGCTTCAAAAATTTCATTCAATTTTTTAATAGTTTCTCCTTGACACACAGGGAACTTGAATCCTGAAAGTGTATGGTATCTAAAAGGATAATTATAAAATTATTTGAGTTCAGTCACTGCTCCTCTTTCACCTTTGTTGTTCCACTCATGGCTGTGTCACCGGAGGGACTAGAAAACAGAATAGACCAACCCTACTGAAACAAGTAAGTTTCACTCATTAAAAACAGCAGCCACATATTTGCCAAATACAAATGCTTGCAGCATGCAAGATAGAACCAGTCATTCACGCAGGAATGTGTGAGGCTAAATAATATAATTGCTATATTATAATATATAGGTCTTCACTGCGGCATGACAGCCTATGTGGAGTCTCAGCCACACAGCAGGACTAATTAAAAAGGCAGATGAAGACTAGCACTAGCAAAAATTTCAATAAATGCATCACTTTTTTTCCACCTCCCTTTTCTTATAGCCAATGGAAAGAGGAAAAATCACAGTGTGTTCCACATTAGCCCATACGTGCATGCTAAGACAAAATTCGCTCCCATTACTGCATGGCAGGTGTGCATCCGTGGCTACAAGTTAGGATTTGAGTGCTCACCATTAATTATATAATTCTCATCCCACAGCTGTGTGGAGCAGTATAATCAAGATTTCATCCATAAGGTGAAATTAACCCTTGTAGACAAAGCTGGAACACAGATCATACAACACAAGAATCCTACTTATTCCTTCAGAATTTACATTCAGCAAATGTATTATTAAAACTCCATTATATGAATATTCTGTAATCAATGTATGTAATCTGAGAGCTTGAATCTGCATTTTTTCCTGTACTGAGCTGAACCAGTGAGAGATGTATGTGCAAATCAAGGAAAGTTTATTCTCTTATAAACAGTATATTTAGGATTCATTTCACCTGACTTTGAGGGCTCTTAAAGGTAAATTATCTAGGGTGGGATTTATTGCTTCTTGTCATCTAGACAGTAAGAAGCAGGTAAAACCATTCTTTTCTGAAAAGTGCCTGTTTCTCTTCAGTGTCTATTGATGGAGCCTGGAGAGACTAGCTCAGATGGACATGTCTGGCACTGGAGATGGTTGTAGCTAATTGAGATGACTATGAGTGTAAGGCTGTCTCTACCATCAGTAAAGACAATCATCTTCAGATACTCATCTTCTCTATTTTGAACTCCTCTCAGGATGATATGAGAAAATTACCTCACAAGTACCCAATTTCTGTCCATTATCCATTGAAAGATCTTAGGTAAAACTTCCAGGGTAGACAGTGAGTTTCCACACAGTTCAATTCAGTTGCTTAAACACAGTTATCTAAAGACATTTGATTCCTTCAACAGTATCTGAGACATCTGCATGGAGCTGGCAGATAGGATACAGGACCTGTAGGAGACCCTTGCACACCTGGAACAGCAGCTGGAACTCAGGTAGAGGATCTTTGAGTGTCTCAAATGTTACTAGGTGCCTATGTTTAAGGAAGTGTAGTGAGCTCCTAAAGTTAAAAGAGGTGAATCCCCTGATATGTATACATGATATAAAGTGTACTAACACTACCTTACTTCCCTAAATTTTATTTTACACAAACATGGTCATTGAAAAGCGTCTCATGAAAAGAGTCTGAAAAGTCAGGACCCTGTGTTTTTCTTACGAGTAGTCCTGTCCAGGTTGTTTCTAGGTGTAGGAGTCAACATTCAGTTGGCTCCACGTGGATCAGTAAGAAAGATATGCAAAGCTATGTATGTTCCACCCTCTGTATCTCTTTTCTTAGTTGTCTACCTGCACGCTGTAATTTCATGGGTTGTTTCTGCCTCCCAGCTCCTAGAAGAACTTTTGCTCCAGGCTCTTTTTTTCCATCTGGTCCTGAGGTAAAAGAGAAGTTTTGAAAGTACTGCAGCCTTTAGAGGCTCTGTCACATAGCATCCAGCGTTAGAATGAATTTAAAAGGATAGAATAAGATCTAGAAAAGAGGATATATAGTCATAAGCCACAAAAAGTAATCCGAAAAGGAGGAGAAATACATGGGAAAAAGTATTGCTGAGTAGGTTCTACTTTATTGAAGAAGTTCTACTTAATTGAAGACAATGAGGCTGCATCAACTAATTTTCACTAAAGAACTTGACACCTGAAATTAATCTTCAGTTGTTCACTAGGTCACTCCGAAATACAAGACTTTAGCTAAGCTGCTAACACCTATGGTCATAGCAGGACAAAAGCTTTCCCAAGTGCCTTTTTCTTTAAGTTACTCTCACCTCCCATTGATTGGTAGCTGAGGACTTTCAACAACTTAAACAAAGAGTTCAAAAGCTTTAAAATGTTTCAGGTCTTTTTCAAGGTAAAATGTCACATCTATTTATCATTAAAAAAGAAAATTTTATCTGTTGGTGAGATCAATCCCCTGACAACAGCTTGAACTCAGGAAGGAGAAAAAACCACCTACGTAAACAAGCAGAGCTAAACTGTAAATATAAGGTACATTGATATCAATAAATAAATAAGGCCAAAATCAATTTATCTCAAGAAAAGACAGCTGAGTCACCCTAAAGAGCGTATATAGCCCATTTCTTTTTGTTAAATTTCATTAAAATGTAAAATAATTTTTAAAATGTAAAATACAAGTGCAAAATGTCACATTTTATAAAAATGTAAGAAAAAGTCGTATATCCAGCTGGGTCAGCTATGACATTCAACATAGCTCATTAACACTCTCATAAACATTGCCTGTCTTGTTTTAATCTTTGATTGTTTAGTTTGTTATACTGTACTAATGATTAATCTTAGCAACTATTTAATAAATAGATACTGAAAAATGAGAGAACAGTGTATTTGGATTAAATTGTGTTTTGTTCCCTATACATTCAATTAAATTCATGAAAAGATATACAGTATACAAATAACAAATACATCACTTATTTACAGACAGCATGAATACACTCATACTCAAATAATGTTTTGTGGAGAATCAGAAGATTTCTTTCTCACTCTAGCTGCCAGATTAGTATTCCTTTGACTTCATGGAACTAGAGCAATCATGGGCTAAGTATAAGTTAACCTTTACATAAATTTCACTTTATGTATCTCAGGAATGTGTTTCTTGAATTAAGATGAAGATGACTGTCATTTCTGTGTAGAGAAACCTATGATGTTGGGGAGCCTCTCTATTTCCAAAATCACTGTAATGTTTCCAGTTTACTCTTCCTTTTTATGTGATTGCTAAAAATATTCTTGAAAATAATCCTTTACCATTGGTCAGAGTGCATATTTGTAATCCTAAAAAAAATTAATTTGTGGAAATATTCAGCCTGTTTCTGTGTACAATCACAACATACAGTAAGATGGTCTGAAGGAGGCTGGTAAATATGATAAAAATCCGGGCACATTTCAGACAAAGAGATTAGACACTTGGTGTCCCAGCAATGTCACCACTCTTAATCCAGGACCAAAACATGTCAGAAAGTTTGAAAGTTCAGGTGACATTGGTCTGCAAAAATTTCATGTGCTTACCAAAGAAATCCCAGATACAGAAGGTCTTAAATCACTATAAAATCACATACCATCATTCAGGTTATATTCATGACTGATTTTAACACATTCATACTCCACCCATTTCACACAGTAACTAGAGAGTTAATTTACAGGTTCTAATGAGTTTCCTGGAAAACATCAATATTAACAATAACAAAAAGGGGTTTTTTCAGTATGTTAACAGCAAGAGAAAGGTTAGGGATAATGTGGGCCCACTGATGGATGAGGTGGGCACCCTAGTAGTGGAAGACACGGAGAAAGCAGTTGCTGAATGCCTTCTTTTCTTCAGTCTTCACTGTTAGGACTGCCCCTCATGAATCTGTGGCCTTAGAGGCAAGGGGGATGGTATGGAGAGAGGAAATTTTTCCTCTAGTAGAGGAGGGCCAGGTTCGGGACCACTTGGCCAAACTGGACATTCATAAGTCCATGGGGCCTGATGGGTTGCACCCACGAGTGCTGAGGGAGCTGGCAGACGTTATCGCTGGACCACTCTCGATCATCTTTGAGAAGTCGTGGAGAACAGGAGAGGTGCCTGAGGACTGGAGGAAGGCCAACATCACTCCAGTCTTCAAAAAGGGCAAGAAGGAGGACCCTGGGAACTACAGACCAGTTAGTCTCACCTCTGTCCCTGGGAAGGTGATGGAGAGACTCATACTAGATGTCATCTCCAAACAAGTTGAAGAGTGGGGGGTTATTGGAAGTGGGCAACACGGGTTTACCAAGGGTAAATCATGTATGACCAATCTGATAGCCTTCTATGATGCCATAACCGGTTGGTTGGATGAGGGGAGGGCAGCAGATGTCATCTACCTTGACTTCAGCAAGGCTTTTGACACTGTCTCCCATAACATCCTCATTGGGAAACTGAGGCAGTATGGGCTGGATGAGGGGACAGTGAGGTGGATTGAGAACTGGCTGTGTGACAGGACCCAAAGGGTAATTATTAATGGAGCAGGTTCAAGTTGGAAGCCTGTAACCAGTGGAGTCCCCCAGGGGTCAATACTTGGACCCGTGCTGTTTAATATATTCATCAGTGACCTGGACGAGGGGACAGAGTGTATCCTCAGCAAGTTTGCTGATGATACCAAACTGGGAGGAGTGGCTGACACCCCGGAGGGCTGTGCTGCCATCCAGCGAGACTTGGACAGGCTGGAGGGCTGGGCAAAGAAGAACCTCATGAGGTTCAACAGGGAAAAGTGTAGGGTCCTGCACCTGGGGAAGAAGAATGTCAGGCACCAATACAGGTTAGGGGTGGACCCGCTAGAGGCAACTACTGAAGAGAAAGATCTAGGGGTCCTGGTGGACAGTAAAATGGCAATGAGTAAACAGTGTGCTCTTGCGGCCAGGAAGGCCAATGGTATCTTGGGTTGTATAGGGAAGAGTGTAGCCAGCAGGTCAAGGGAAGTCATTCTCCCCCTCTACTCTGCACTGGTGAGGCCACAACTGGAGTACTGCGTCCAGTTCTGGGCTCCCCAGTTCAAGAGGGACAGGGAACTATTAGAAAGAGTCCAGCGTAGGGCTACAAAGATGATTCAAGGATTGGAGCATCTCCCTTATGAGGAGAGACTGAGAGAGCTGGGACTCTTTAGTCTGGAGAAGAGAAGGCTGAGGGGAGACCTTATCAACGCCTACAAGTATCTCAAGGGAGGGTTGAAGGAGGAGGGAACCAGACTCTTTTCAGTGGTTCCCACCGAGAGGACGAGGGGCAACGGGCACAAGTTGGAACATAAGAGGTTCCACTCAAATATGAGGAGAAACTTCTTCACGGTGAGGGTGATGGAACCCTGGAACAGGCTGCCCAGGGAGGTTGTGGAGTCCCCTTCTTTGGAGATTTTCAAAACCCGCCTGGATGCAGTCCTGAGTAACATGCTCTAGCTCTAGGCAATCCTGCTTCAGCAGTGGAGTTGGACTAGATGATCTCTATGGTCCCTTCCAACTCTAGAAATTCAGTGAAATTCAGTGAAATTCAGTGAAATATACAATATCTGCAAGTTCCAGCACTGTATAAGCATAAGTTACCAAGACTGTTTTGGTGAGAATGATGATCCAATTAGAATTTTGCTTGAGGAAAGAGAGAAAGCCTGTTAAAGTATAGGTTCTTTCTTAGCACACTTTTATTGAGTGAAATGCAGATGAAATACTAGTGCTCAAATTTGCAGCAGTGCAAACTCCATAGTAGCAAAGATAAGCAAGTGAAATCCGATGGCACAAACCATCTTCATAATTCACTAAAGGAGGGGAATTTTTCTTTAGCACAATGATTCTATGCCACTAAAGAGTTTTTGTGCCAAAACAGAATTTCAGCCTTGCTCAGCAGTGTAGCTAAGTGGAGGAGTTCCAGAAAGCTTTCAGGAATCAGACATAATAAACTCAGCATGTTTGATCCAAGACTACGGCGGTGAGAGTTCCTCAAAAACACTGAGGTGCATCTCTGCCAAATGCCTGAAACTCGAGTCTAGGGAGGAAGGAGGGAAGAGCAACAGTGGCAATTTCTGTATTCCAGTGCTACCAGCAATGCTTAATTTGCTGTGCTGATTGCAAATGAGGAAGAGCCATTGTGTCCAGGATTGTAGATTACAGCTTTGAAAGCCTGAATTTGGGATCAAGAGGAAGGTTGGAATGTAGACAGCAGGGTTACTCCTGGTTTGGGCCTCCCAGTTCAAGAAGACTGTTAAGAAACTGGAGAGGGTCTATGCAGTGCTGACAAGTAGTTATAATCTTATGGCACCTAAAAGAAGAGGTTGATGGAAATGGGTTTCTTAAGCCTCGGGAGGAGGAGGGCAAGGCTAGTAACTGTATTGCCCGCCAGATCTGCTTCTGATTCCTGAATAAGATCTCAAGAAGGTTACATGAGAAAGGAGCACCCACAGAACGTTAACCAGATATCACCCCAGTCTCAAAGCCCATTGCCTAAGCCAGTTATTTTATCAAAATTTTCAAAGTAATATTTTTAAGAGATAGTGCTTGAAGCCATATTTTTAAGGTGGGGGGTTGGGTGTTATTTGTCATAATCTTCCTTTGCTGATGGACTGTGAGTAATTCCTGTGCTTCTGAACATCAAGTTCCCATGGATTTATGTACTTTGAGCTCAAATAAGATGTTTTACAAAGTTTCCAAAAAATACTTGCATCTGCTAAAATAGCTGGGAGGGGGTTCCTCCCCACATTAAGTTACTTCTCTAAGCGTATATTTATTCTGCCTCCCTTTGCCTTGCAGATTATCTATTTGCTAGCTACAAACTAAAAAATCATCACTGTTTGGTGTCTGGGGTTTTGGTGTTTTATCGCAACAGAAGCAGACAGTGTGATAAGCACAGGGCAGACATTCTACTCAAGCATTATGTTGATTCAAGTAGGATATCACAATATTCCTAGTATTCCGATACATTACATAATGAAGAGTCAATATTTGAGACTGACACTCAAAATTTTCAGGTGTTACTTGTTAACGGCAGTGAGAAAGCAAAGATACTGCCTGCAAGACAAATACAAAAGTATGTCATTTTCTGTCTCTGGTTTAAGACTCAAAAATGCAGCTGACTGATCACCAGAATTTCTGGATTTCTGCTCCTGTTAACATTTTTGTAAAGGAACACCAGTGTGAATGTGTGCTTCAGATTCACCAAAAACCTGTGATGTCAGAGTATCTAATTTAAAACCCAAGTGCTAGCCTTTGGTGAATGTAATTTTAGGAATCTTCATTAACTTTTAACATACATTTGAAGAAATATGTGTCCGGTAAGAAAAGAGGAAATTTGATGTAAGGTCAATTAATCTTTTAGAGAAAATACATGAGATGACTACTTTTATTGTGGGGCACAAATTTCAAAGCCTCATTTCCATTATAAATCTTCCCTTATAGTATATCACGATCCACCTCTGCATTGATACAATGAACCAATGTCATTACAATCATTTTTTTATTTACAAATACAGAGAATTCTTCAAAGATATGACTTGTAAAACTATTAATCCTCATTTCAAACTCCCAAATCTTTCCTGTTGGGACTTACAATGAAAGGGAAAAAGACCATCTTCCACCCAAAGAAGTGGAAATTTTGCCAAGTAACTTCCTAAAGTTCTACTGTCAATAGCAGCCTGAAATACTGGCTGGCTGAGATTCCTCTGCCCAAAGAGTACTACATTTTTTATTAGACTTTGTTCAGCCATTGAAAAAAAAATAAATAATACTGGTCCACAGAACAAAGGGGAGAGTGAGTTTTAATACAACATCCATTAAGGCTCTTAAAGAGAAGGCAGCCAATGTAAAAAAAAAAGAAGCAGGTGCAATGGTCATCCTCAGGAGACTGAGCAGCTAAACCCACAGAAGTAGCTAATGTGTATTTGGTGAAGATAAGTGTCTGTCTGTGATGGGTGAGAAAAGCAAAGTGATTTGTAGCAGGACATCATCAGGAGAATTTGAGAATAATATGTTAAAGGGAGAAGATACAACCTTGGTAAGCCTTTTTCTCTTGTTTCTTGCAAGATAAAAATTAGACCAGCGAACCAACCTTACTGGCCACTAAGAGCAGGAATCACTTTGCCTGAATTTATCTACCTGGAAGTTAAATGATCAATTTAAACTAGTCATTTATTTTCTTCCCAGGCCAATAGGGCAGGATAGGCAATACCAGAGAGTTACTCTTTTGTCCTTCACAAAGTGCTAAGGTAGGATAAATCCCCTTCTGGAGAACCATGTCCTCCTCCTTTAAACAAATAGAACCCAGAAGAGTAGTTTAGACCATACCCTTTTAGATGGTCCTTATTAACTTGAGAGTACAAAAACAAGACCAGCAGGTCAGAGAGCACCCAACATCTGGTCTTCAAACTGACCAATAGCAGATGGCAGAGAAGCCATAAAACACGTGTAATAACACCTGCCCAAATTTCTCCTGGCATCTAGTGATTTGTAGCTCAGGGAATTCATGAGTCAGACAGTGTTTTTGCATTTAATAGCTCACATTGTATTTCATTTCCATGAAGCTGGGTATGGCAAACACTGCTGTGGGTTCACACAAGGGAAAGCACCACTTCCTCCTAGGTTTTTCCAGGAAAGATAGCCAGCAGATTTTCTTGTTTATTTCTTTCCTTCCTGTGATATTAAACACTTACAAGCTTGTGTTTAGCCTGACTGCAACCCACTCCTTTTCACAGATCTAAAGGCATGTCATTCAGTAATGTAAAAGTACAGGTGCAAATAATTTATCCTTACTTTTTTCCTGATAAGACAAAACTGCACTCCATCTCATTTTCTCACTTAGAATATTCTTTTTCATCCTTCTGGACTGAATGCCTCAACCTATGAATAAGCACCTAACCTCTGTCATGTTTTCTTTTCTACAAATCACTTGGGTCTCTATTTATACCTTCCACTATCAAAATAATCTTAAATGGAATTTAAGCACATTATTTGTACAAAGCAGTTCTGCTCACTTACTGTCAGAAACAACCTGGCTCTAGTGGTACTTTCCATCTATATTAGATTATATGTTTCATAAGATGTCTAAACCTCAACTCCATTCCCCAGTTTGAGCTCTAGTGGTACCCATATTGTAATGCAACTCACCAGCAGCTGGAAAGCACCTAAACACTACCTAATCCTGCACAAATTATCCTTAATACACATACAGAGCACTGAGTTCAACTCAAGATCAGCCAAGCAAAGAATCTTCCATATAATTTTCCAGTGATTAAAGTATTCAACAACATGTGAGAGCTAAACTCTAGTACTTTCGCAGCCTCTGGGGGCTCTTATCTCCCAAAAGAATGACAATCTCAAACACAGGTTTGCCCTTTTCCTGAAAATGGGTCATGGAAAATAAATGAATGTATGAAAAATTCACAGCAATGGGGATCACGATTCTGTAAAGCAGTGGAAAGGGGGCTAAGATGAAACTTGCCATTTCTGGTATAACAACATTTAATTTAGGTAGCTACATAAGGTAGTCTGAATATGATTTATCAATCCCAGCATGCTGTTTCAAGGTAATATGCTATCATTCAAAGCACAGAAAAATTTAACCTTTCAGCAGAATCCCCTAAATTTTATCCCTTCACAAGCAAAAATGTTTCTTGTCTTCTTTGCCCTCTGATACACTCTACATTAGTGTTCAAGTACATTTATGAGTAAAAGAACACTACACTAACAGTACATAAAGGATACGAAGTTATGTACCCCAAAAACTTGAAACTGTATTTCTAAGGGTGCTCATCCAACTTAATTCTGAGTTTTGTGTCTTTGATGTTGATTTAATTATCACAGAATCATTTCCAATCTTATTCGGTGCATAAGGGAGATGGAAATCAAAGCATGAATGGATGATGAAAGAAACCATTGGATGAATAGACAAATCCATTAGAAGCAGACATAGCTTCTTCCAGGGAGGCCTCAATCACCTGATAAAATCAGGGCTCAAGATTATAAAATAGCTTGTGTGCTATTACACATCTAATGTTCCATGCACATCTCTGACATATCATAAATAAAAAAATAGATGATATTACATATACCACCTTGACAGAGGGCAAGCCTGAATTTCATGGATGGATAGTCTAAAGGTCAAACGTACAGATTTTCTTGAAGACATCAGTTTTTCCCATCAAGAAGGAAATAATATTGTGTGGAAATAATTTTCAAATGTACTGTGAGTTCTGAATATAGATTCAAGACCTTGACATAAACAAAAGTTGTAAGATTTTCTAACATGTAGCATCTTAAATGAGAAACTTATGAATGTTACAGCCTTCCAAGTAAACCAATGTGAAAGAGGAAGTTGGGTAGATTTAAATATCAAAAGATATAGAGAGAACTACCAGCACCAGCCAACAGGGTCTGACTATATACAGCATCCTGGAGTGTTTATCTATCTAGAGCTTTTTATTTGTCCATTTTCCATAGAGAAGGCTGTCTGTTTATGATGGAAATTTAGCCTATTGACTATAGTAAGTAATTGATGAAGCACTTGGTGTCTTATTATCACTCAGAACACATTGTAGGAAACCACTTGTAAAATCTTTCTCTATTATTTGTATCTTTAGATCAGTGGATTAATTGATTTTAAAACTATTTTAATGAATCCTTCTGAAGTTCAATGTTTTCCTTGCCAAGAAGTTTTGTGAAGGAATTCTATCAAATACTGTATGTTTACTCTCTATATAAAGCTAAGAAGGGTTCATCCTCTAGTGACTGGACAGCTGCAGGATTATTTTTCTTTCCAACCAGAAGCATTCTGAGTTTGCATCCTTATTCCTTCTTTAATAAATAATTAAATAAATTATGTATATATTTATATAGGGAGACAGATATATAATCAGCTAGACTATATAGATCCCTCTATGTAAAAGACACTACCAACTAAACCTTCCTCTAGTAAACAGCAACGTGAGCAAAGATGTGTCAAAACTGATTTCCCCAGCCCTTGGAGTCCTGGTTAGGTAGCTGATACACTCTGATTAGTTCCTAGTTCTTCTCCCACAGTTATCTACATCTTACCTTGAACTTCTGCTCCACCTGTTTGTTTTATCCTCACATTGTCCCCAGATTTGTAGTTAGAGCAATTATTTCAGCAGTAGGATGTTTCACTGTCATGTGTGAAATTGGTGTTTTCTCCTCTTAGAAGAACAGAATAAGGCTGTTAGAAGCTACTGCAACTCAATAGAATAAAGTCAGCTGCTCTTCTATTCCTTTGTTTTGCATAAAATTTTATGTCACTTATCTCACTGGGATTCCTAACAATGCAGTAAGCAGCATGGCTATGCATATTTTTTCTGCCTATTCATCTTCTCCCAAAGGAGAAATCTGCAAAGTAGTTTGTTTGGTAAGGCTTTTCTAAAAGTTTTGAAAATACTTATGTTGCTTTGCTATTTCTTATAGCAGATACTGATGAGTTCCTGGTCCCTAGTTCCCGAGGAAGGGCTTCTGGCCATTTGTATCCTTCCTTGTTTATTTCCCCAGAATTAGAAGGTTGAATTTAAATGTTATTTCAAAGCAATCCATTGTGCTAGAGGATCAAATCTTATCTAGAATGGTTCCCATTTACAACTTCAAAGTAGTCTTAAAATATGCACAGAACCAACCAAAGATGAGAACCGAAACCTCCTTTCAACTTGAGCTGAAGGGCACGTGCGTTTGTGAGGAGGGCAGCCCATGTCAATGAGAAGATGGACTGCAGCACTGGTAACTGTGCCAAGTCTCTTAAATGTTGGAGGCTCTGTGTCCAGTTACATCACATTACTATGGTCAAGATGAAAAGTAAATAAAGATGTGAACAGCTGATAACAGGTACCATAGGCGAACAGACACTGGAGTTACCTAGCAACTGGAGAGAAAGTTTTGCTTGTGCTAGGCTGGATCTTAGCTAGAGCACTCAGAGATTATGGGGCAAATTGACAAGTTGATGAATTGCTGATAAGTATCTGCAAACAAAAATCTGAAAAAGGCAAAGGCACCGCAAAATTTCCTGAATGCTTTCTTCTCTCTAGTAGCCTCACTGCCATCTTACTTCAGTTTTTAATATTTATTGCTTGCTGATGCCTTTAAAGCATGAGACTATTTGGAACATTGCTACAGTGAAGGACGAGTGGTTGCATTCATCAGCTGCATATTAATACATATCTTTGGACAGTTCATTTAACAGCTACATGCTTATCTAGGGGCTAATGGGGAGAATAGATCATTATAGCACTTCTAGATTAGTCGGATTAGTATCCAGCCTTGGCAAACTGAGGTTATACGCTAAGGCACATGCACACCTGCAGTGCATTGTAAGCCACTGCTTTTGATTTCCTCTTTTCTTCCAGGGGAATAGGCCTGGAAGGGATCTAGATAGTTGCATCCTGCCAGTCTTATCTTGTAACCTCATCACATAATCCTGTTATCAAGTTCCCTCTGAAAATGGTTTCTCGCTTCAACTACTTTTATGAGATGGCTGCTCAGGAATCACATTGGTGGTTGGGAACGCTTTAATATCCAACCTAATTTGCTCATGGCAAGTTTATACATTTTGTTGTTGTGGTAATATCGGTTTATATAGACATTTCACCTCTTAATGTCTACCATAACCCTGTGTTTAACAATCAATGCCTTTATCTTTGTTTTCAATTTGAACACATGCCTTCTTTTGAGAGGCCAACTGTTCACTGCTGTTGCTCAGTCACTCAGTCATTTCTCCTCTCCCTCACAAGTTCCTTGTATCCGAGCGCCTGAGACATTTCCTTGGTTCACCAGCACAGCCCCTCTCAATTTTGCCAGTCTACCTTTCCCAACCAGTACCTCCATTCCCCCAAAAAGATGTCACCAGCTTCTATTGATTGCCATTGCCCTACCATTGTCCTCTAAGTCATGCAATAAGGCATAAGTGCCAACATCTCTTCAGATAAAGAAATACTTGTAAGAGAGCAGATTAGGTTCTTATTGGTTTTATTTAGTAGGACCCCACAGAAGGCATATCCTTTTGGCAGTCTACAACATACCAAAATTTCGTAGCAAGTGAAATTTTACCCTTCATGCAGTGAATTTAACAGGTTGAATACCAATACCCAGAGCAAACTGTTGCATTTAAGAGTCTCTTAATACATAGTTCCAGCACCACAGACCATGCTGAGTTTTGCTGACAGTGATGCAAATATGCTAATTTCCCTAAAGCCATTAGGCCTATGTTATTTCATTGATGCTGAAAAATGATGTAACTACAAATAAACAAAGCTTTGGCTGTTAGAGAAGGTTCAGGATTTCTTTGCTATTATCTTTTCTGACTCATGCCAAGAAAAGAAAAGTTGTAATACACTAGATAAGCTTTCCCCTACACTGATGATAAACCTGGAGCTAAAAATTGCTATGCCCAAAAAGGGCATAATTGCGGCACCACAAGCTCAAACTCAGAATATGGATATGCAACCAACATGTAGGACTTTCCCCACATGCACAAATAGTGGAAGGAGACCTTTCCATCAAGGGGTAACTTGCGACTATCTAAACTTCGTCTTTTTTTTTTTTTTTTTTTTTTTTACGATGTTTTCAAAAGGAAACCCTTGCTCAGAAGAACAGCTTTAGACATGGGAACTGAATTACAGTCAGGCTTTACAACTCAAATAGTAAAAGAAATTGCAAACGGGTGTGGAGAAAAACATCAGAAAAAAAATGGAATTGGAGTTTTGTCTTCAATTACTTAACTTTTTTTATTTTTTTTTTTTTTTTTTTTTTTTTTTTTTTTACACCAGCAGGTGGCCCTAGCTCCAATCTTTTCTGGTGCAGTAAGAGTCTAATGCACTAAATGGAAGAAGTGGGGCAAGCCGCTAATCAGAGCAGCCCCTCAAGGCATCTGCCACCTGCTGCCTCCTCCTAGGAGCTCTTCTGATTAGTTCTCTACTAATGCATTCTCCTCCTGCATATGCATTATGACTGAAACTAATGGGCCTACTTTCCACTGGCATGGCAGGCAGAATTTGGCCCAGAACTACCACATTGAGTTCTGTTGTGGGTGTTACATTAGCACATACTGACTACCTTGTCTAAGCTGATTAACTTAGACTTGGGTTGGTCTGGAGCAAGTTTTTTTTTAACCTCACTGACCTAAAACCCACTCATGTCATGGTAATGGGTCTGCTGGGCTTGCTCCTATTGCTGCGGGGCTTGCTGGTAGTTCTTTCCTTGAACACACTGAGGTGTTCCATAGTAATCAGGTCTGCACTGTGGATACAAAATTACCTGTTTACTATACTATTACTTTTTACTATGTTACTATATACTATAGTATTCATTAGTTAAATTAGTCCACCTCTGCACACTTGGCATGGTAGAAAATTCTTGAATTATAATAGCAGGTTCACGTTGGACAACTATTAGTGAGACTGCATTTTTTAAGGTACATGAAGGAAAAGTTTTACTCTTTGTATTTTTTCCAGACTATAATGGCCCATTTATAGGCCAGCGCTGAAAGCAAAGCGTAAATGGGAAGATACGCTGTCGGAATATTTCTCTATCTAAATAGCATTATTGGGAGCCAGAGGAGTAATAACATAGGAAATCAATTGGGAAATTTTGTAAAAAGTAGTTCTCATAAAAATTCTTCAGAAAATGTATGAGCCTACTGTATTCCTCTCGTTTACAAGCTTTCAGCCTCAACAGTTATCACATTTTCAGCTGAGGGAGTTTGGGCAATTCACTTGGAGAGAAAACAGTTATTTAAAAAATAAATAAAATAAATCTGGACCAACTCACCGTGTGTGGAGAGAAAGGTAGCACTCCCTCTCCAATGGTGCTGGGCATCTGTGCCTCATGTCATTAATGAAGGAATCAAAAAGTTAACAGCAAGGAAGTATAAACTGAAATGAGAACTAGAGGAATCAAAGTCAATCCTGATGAAAACAAAAGGTTATTCTGTTGGATATGGCAGAGCAACATACATAATCAGGCAATCTCTCTTTGGACCTCAAATAAGCAAGTGAAAATGCAGGAGTATAATTAGAAGTGTTCAACACTGTCTGTAATGAAGACTGTTTCATTGTACAGGAACAGTTCCTCTCTTTCCTGCATTTGCATCTTCTCAGTGCCCCTTACCACTCTAACACTGCAGAAGAGTCTTATTCTCTGACTTGCTCACTTTGTTTGGCATGATAACAAATGATAACCTAATAAAATCAAGGCTATACACCACCTAAGTGCCAAAAAAAAGAAAAGGGCGGGGAGAAGGAGGTTCTTGGTGGGAGTAGGAGTTAGGCATAGAAAAAAGAGAAACAAAAATAATGATTGCACAACTGCACAGTAACATATGCTGACAGGGAAGGAAAAGTGGAATGGAAGAAAAGAAGAAAACAGATAAAAATGAGGATGTAAAGTCAAGCCAGTTCTGGCATTTGTCACTTTCTAGCTCATTCTTAGTAACTGCTTACCTCTAGATACCTCTACAGCTAATACCAGATTACAGCAGCTTTGCCAGCATCCAGCCTGTATTGATTTTGTATTAATTAATTTGGATAAAGCTAAAATATGTTTTAATATGGCACAACTTGTGTCAGATCTTCCATTCATGTGACAGAAAATGGCTTCTCAGCAAAGTGCCTGTTGGAATGTAAGCTAGATTTTTGAAGAAACATTGAGGTTTTGTTCATGGAGGTGTATTCCTTGGTGTCAAAGTCTTGTATTCCTGAGGTATCAAAGGCCCAGTTACCAAAATTAAAAAAAAAACAAAACTTGGACAGCTTATTTTTTTAAAAAATAACTCTTGCTTTTTGCTCTGGGGAGAATAGAACAGGGGAGGTGGGAGGGAAGAAAATTTTAAAATTTAATTTTAATTCGTAAATGTAAGAGGAAAAACAGTTCAAGAAATATATGGACACATCCTGCCATAGGCTACAGTACATAAACATGTTGTCAACTCTTTCACAATATTTCGTATTTTCTTAGTTTTCTTATGAACCTCAGCACCAATATGAGGCAACATGTGAGAATCTCACCTTTCTTTTTCATACATTGTTAAATGTTCCAAGTCTTAGTCCTGCCATGTAAAGCTAAGAAAAGGTATGCAACACACATACAAGCTCCATACCTTACGTTCTTTTTTTTTTTAATCTTTAAATTCTCTAAAACTCACATCATAACTACAGGGCCTGAGGTTCTGGTTTGATGTGCTTTTCTGGCAGACAACCTTGAAATTATGACATTCCAGATAGAAAGCAGATTTCTCAATTGCTTTATTTCTACTGGTCAAAGCATAAGCCATTAGAGGAACCATTAAGTGGTAGATACCATATTTGTCTTCTTCACACAGGGAAATTTCCACCAAAGATTGGAAACATGACAATTTAGGCCAGTTAACTTTGGTCATCCTATTAACATGACCATGAGGAACACAGAAGAATGGGAACAGTGAACAGCACACAGAGATCTGAGAACAGGGCTAAGTGGTTCAGCCACGATGGGGAATACGAAAGAGGAAAAGTCCTCTTTGTATTTACCTTTTTCTCCTAATCACCATCCCGGCCCACCACTTACATGAGACATGGTTCTCAGGTGGAGAAGCAGCGTAGGATGATGCAGCTGTGTACATCTGGGATGGCTGCTTTGGCTCCTCTCCTTTCTGTTTCATTGCTGTTCTGCAGACACCAGATGTGTTTCTGTTTCCACGGGAGGAGGGTAATCACCAGCAGCTGTTTCAAGCACAAGGAGACAGAGATTTGTTTATTGGTGCTAGTCCATAGATGCTACAATAACTTGCTGGATGTATTATTTTTTTCTGCAGAAACAGAGCAGCCAGAGTGGAGAGTAAACTTAACATTTCTATAATGAGCAACAGACTTTCTAAAGCAGAAGTGTAAGCGCTGCGTGTCACACACACTCAAGGAACAAATGCTTTCTTTCAGGCTGTGTCAAGAACAACGCATCACGCTGATAGGAGTCCCCTCTTGATACTCATGCAAAATGAAAGGAAATAGATCTCAGCAGCAAAACTCTATGACTTCACGCCCGAAGTTCAAGCAAGAACACAGGGGTAAAGCTGCAGTTTGCCTAAAAATTTTTAACTAGCCTTCCTAGCCCTAATTCAGCCTCAGTATGTTTCAAAGCCACTTTCACTGTGGTTCTCTCACCCATGAGGCATGAGTTGAACTCTTAGATCTTGGCTTAGCTAAGTGTGTCTTCTCCAAGGAGAGGGTTGGTTTCTGCTTGGAAACTTCTCCAACATACTGAGTCTTTCTAACTTTTATTTTCGAGACTCCCATGATATTTTCAGATATTCCTAGTCAAAGGAAATGGGAATTTAGGTAGAAATCCAGCTGGCTCAGCTAGAATACCTGTGTTCAGTGGGAGAGCCTATGAGATTTTTTTTTCTTCAATCGCTTAGGCTCTTATGAAGAACATATTCAAAATCTAAAACCTGAGCCTATTTCCAAATATCTCACTGATAGAAAGGAAGTTTTACTTGGATGACACTGAAAATATCTCTTAGAAGTCATCTGTTCCAGCTGAATGAACAGTCCTGAAAAGACAAATGGAAGACAAAGTACAACAATGCATAAAACTTTCAGTATCTTATTATTTTTAATATTATTGATTGTTTGGGGGTTGGTTTTTTTTTATCTGTTGGAGGAAACAGCTGAAGATTAAGATAGGAGAAACTTTGAAACAAGATGAGAAATAAGGTCCTCCTTTAACCTTTGGCCAAAAGCAAGTCTTTAAAGTCAGTTCATAATTGCACTGGCAACCAGTGGAGACTCTTGTATATGTCAATACCAATGAGCGATTGTCAATATCTCTGATCAGCAACATTTTGAATCATTTGTAACTTGTATACTGAGTCTAAAGGGAGACTTCTAAGTAAATCATTACAGCACATTGTAAATGCAGGAACCAGTTTCTCTTAAAACGCTTTAGTAACACTTCATTAATTATATTGAACTTCCAGCCTGAAATTCTTCTCGCTTATATTCATCACTTACCACGACCGGTTGTCTATATATTGTCTAAGACACTACTATATCAAGCTGAATAGGCAAAAAAGACCCCATGGATCTTAGCAGAGGGATAGAGAGCCACAATTCTCACTGGTGTCAGTAGTACAGACACAGCTGAATGTGGCATCTGACAGAGAAACAAAGCTAGGCATGTTAGCAAATACTCTGGTTAATAAAAGTAGCCACTTTTTCTTTTCAGGCATTTCCCCACAGGCTGACTCAAAATCTCCTATATTTGCTATTCACAATTAATCACCAAGCAGTTCTTTGTCTGCACCTTATTTCCACTGGTTTTTTTTTTGTTTGTTTGTGGGGGTTTTTTGTGATCTGAAGTGCCTTGTTGAGATAGCAAGGTGGATGACGTGGCACTGCACCTTTGTTTTGACAAGAATCAAGTTACTGATCTTTGGTTACTCAGGGTTATAGTATTTTGCTTCTGATGGAGATGCTTTGAAAGCACTTAAAAATATAAATGAGTATGACATGGTTTGGCTCGGGTTGGCCCATTACAAGATGAGAGATGACTCTCCCTGGTCTCTCACCCCACAGAGAGGAAGAAAAGAGAGAAAGAGATATATGAGTTCAGAAAAACCTTAAACTACTTTAATGAAATATTAATAATAAAATGAAAAGGAAATAAGGGAATAGATATAATAACAAATATACACAAAACTGTATCAAGCTCTCAGGAAGATGTCACCAGCAGGCAACTAGGCAAGTTCCAGACTGGCCTCAGTGACAATTGGGAACTGGATTCCAGATCTTGATTCAGGAACTCACAGATTGAGATCAAAGGTCAATGAACTGACAGGGTCTTCCTCAGGCATCACTCACAAAAGAAGAGCCCATTGAAGAAGAACTCAAAGAAAAAGAAGCACTAGCCACTCTAAAAGAGCTAACCCAACTGATCCTGATCCCTCAGCTTTTATAATGAGCATGGCAGATGGGATGGAATACCCTATTGGTCAGTTTGGGTCACCTGATCTGTCCACTCCTCCCCAGACGTGCAACCCCTCCACGGGATAAACAACCAAGCTGGCTGACCATGGTTGCCACAGCATGAAGTATAAACCAGAGCCACCCTCACTGAAGAGAAAGTTAGCTCTGCTCCACCCCAAACCAGGACAGAACAGATTGACAGATTTTATTCTGGAGGAAAATAGCCCCTCAAAAAGTCATAGAAAGCAGCTCTTTGTTTATAGAGAATTTGTTTGTCAAGTTATTTTGACAAACATTTGAAGGTAGACTTCCTGTATGGATACTGCATCTGCCTAACATTTTTTTCTGCAGCCAGGCAAGCAAAGTGGACCTATTAATGTGAAAGGATTAGGAAAGGAACTCAGCAGACCAGTCTTACAATTTTCTAGCAGACTCTGCCAGCTGCAGTTTCGTGCTGGGTGTCAGAGGTGATTTCTAATTGGACCCAGCCCCTCTTCTCTGGGTTTGAGTATCCATCCATGGTAAGGCTCCTTCTGGATCTGAGCCTGAGCATGAACAATCTACCCAGCAGCATGCTAGGGACAGTGAGTGGACCTTACCCAAACCCTGTCACTGTGTCCCATGAGAACATCAGAGCATCAGTGTTTCCTCAGCCCTGGACCAATTACATCTCAAACTAGGCAGCAGAAAAGGATTCTGGACTGAAACTGTTGGAAACGCAGGAGAACTCTAATCAGATACAGAGCTTCAGCCACAAGAAACAGCTTCCAAGATCACAGTCTAATTATCTGAAATAAAATGACAGAACACATTATCATTTTCATTACACAGGCCTCATATATTATTCTTTATACAGTAGTATGAGCAGAGCTTTCAAACCACTTTTCTTTTAATCTTCATTCTTCTTTCTTCATCATCACATTTGCCTGTGTTTTCCTAGTACCTGCACCAACATTAGTCACAACTGGCAGGAGCCCATAGAGAGCTTTAGAGAACATTATTTTTTGCCCTCTGTGCATACATTAGTGTTGCCCTTTAAAGACGCAGCCCTTTGTCCTTTTAATGAAGAATAAAACTCATTTCCAAGCATCCCAATAAGATTATCTCAAATAATAGCAATCCAATTAGCTCAGACAGTTTGAAGTCTCACTTAGACTCCCAGGTGGTATCTCCCACCATTAAATATATTGCTTTAAAATACTTTCAAATACCTGTTTAGAGCCAAAGATTCTTCTAAGAATGCAGGTAGTGTACATCTCCTAATATCAACTGCATTTAAAGGAGGAAGCAGGGATGAGGAATATCCACACTTGGCACACTGCCTCACAGCTTGTGAACGCCTCAGACCTGGCCAGTTCACTCAGGTCCCCTCTGTCACCTTAACACAAGATTTTGAGCCTGCCTGCACTAAGCTAGGAATATTAAAGCAAAGCATGTTCAGTTTGTCAGTGAATTACAGAGCCCTTTTGTCCTTCAGGTCTGGCTATCCCCTTGCCATTGTCAGTATCTTTTCTTCCTTTACTTCTTAATGTGGGGCTTCTATTGAGATGAGCAATAATTACTTAGGCAGCTGCCCTATCCTACTATGGCCTTCAGGCATCTTTCCTGGCTACCACAGATATCTACTTTAGTTCCCACTGCTAACTTCCCTTTAGAAACTGTTTTCTCTAGCTGGTTTTAAATATAACTTTTTTCATGCTCTAAATACTCAAAAACTGCTGTTCTTGCCTCCAGCTTCCAACTTTATTTTCCTTTACACTTCTATATCCTCTTGGGGAATTTTACTGGTTCCAAAAATCATGAATTTCAATTTACCATATTTTTAAGCTTTCTTTTAAACCCACTCACCTTAGTAAAAAAAAAAAAAAGCCTAAGTATTAGACCATGTTATCACCCACTTGTGAGAGAGGACTGAGGGAAGAATTAGTTGAAGTGAAAGTCAGGCTCTTAATACATGTCAAAAAAGGCTCAAACTTTTCCTGTCTCACAGCCTCAGGCAAAAAGAGATTTAAGGAGGACACAGAAAGCACCAACCTGTTTTGTCTTGCCTGTCTCTTGTTCAGGTCGGCTGTGTAGTCTAAAAGCATGTTCAGTGCAAGAGAGAGCAGTCAAAACATGAAGAAGCCTCTATAACAATATTATTTTTCAGTGTTGGTATTCCCATCATTTGTAAGGCAGTCAAATCTATAGATATATGGAAAAATCACAGCAGACCTCTAATTTCCACAGCTTAGCCCTTGATTAATTGTAAATACCTTCTGCAATCCAGAAAGGACAAATTTTTAAAGTCTTAATATGTGAAAGAATTTCTTTAATTTGTCTGCTACGTCTTCATTCTAATTTGAAAAAAAGAAAAATCTTATATAGAGACAAAACATGGACCATTTCAGTCAAAATGGTTACAGAACAGTAAAATTACCAGCAAATTAAAAAAACTAAATGAGGTTGCTAGGATCATCAATTAAAAAAAAAAAAAAAAAGTGTTGTGTGTGTTACAGTAAAAACTGCACAAAAATACCAAGGCTTAGAGCCACACTTACTTCCTTGGAGGCAAAGAAAAATAATGAAGAAAAAGTGTTCAGATTCAGCAAGATTCAGATGGTTTGGATGATTGGACCTGTGGGGGACAAAAGTACTTCACTGTGAAATAATTATTCTTGGGCCAAGGGAAATGTCTGTAGGATACTGAGAAAAATGGCTCAATTGTTCAGTTCAATGACAAAAATGGTATTTGGGACTAACAGAGTAAAGGAAGCCTCCAACATCACAGCCATAAAAAATATTAAACACTATACTTGGGTTTACCAAAGAAGAATACAAAACAGAAGTGCTGATAAAGTTAGTGCTGGTCAGCCCCAATCTGAAAAAATGTATTCAATCACCATTGAAGATGGAAATAGTATTACCATAGGAAAAGTGCAGGAAAAGTTGGTCTAAAAAACTCTGAGTTGTATGCATGGTTGGAAGGCAGAGTAGGGAAATGGAAAGTCTGAGGTAATACAGTAGATTGCAAAATTTGTAAGAGTGACACCTTATAGAAAGTCACATTATGCATGGTCATATTATGTATGCAGGAGAGAATGCTGTACTAAAATGCCAGTGAAAGTTGTACATTTATATTAGGAAGAAAATGGTCCTTTTCTACTTCTCTGTCTGTATGGTTTTATTCTCAGCCAACTCCAAAAATATGAATTAACTTCTAGGGCTTAAATACATGGTTTTCAATCAGTTATAGATAAAAACCAAAAACAAAATCCTCATAATTTAGTATCTTCTTGAATCTCTTTAATTGGCTATAAACTAGAGGATCATTATAGATATATTGTTGAAAATCATGAGATGTCTGCTGAGGTCAATGGGATGATGCCCTTTACCATTTCCACTGCAGAGGTGTCACCCTTTCTCTCTGTACTGTGGCTGCTTACAATGCTAACGTGCCAAAATACAGGTGGCATAATCTTCAGGGACATGGATAAGTGGGATTGTTTTCTGCTCACAACATATATGATACCGTGGTGGCTGCTGCCTTGCTCTAGCAGCCTAGAGCCTGTGCACCTGATGAAATTCACTTTGATTCAGTCATTCGTCTTTGGTCTCTCAAACCTATCCATTGTGGAACGTTGTAAATTGATGAGGAGCGCTCAAAGAACTATGCCTCTTTATCATCCTCATAATCAGAAGACTTCAGGTCTGTGGCTATATGTTCAGAAACACACTTGCTATTGCTTTGTCATTTATACTGAAAGCGACACAGAGGATGGGTTTTATTTATGAATCCTAATTCCTTGTACTGGACACCTCAACATCATGCTTTGATTGATTCCATATTTATGGCAAATAAATCTAGACTCTGTCACTTGTTTACTCTTGTACTGTCTTTTTATAACTCGGTATAGAGTTTTTAATTGGATCACCCTCAGTTCTCTCATTGCTTGCTTTCATTTCAACAGAGCAGCTTTGCTGGACCTTGATATAACCACTGCCAATTTAGTGTAATCACCTTGTTTTGTCCTATTTATCCACAATTTCACAAATCATTCACTCAGTCTCTAATTAGTTCATATATAATCATTCAAATGCATTCAAGTTAGCTGTATTTTACAGGTGGGTGACGGAATGATCTGGTTTCACCAGACAGCTCTTTTCTCATTACACCAGGCTTGGTAAATGACTGTCTGTATACACATAAATAGAAGACTAAGTGATGCCAGTAACCGACACTCAAAAATACATAGGGTTTTATACAACCAGCAAGATGTAATTACATGCCAAATATTATTTCTGGTTTTATTCAGAGAAATCCTACTGTGTGAGACAAGTGGCTGTATGAGAGGGATGGACAGTGAGGCATACAATTACTTCAGTCGTAAGAGGCAAATTCTTCATGCACAGGGCACAGGACATAGAGTTAGTTGACATGGGAGTTTCTGTAGCATTGTGCTCCTGGTGGGAAACAGGCTTCCTAATGAAACCCCTCGTTCCAACATAATGTTGCTATGTCTCCCTCAGTCTCCACTCCAAAACCTCCCATGCACTCCAGTCCCGGTTTGAGGTAAAACAAAACCTATTTTCTGTTCAGTAATTTTACTTTTCAGTTAAGCCTCTTCTAACTAACTGAAGTCTATGAAGTTAACAGCATATTTTGAAGAAATTGTTCGTTTTCAGAGTGATAAAACCTGGTTATTTGTAATTTATGCCAAGGAATGCTATGCAGAGTGGCTCTTGCTTATACTTCTTGCTATAAAAACCAAGGCCAGCTCACTTTGCTCTTTGCCCCATTGGAGGGTTGGAAGCAGAAAAACGTAGAGGGGTCACACCTGCAGGGAGGAGAGGACAGGATAGGTGACCAAGAGGGTATTCCATCCCACCTGCCTCATGCTCAGTATAAAAGCTGAGGGACCAAAGGATCAGCCCTCTTTCTTCAGTGGTCAACATCTGGGGAGGAATCTGTCTGTTCACCTGCCTTTGATCCCAATCTGTGTTTTCCTGAATCCAAAGCCAGAATCCAGTTCCCATCCATCGCCAAGTCCAGTCTGGAACTTTCCTTGTGTCTGCTGGTGATGTGATCATCATCCTGTGAACTCATTATGGTTTTGTATATATTTTATATATGTAATTATTTCCTTTTTTATTATTTTATTATTATTTTCCTTAAAGTAGTTTAGTCTTTTTCTAAACTCCTAAATTTCTTTCTCTCTCTCCCTTCTCTCCATGGAGAGAGGGGTGAAGGAGATCATCTGTCATTCATTTTCAGTGATGAGTCCTGCCCAAAGCACAACTCCACCAGCAGAATCCAAGTGCAAAAGAAAGGCAGTGATGCTAACACGTGAGGATGTCTGGGAAGCCAGAACTCTGAGTTTTCTCTTCGCCTCCTGTGGTTTCAAAAGGTCTGAGTTTCCTCTGTATAGTGGAAGTTCAAGTCACCTTATTTCCACAGCTATTTAATTTACCTCTAATTGAATATGATCTTGCACGTGTGAGAGGTATGCAACTAATTATATTTCTTGGGTATGTGATTGACTTAATTTAGTTCCCCTGTCATGACAGAAATCTTCACTAGGAACACTCTACAACTAGAGCCGTGGTTACGGCTAATTTTTCATCTTGATGGCCAAGGAAAAGCTTCAAAAACTTATGCTCTATCAAAATTAAACAACATTTTATGTTGTCTTGTCAAATCAAAACACCCTGAAGAAATACTTGAGGGGAACTATCAGCAGCTATTAGACACTCCTTTTTATTTTTGCAATTACAATGTATCTTTGTGCTTCATTCCTTACTTATATGATAAAGATACTATTTTTATATTAGGTTTTCATTCTACTGGCATCAACTCAAATGTTATGGCTACATTTACAGTAGTAAAAAGAGCTTTTGTCCATTTTCTGACCCTGGGTTCTAAAGGTGCAGAAAGCACTCATCACACAGATGAGCTTTCTTATCTGCCAAAACAGAACAGGGATCCACAAAATCCATGCTGAGGATGGTCTGTGGGATAACTCCTGAAGCATGTTCTGGCAGTGTCAGGGATTCTGTGGATTACTGTGAAAAAAAATTCCAGGTACCTTGTTAACAATTCAGTTCTTTTGACAATCATGGGACACTACCTTACCCTGGCCTTGTTTAATTTGCCCATATAGGGAAAAAAATCTGTAAAGACATCCTCTGAAGGTTACATGATATTCAGCTGTACGTAGTCAAACTGAAAAGATAAAATGTTTTTCTGCTTAACAAATATGAAGTACTCAGATTTATTATGAGGTAAGTCTGAGTATTTGGTTCATGTGCAACCCTCTCAAGCATTTAGAAAAGGTCTCCCTAAGTACTGTGGTCTGCCTGCAATATTTTCTGCTGCTGCGGAGAAGTGGATCCATTCTAAAAAGCAACTCCAGATGCTTACTACGTAGGTGGGGAAGGATCTTCAATCTTGTTCTTAATTACTGTGGCTCAAATTGATTTGACCTGAACTCTCTCTGCCTTTCAAGTAGAGCAGGATCCACAGGCAAACTCCCTAGCTTTTTGAACTAACATGCTGGCTGACAAATAAGTAATTGTAAGGAGCTGATTTATTGCCCAGCCAGACACAGCTGGATGTAAAATATTAATTTTTAATGTAAGAAACAATTTCCATTTCTTTTACCCATAAAATCCAATAAATTAATCCAAGCACTTACAAATAATTGATATTTCACAATGGAGAGATTTTTTTTTTACCACTTACAAATGTGCCCCTTTTAAAACTGAATGCTTTAAACAGAAGGTATTTGTGAATTTCAAAGCTACAAATATACCTTGGGGCTCTGCTGACATCAAAATAAGCGAGAAAAGTAAAAAGCAAGGGTATTTTATGTTGCAACTAGAACCCCAAAATGTAGCCTTGTCTGTTTTATTTTCATCTTATATAATACATGGATCCTAGTACACATTACATGCTGCCATCCTTCCAATTCCTTCTTGTAACTCTTTCTTGCTTTCCAGTTCCCTTATCCTTCTGAAATTTTACCAGGCTAAGAAAGAGTAACAATGATCCTGGATACACATATGACTGACAATAGACTGCTGAACTTTTTACTTCTAAGAACTTTCTTCATTTGAAGAATGAAAATGACTATAAAATGGCAATGGCAAGAAAAAAAAATCCATTTCAAAGGCTAATTCAACTCTAGAATAGGTTACTCAGGTAGTTTTTACAGTCTCCATCATGTTTAGAAACATCTGGAAGCACCTAAGGAAACATCTGTCTGGACCACTTTAAATCTACTTGATTTTGATTAAGAAATGTACCTATATCCCTCCCACACCTACGTTTCAGGATTCTGTTGCACAGATAGTTAACCTGACTTCATTATCAGTTGAGAGATGCTCAGATGGCAATTCCCCTACTCAAATCTTTCAGGAGTCTCTTCTCCTAGACTGGGAAGAAAAGCTTACTATTTCCATACTAGTAAACAAAACAGGCTAGGGACAACTCTCTAATACAGAGGCATGGTATGACACAGCCTACCTTCACACAACTAAACTTTCCAGCTCTCACCAAAAAAGGAGAGGCTACACCCAAAGTAGATATTGGAGATGATTCTTGGCTTGTGTTAAACCCTTACTGTGCTGAGGCAATGTTTGTTGCAGGGCATCTGCTGAACCCATGTCACCAAGTTTGCTAACAATTTAGCAGGGTGAGTGATCATACACAAGCACTCAGGTCTGTGCCTGGTTCTGTTTAATTTGCCAGTAAAGATACAGAACTTGGTTTGCTTTCCCCACCTAGAAATGGAGTCAGAGCGCTAGCTCTGGAAAATTTGGAGCCTAACTCCATAGTAACAAGACACACAAGGTTCAAGCATAAGTGAGGCAGGGAAGATTCTATGTACAGGCTGTGGATCATACCTATATGTCTATATACTATCACAGTGCTGATATGAAACAGTAAAATCTGATCTTATACATATACAAAACTCATGAGGCTCTAACAGTGGCCTTCAAAGCTGCACATTATTTCCCTTGTAAATTTTAGCACTTTTTTAGCACAAAACTAGAAAGCAACTGATTTCTTAGAAGCCTGAAAACATCAGCTCACCTCATATTTATAAATCTTTTTCACCTTTGACCATGATTTCACTTCTACTTTTACAAGAGACAGGAGGAGCAAATCTCTCTGCTTTTGTTGTACTGAATGGACAGAAGTGGTAATAAAAAACACCTATAACAATATTTCATTTTTCTGTGGTTTTCATTTCCTGATGATGGTTTGTGTTACAGCAGTTCAATGTGTATCCCTTTCTGTTGGTACACAGATGCAGGGATGCCGTGGCCTGAAGAGTTCATATTACCTAAACCTATGGGGCAGGTAAAGGCTTATTATTAGCATTCCTATATTCACATGAAGAAAACAGATTATTCCCCAAGATCAAAGTCCATGATGAACTAGGAATGAAGTGCAAATCTTTTGAGCCTCAACTCAGTGCCTTCACAAAACACCTTTTCCCCACAGAGAGAAAACTGACAAAACCTTTGAGAATATTATTTTGAGAATATTGCCAGCAATCTCTTGAGTCCTGACTTCATTACTCCTCTGTAAGCCCCTGCGATGTATTGGACTAATAGTGGCTAGGGAGCCTGTGGAGCAAAGACTATATTAATGGCTATAGAAACATTCTCAATTTTCCATTTACTTGTCTGCACCTCACCTGGCTGTTTGGGGCTTGTCATAAGTACAGAATCTTAACTGGTTTAAACCCTCACAGTTACATTAATTTACATGGTACTGTGCCCCAGTGAGGATCTGTCTGCTACATCTTAGGTCAGAACGTTGACCTTTGATTGGTTTCCCATGTCACCACTGACGAACAAAAAAGTTGTAATAATAATAATAATAATGTACCCAAATAATCTGCTGATTCCATAGGCGTTTCCTCATTTCCTTTTTAAATCTCTGATGATGAGTAATGCCGTGTGAATATCAATTGGGTAAGCAAGAAACCATGTCTAGAGGGATTCAAGAGTAGAAACAACGCACAGTGATGCTCTTGCTGTTATTAGCAAAGTGATCAGGATTCAAAAGTGTTGTGAGAATTCTTTTGCCATGTCAACCATCAAAGAGAAACACCAGAGAGATAAAAGTTACAGAGTGTTAAACCCTGCCTGTCGCCTTCGGCATGTTTTTGTTTAGTTTCATTCATCTCAACATTTGATTTTTAATAGTTCACTTTTGTTGTTATGAGTGAAAAATAAAAAGAACTATTAAAGAACAAATTGTGTGCAAGCAAAACAGTTTCTGGCACTTTGCACCACCCAGAACACAATGCTATCTGCCAATTTGACTTGCTTTTATTTCATGTTCAATTACAAAAAAGGTACAGGAGAGAGAGAGGCCAAACTTTCCCTTTTCTATTTATTTTTTTCCTTACCATGTTTAAAAAATACAACAAGCCAAGCACAGGCAAAAGCAGAGCCTTAAACCCTAAGGAGCAGAAAGCTATTTTTAACTTCCTCCAGGAAAATTGTATAAATACTATCCACTGCAGCAAAACATGAATTTAATAAAGCCCAATATCATCACTAGAAACAAAGCTATTTAATTTAAATTCTAGGCTGTGCCCTTGAATTTAACAAAGAGAGATGATCTGGAGAAATAAATAGAACAGGTAAATAATTGTAGAAACCATGAGCCAAGTCTTCAGCTGAGGTAATTCAAAATCCGATTGTAACACAACTTTAAACTGTTGGGAATAAAGGCCTAACTTTGGACATATAGAAGATTTTCTACTCGGCATTTTCTTTGAAAATTATGAGTAACAATAGCTTCATGCGAAACTCACAGGTATATTAAAGCCAATAAGCATAGGCCAGTAGAACTATCTACTGACCCATGAAACCCAACTCTGGAAGAAAGAAGGCACGAAAACTGTTGCTTTTGCAATTTCTGACAATATCTCAAACATAAACAGGGTACATTTTCTGTTCCTTTCACAGCTACAAGCTCTATGGGAAAGAAACCCATCTAAAATATACCAGCCCCCAACCATGGCTATTCCAAGGCAGTCCCCATTGCTCCCAGTGCAGTTGTTGAGAGGATTTGGGAAGAAGTGAATTTTCTTCTCACATTTCCCTTCCTTTGTGTTTCTGAGGAGGATGATGGAAGATCTCATCAAAAAATATTGCATTAGTGGCTTGGTTCTCAGAGGTTGTTGAAATCTGAAACCTTTCTCTTATCATAAATAACTTTAAAAGATTTACCAAAGAATAAGACAGGTGTGCAGTAAATAGCAAAATATATATTACAGCTTGTACAGCATACAGATAACATGCATACACATAACCTGCAGGGCAAATGATTAGATTTAGAAGATGAAAGTGGTGCCTGAATGAGATATTTTAGCACCCAAAGCTCCACTGCCATTCGGTCATCTTGTCTTCCCACTTCTTTACCTTGCCTGAGGTGTTCTTCTGCCAACAGCATTTCCCCCACCCCATCATCCTGGGCAGCAGCAGCAGCAACAGCAGCCACAAGGAAAGATTAGGCTTGTATATTCATTTGAAATGCCTCTCAAAGGATGTTTCTCACCCCACACCTGTTACAACTCTGAATGCACAGTCCTGTAACATTTTACAACATCTACTATTCTCTGCATCTCCTGTGTTTGTAGGGTATACTTTCTGCATCTTTCATTTAATTTTATTTGTGTGGGGGTTTTTTCCTATAAAATAATTTCTTCAGCTTTTGCCTGAAAGTTAGTTGTTTTATCCCAGTATTGTATGCTGCATATGTCCCAGCCCCTTTACTCTTATGTCTTTGTTTCCTGGAAAACAGCTAAACAATCATTTGGACATGCTGAACTGACCACATTACAAACCATGGATGATTTTTCTCTGTTTATTGATACTACAGTTTGTTAACTACTTTTAGGCTAATCCAACTCAGGTCTTCTACCATTTCCCTTCTCATTTACCTGTGTAGGGACCTGGCCTTATACCACATACTTGTGACAATAAGCACTTGACAATAAGCACTCTCCGTTCAGAGAGATGCACAAGTTTTTCATTTTGAAGACTTCCACAAAACAATGTATTTGTTTCCTTTGTTCCCTTGAGAGCTCCATAGTTTATTTTCTGCTCCAATAGTTTCCACCCTTCCAGTTCATTGTCTATCACTGGTGCTAATTTGTTTCATGTGAAAACTCAATGTTCTCTTTCGTTTTCTGTATGATCTCTGCAAGGTAATGGAAGCAGACATTCTTACAGCAGACTAGTGAGTCAAGTGTAATTCAGGTACCTGGGCATGAGGAATGCAATACTTGCCCACTTTTCTGCTGCCATTCTTCCTCTAGCACCACAAGGAATTATTAAATAACTTTGTCGTGTTATGTTTCCTTAATCTCACCAAAACTTTCAGACAAAGTCAGTTTTCTAGTATAAGATGGTCATGAGGTCTCTGCATATATTCAATAACACTTTTAGATATGTATTTATATTCTGCATCTTATACATTTCAATTTATAGAATCATAAAACCATAGAACCATAGACTTGAGTTGGAAGGGACCTCTAAAGATCATCTAGTCCAACCACCCTGCAATGAGCAGGGACATCTTCAACTAGATCAGGTTGCTCAGAGCCTTGCTCAGGTTGTTATCAGGGATGGGGCACTTACCAACTCTCTGGACAACTTGTGCCAGTGTTCCACCACCCTCAGCATAAAAAATTTCTTCCTTGTATCAAGGCTGGAACTACCTTTTATTAGTTTAAAACCATTACCCCTTGTCCTGTTGCTAGATTGACGGGAGCTGTCTTCCAGCTCAGAGGACTGGGTACCCAGAGAACAACAGTTAAAGACTGAGGTAAAGAAGGCATTAAGTACCTTAGCCTTTTCCTCATTCTTTGTCACTGTATTTCCCCCCACATCTAATGAAGGATGGAGATTCTCCTTAGCCTTCCTTTTGCTGGTAATGTATTTATAGAAACACCTTTTATTGTCTTTTATGGCAGTAGCCAGATAAAGTTCTAGTTGGGCTTTGTCCTGTCTAATTTTCTCCCTGCATAGCCTCACAACATCTTTGTAGTCCTTCAGGGTGGCCTGCCTCTTCTTCCAAAGGCCATAAACTCTCTTCTACCCTGAGTTCCAGCCAAAGCTTTCTGTTCGTCCAAGCCAGTCTTCTTCCCCACCAGCTCGTCTTTTGACATGTGGGGACAGCCTGCTCAAGATTTCCTTCTTGAAGAATGGCCAGCCTTCCTGGACTTCTTTGCCTTTCCAGACTGCCTCCCAAGGAGCTCTGTCAACCCAACTCCTGAAAAGACCAAAGTACACTCTCCTGAAGTCCATGGTAGCAGTTCTGCTAACCCTCCTCCTTACTTCTCCAAGAATCAAAAACTCTTATCATTCTGGTCACTATGCCGAAGACAGCCTCCAATGTCATCCCTAAAAGTCCTTCTCTGTTCACAAACAACAGGTCTAACGGGGTGCCTTCCCTAGTCATCTCCCTCACCAGCTGTGTCAGGAAGTTATCTTTCACATGCTCTAGGAACTTTCTAGACTGTTTCCTCTCGCTGTATTGTATTTCCAGTAGAGATCTGGTAAGTTGAAGTCCCAACAAGAACAAATGGTAGGGATTGTGAGACTTGTCCCAGCTGCTTATAGAATATTTCATCAGCCTCTTCATCAGCCTGTTGGGCGCTCTATAACATCCTCCCACCATGACATCTGCCTTGTTAGCCTTCCCCCTGATTCTTATCCATAAACACTCAACACTTTCATCGCCATTATTAAGCTCTAGACAATCAAAACACTCCTTAACATACAGGGCTAGCCCACTGCACCACCTTCCTTGCCTGTCCCTTCTGAATGGCCCATAGCCACACCCCAGACATGGGATTCATCCAACCAAGTTTCAGCAATGGCAAGTCTTTCTAGAAGCATGGTGACTTCCACGTCCTCCAGTTTTTTGCCGATGCTGCGTGCGTTAGTGTAGAGGCACTTCAGCTGAGCTGTCAGCCTTGTCACCTTCTTAGAGCAACACTTCTTAATTCCTTTGAGGTATTCCCCCAGTGTTTCCCTGCTGCTTCCTATTACCTCAGGACCCCCAGCTCATCTCTGTAAGACTTCAAGTGTGCTACAGCGTAGTCAACACATCTCACAACAACAGGCTAAGAGCCCTCACTGGCACCCTGTCCCTCTAACCTTGGCATGCCAACCCTGATATCATCCACCTCCACTTCAAGCCTAGTTTAAAGCCCTGTTAATGAACCCTGCAAGCTTGCGAGCAAACACCCTCTTGCCCTTTTGAGAAAGGTGAATCCCACCTGACGCCAGCAAGCCTGGAGCCGTTTAGGCCATTCCAATACTGAAAAACCCAAAATTTTGTCAGTGACACGAGCCACAGAGCCATGTATTAATACATGGCCCCACCTGTTTTTCTCAGTTTCACTGCCTGCAACTGGAAGGAGAGAAGAAAAAATAACCTGTGGTCCAGATACCCTTACCAACCATGCCAAGGCCCTGATCATACAGAGAGTTGGGACACCTGCACCTGGTAGGCAAGTGTCTATAACTGGGACAGATAAAGGGCAGAGATTTTTGCTGGCCTCAGAAAAGCAGCATAAGTAAATAATTTCTGAATTATTTTTTTCTGGAGCTTTTGTTGCTATTGCAGTTATCTTGAAGATATGGCTTGTTATTTCTCCTCATCAATCTGCCCTTTAATACATCTTTCAGCCTTCTGAGGATAGATCCACAAAGCACAACATGCAGTCTAGTGCATATATGGGAAGCAGTGCTGGGTCATCCCAGGCCATTACAGTCTGTGTCTCAGTAGAGCTAATTAGTCCTTCTGTGACTGGAGCGCCATGTCATAGCAGCTTTACTGTCTGTATCCTTACTAGCTCATAGCTTTAGTGTCCCTGCATGGAAATACATTGTGCCACGTAGACCTTTTGTCAACGCCAGTACCTAATAGGATTCAGCTAGTCCAGCATGTCAACAGAAAGACTTACAGCTGGTTCTAAAATATCAAAAATGTAATTGCCCAACCATAAAGTCAGCATTTCAGTTTTTTGAGATAACTTCATCTCCGTCCAGGGCCTCCCACATCTAACAGCAGGATAAATCAGCAGAACAGAATTGCATTTTCATTTTACACTAGCAACCTACTGTACTGCATGCACAACATAACATAGTTCCATGCAAAATACTTAGATCATGAAAATTCTCACTGAAGGCACACAAGGGGTCAATAGTTTCAGCAGAGAAAAGTGCTGTACCACACTCTGAAACAGCAATACAGGTTTCAAAGTAATATCACCTGGTATGTATTCAGCCTTTTTTTGTAAAACATTATTTCTTTTGAAATTCCCTGAAGTGGCTTAATATATTTTGATACATGTTCCCTTTGCATAGTCTGGTGCCTTTGCTGCTGCTGTAATAGATTATTTTTATCAACATCATCAACCACAACAATTACAACAAAGGCAAAGGAAAAGGTATTTGTCTGGATTACCTTTAAAATTTATGAACAAACAATTTCTCAGCGAACCGTTTCAGATATCCTCCAAACACTACAACCTTTTACAAGTTCAGACTTCCAATTAAGATCATGCTAGGAATGCAATCAAGGATCTCAGCACTCAGAAGTTAATTATCTCCTCAGGCTAAGTCATAAACATACTTGTTTTGTTTTTGTCCACTTCATCTAATGATATAATGTATTTGGAAGATACAGATTTTGTCAGTTGTTATCAAGAGGGCCTATGGTGAGGCTGTGGGAGCTTTTGTCACTGCTGAAATACAGCAAAAGCTAAACTGTTTCTGTGAATTAACAACACTGGGTACTCTCTGTCCAAAATTGCCCGCAGTCTGCCACACCACATAAAGCTCCAAGATTGTTACAGATCTTCTCTGCGTGCTCAACCAACTTATTCATCCCCAAAATTGGCTGGATTTGAGCCATGCATATACACTTGCTCAATATATTTCTAAGACAGATGATTTAGACTGACCTCATGGAAAGCTGAACAAGGCTGAAGATAAATAACTGAATAATTCTTTCTATCCCCGATCAAATGGCTGGCTGATTCACAAGGGCCAAAACCCCTCTGACTATCAAAAAGCAATGGAAGCATTTGAAACTTCGAAGTTAATCCAGCTCAAAGTTGGATTGACTGCCCCAGAGACTTCTAATTGCCAGATGGTTCTGCTAATGTCCACCTAGGAAAGTGTGTAATTTGGGTGGCTCACATATCTAATCTCATCTGCTGCCAAAAGGCAGTGACTAAAAGTAATGTATTCCCTGTCAACATTTCTAGGTTTTAGATGTGTTTGTGGAATGATAACAGCCATCATTTTCCAATTCCACTGTAATTCCTGAAAATTCATCACAGATATACTATTACAAATAAGATACATTTTCAGGAGGGATATTTAGCCTTGTTCATCTTCCATTTTCCAAAAGTACACTTAAGCTACAGTTGGTCTTTTGGTATATCTGCATTTTCAGCTCAGTGCTGTTCAGGGTCTGGTAACAAGATCAGACCCACTCATCATAGGTATCACAAAATTTCACAAAAACCTTAAGCAGCATAGAGTGTGGAGCCTTCCAGTGGGGGAGAGATATAATTGAGGTGTACTATCCAATCCACAGACACAGGAGTATATCCAGGCCCTACAAGACAAGGCCAAAACTGTACATGTTCTATACGAGCAATAGGGCTGGGATAAGTGCATCCTGGTAAGACCACATCCAAACAGGAGGAACTGAGCTCCATTCTTCCAGAACACAGCATGAATTATCTGAACTTTAGCTACAGCCAATTTTGCAGACAGGGTATAAGCAGCAATGTGCACCAGTCATAGGAGGTGACACACGAGTCCTCTCTTAACTTTGACTTGCAGACAAAGAGTCACAGAATCATACAATGGTTTGGGTTGGAAAAAATATCATTTAGTCTACTGCCCCTGTCATTGCTGAGGACATCTTTCACTGGATCAGTTTACTCAAAGCCCTTGTCGCGGACGGAGGCTCCAACACGACAGTCCGCGACAGCCCTGTCCAACCTGACCTTGAACACTTCCAGTGATGGGGCATCTGCAACCAATATCCCATTGGTCTTGAATAGTAATGCCATATCAGGGAATCCATTTCAACAGTAGGACAAATAATATGATAGAAACTCTGCTCAGGAAGAATATTAGCAGCCAACACAACACAGACTGTAATCTGGAAAAGCTTCAGGTGAAACACAACAGGCTTATGACAGCCAGCTAGTGGATATTCTCCCAGTGACTAGCATCCATAAAGGAGAGAATCAATGAAAATAAATAATCATTTCTTGTTTTCTGCTAGCAGTTCTGAAAGCATTGCCCTGCCACACAGCTTGCACACCATTGCAGCCTGACAGTGCCACAGGTGATCAGTGCTTTATTATGCACACTGTAATGTGGATCTTACTTGTTATTCACTGTTTTGCATGGCAAGGTTTCTATGGGGAGAAAAACCATTCCTTATCAAGAAAGACTGAGAATTCACATTTCACATTCACCATTTCTTATACTCTTTGTGCTTTAGCACTTTACAACCATCAGAGGCTGTATCCTGAAAATCTGCCAGAAAAGATCCCACTTGTTTTTGTAACTTGAGCTGACATAGACAGCCATTCAGTACCAGTAAATAAAATACAATATCTGGGAATGTGACATAGCAATAGAGTTCACCTCAACTTCAAAATGAAGGAAGTCATCAGGGGAGAGTTGAAAACGTCTTCAGTCTATTCTAAGTACTAATCCATGTGGTGCCATTCAATGCACAGAGCAGGATGAATACACTGCTGGTACAAACAGGCATGACCGTATTGAAAAGTCACACTCACAAATGCCAGCAGTGGGTTTGGGTCAACTTTCCTGCACGTCTCACATTCCCGCTTTCAGACTTACTTTTTTGCAACAGTCAATGATATCCAAAGCTTCATCCTATTTCACACTGATTGTTTTCTGGAGGTCTAAAAGGCATGGTCCAGATCCAGCGAATGGACCTATTTGCTGTCCTAGGCCTAAAAGTTAAACTTTCTTGTCTTGTGGTAGAGCTGGCTGTGCTGAGGCAAGTCTCATTTCTATGCATGATGAAGGGTTGAGCTCCTAGACTGAGAGACACAACAAACAGCAGCTCAAAGCTGGCAACGCTAGGGAGTGCCAAGCAAAAGGATGTCTGACATTCTTTCTCTAACTTGAACATAAGCGTGGAGGCTGCCACAAGGCACCTCTGTGAAACATAGCTCAAGCCTACTGTTCTCTCAAAGGGAGCTGGGGACACAATTCATAAGGAAACCCCTTTTGCTTGGCTGTTGGGGCTTATGGGTAAGAAACATTTGCACAGGAAGGGGGAGGCGTGGATGTTGGAGATGTTCTGAATGCTCCACTTCCAAAGCCCGGGAGAGTGGTGTTATTGTGGCAAATACTGAGGGAAAACCACTCTGCCTGTCTCATAGAAGGTATACTTTGCAGGCAAGATACCAAAATCAGAGGATTATAAAGGAAGACTACTAAAAAGGTTGCTTTTATGGTCTCAAGGGTACCTAAACACTTCCTCAGTAAATGTTAGAAATAATCTAGAACCAAATATTTGAATCTCGAGATTCCCACTTCCCTGAAGACTGCATGAAATATCAGTCTATTATAACAAAGCACATTGTAACACCACCTTGAGAATCTCAGCTGAAATCAGGGTAGTCCAACAAGCATAGGAAAAATTAGTGTAAGGATGCCTTTTTTCTGAATCCCGCAAATCTAAGAAGAAAATCTCAGCAGGGCCACCCCAAGAGTTGAAGTGAGGGACTGCATGACTCATTTTGCTATATGTAGGTGATATAATTTTTTCAAAGGGCACTTTAGGCTCATATCTTTTTGACTTGGTTGTTCTGATCCCCTATCAAGTGAGATTAAATGAGTGCAGCTTTCTGTGTATTATGTAAACACATTTCTGGCATAACATGGAAATATTTTATCCTTTTTATTTCTATGCTTACTGCCAGAAAATCCCATAGGCAAAGTTGCCAAACTGCTCCATAACAAACTGCACTCCAAATCTCTCATGCTTCCCTTTTTGTTTGGTTTTTTTGGGGTTTTTTTGAGGGAATAAATTTCTCATCTGTACCTGTTGTTGTGCCCCACAACATGTTGAAGGCAAGAGCAAAGATGCTCTGGATCTTAAAATGTGAGTCACAACTCTCACAATTCAAAGGGCCAAACTCTTTCTGTCAGTAAAAGAGTTGACTATAAAGCCTCAATGAGAAGAGAAGAAACAACTCCAATGTGTAAGTGTGGATTTTATTTTGGGCTAGAATGTATTTGTGTATTTACTTTGGCTGTCTCAGGGAAGAATTTCTGAAGCACAGTGGAACTCTGAAAAGATGCAAGAGTGGCTTTCATGTTTGCAGTGTTAAGCTGCCAACAAGCAGAAACAATGTAAGCAATTGCACTGGTCTCTGAAATATTTTATTCCTTTTCTGTACTCTGAAGAATGTCCCAAGGATGCTCCAAAAGCCTTTCGCTTGCAGCAGTGGAAAATTTACCACCATTCAACCACTTGAATTAAAGAAGAAGTATCTCTTAACTGGTAGCAAACCTAACTTTGCCATTGTCTTTTTACCACAACAACCCAATTACACATTGCACAGTACTTTAACAAAGCACTTGATTCTGCACATCAAACAGCAACAGCAAAATAATGTATATTTAGAAAGTACTCACAGAAACACACACATATATGCCTGGCACACTAAGTGAGATATCACAAATTATTTACGGTGCTTTTAACACATTCTTCACAGATAGTTTCTGTCAATGAACTGGAAGAAAATATTACTGCAAAGAGCTTTGTTGATAATATAAAGAGCTGAGGATTGACTAATAATAATATTCAGCCACCAGTACTGAGTCAATAATGTTATAGGTCTACTGTGGTCAAGCAATCTGTACAGTATTAGAGCAAAGCATAGTCCATCTGGGACTGAAAAGTGAGGACTGCACATTGAACAGTTGGGACCCACCTTGAAAGAATAGTGATTTCCAAAAAGGTCGTGGCTGATATATAGAGATAGTAAACTGGACGCAATATTGATCCAAAGGAGTACCTGCCATCTGCTGTCTTCTGTCCAAAGTTCTCCCCCAGAATCTGAGAAAATACACTTACAATGAGGATCTGAAAAAATCTAATTTAAATTTATTTAGTGAAAATAACGAAAAAATTGGATCTGGCCGTAAGAATATTGACACAAAAAGCTATCCAGAAATGTGCATGTCCTTTTAATGTTATATCATTGAAGACAAAAGAAAATTCCAAGTCTGGAGTCTGAAGCAAGCAACAAGCAATGAGAAGTAAGTTGCTCATTTACAATAATAGGAGAATTAAAAACGGAGGCAATTTACCAATGAACTTTCCATATTTAGGAGTCCTTTGAAGAAGACAAGGTATCTTCTTAGAAGTTACGAATTTGGTATTAAGTTATTGGTTCTAATAAAAAGTGAAGTGTGTATTTCTGCTGCCTGTGTAATGCAGGTGATCAGAAGGTCTCTTTCCCCTTAAAATTGATTGATGGAGGCTCGGAGGCTAGATATTAACTAGCTTGGGTCTTTTAATGAAATCCCTCTGATCTCAGAACAGCATTAACGCAAAGAAAAACACACAGAGAGATCTGGATTTCCTTACATTAGCCTTAAGCGGTCACTGTTATCTGTGTCTATTTTTCCAGTCATTCAATGATTATCATTGAATTTTTCAAAGCCATGTCAGTTTTAGGCATCCAGATCCCATTGACTTTCAACTTATACTGTCTGCATTGGCTACAGACCTCATCAACATGAAATGAACCTCTGACTGGACCATGGCTGTTCTTTTCAAGAGTTAACTGCAGCAAATTGGTTACATAATTAGAGCTACAACTTGCCTCATTACAAACAAGCAATGAAAACTTTAATCCTGATTCATCCAAAGAATCAAAGTGTGGAAACTCTAAGTCTTGTCTGAAATGGCAGATTAGAACAAACCTTGACAGCACTAAATGGAGACAGGGAACTATTTTGGAAGACTTGTAAGATAAATTGATCATGCATGACTCCATTTCTGCCTTAGGGGCAAAGTTGATGAACACTGAAAATGTTGCTGTACAGAAAAGAGAAATAGATATTTCTCTGCTCTAATTTATTCTAGACTTCCTATAATTAGAAGAAATTATTGTTGTGTGATATTCGTTCATCTCATTAGGCAGTTTAAGAAGAAACAAATTCATCCTTTCTGAAGAGAATGATGTTTTTTTGAAGGTGGCAAAAAAATCTCAGCCTCCATTATAAAAATTAAACCAAGTGTTTATAACCTTTTTTTTCTCAAAGCTGCTAATAGTCTGTTATAAAGCTATACCTGAAGCATATGCAAGATACAATTGTGGATCTTTTAACTCTTTCGGTCCCCTCTCTTTATGCAAAACTCATATCTTTCTGAAGTAGTGACTGCTTAGCAAAATACACTATTTTTGCCCCTACGTGACCTGCCTAGTGACTGGGAGGGAGAAGAATGAACCTTACTCCCTACCCAAATCTGTTTCTGAGGATGTCACCACCACTCCATGTGGTACATACTGCTAAAAAACAGTAGGAATGGTTGATTCAATAGTATAGTCCCTGTTTTAAGAGAAAATAATTCTGCCAGAGGGAGATGCTAACCCTCTGAATTCAGTTCCTATGGTTTTAGACGTTCACCTGCTGTAAAACAGCTACAATAGTCCATAAACTAAGTCAAGCTAAGCTAGAATTACAGCCCACCATACAGAGTAGACTGCTGAGTTTTGATTTTTTTTGATTTGAGGGAAGTGTAGGTGTCTTCCAGAGATACTGTGTCCAAGACAATAAATAACTAATCATTCAAGGGAAGTCTCTGGACTTCTTGGGGAGTGAGACAGCTCCAGGCAGGTAAGAAACAGAAGACTTCCTTCAGGTTAGATGTCTGTACTCTTCAGTCACTGCAGGGGAGGGACCTCTGTTTGGATATTCCATCTCTTCTCCTCCTTCCTGGAAGAGAGGGATGGAGGACCCTTCCCATCTGTTCCCCAAGAAAAATGCCTGTTCAGAGTGGGCTCTGTTTTGGTGTGCTGGTTTGCAGTGCTTTGCTATAAAGTAGGATCAGACACTTTTCCAAGTCTCTAAATGTCTCATGCAACCAGTAAAAGCAGGGTGTTGTGTTTGTTATGATTCAGTTTGAGGCTTTTTACTCTGCATAAACAGGAAAGCAAGGATTATGTTTCAGATGAGTTGTAAAGTACATTTATATAATCCAGGGACACAAAAAATAAATAAAGAAAAAAAAATTGCAGTACAGGCAGCATTTGATGGCAGTGTGGTACCTAAGCCATCAGAAACTCTTTGTGTGTGTGTCTCGCAATTAGAGTAGAAGCAGGCTGTTCTCCTGAGTCTGAATCCCTTATATGCTACTGTCCCTTGTTTGGCTGACTTCTCATCTCAAGCCAGAATTGAACCACATGGCTTGGGATAAAGAGTGCTTAGATAGATATGAAAAAATGTGCCTCTCAGATGTTATGAAATGGTCTCTTTTTTTTGCAGAGAAAGAGCCAGAATAAGATCAGATTAGTGTACTGTTATGATCCCTCTGTCTTTTTTTATCTTGCTCTGATGTAAACGTAAAGCCAGGCTGATGATTGTATCAAAAGTATGGGCCCTCTGCCTTATAACAAATCTCTCTTTGTTTTTCTCTGTATGTGTGCTGTGTGTGTGTGCTCCAGCAGCTATTTTTCCTTTGTTGGCTGTTCCAAACCAAACTGTATGTGGTGTGCAAAACGTATTTCAAACTAGTTCTAAACATTGATTACATGCAAAATACCTGATGGAAAGTAAAGTGTATGCTTAGGTATTACATACATTTAAAGAGGCACTTTTTCATTAGAGGTTGGAAAATTTACTTGAAAAATCAGAAAAAAGTCAGCATACCCTAAAAATAATGAGGAAGTACTGCGATCCCTACTCCTAGTTCTAATCTATTGTGAAGCTCACATGTGAGACAGTCCCTGCTATTCCCAGCAAAAACTTGTCTCCCTTTTTCAGTTCAACAACACTAGGATTAATATTTGCCAGGGGCTCCTGGTAATGAGGAAGTACTGCGATCCCTACTCCTAGTTCTAATCTATTGTGAAGCTCACATGTGAGACAGTCCCTGCTATTCCCAGCAAAAACTTGTCTCCCTTTTTCAGTTCAACAACACTAGGATTAATATTTGCCAGGGGAGGTTTAGATTGGATATGAGGAAAAATTTCTTCACCGAAAGCGTTACCAAACATTGGAACAGGCTGCTCAAGGAAGCGGCGGAATTTCCATCCCTGAAGGTATTTAAAAGACAGGTAGACATGGTGCTTAGGGACATGGTTTAGTGATGTCTTTGGCAGTGTTGGGTTGACGGTTGGACTTGGTAATCTTAAAGGTCTCATCCAATCTAGACAATTCTTTGATTCTATCTTTCCTTTTTCCCTTCATAAATTTTTTTCTCCAGTGACATTCCTACTTCATGATCAAACCTAATAATCTTTCTCGTTTTCCTGCTTTTGAGTTTATTTCTTTCAAAAGATTTAGAAAACATGAGAATTCCTAAAAAAGGAATGCTAACAAAATAGGTGATGAAAAGAAAAACCAAACAGGAGACAGTTCCAATTACCTCTGCTCACGACCTATGAAGGTACTATGAAAAATTGTGACCAAGACGGCTGGTTTTGCCTTCAAGCTATCTCATATTTTATCAGTTTTTGGTGACAGAGAGGATATTTTTAGATGTAGTCATGTATACTAAAACAAGAAGAAAGTTTACAAGAGAAGACATCTTCCAAGTCTAGCTGAGATTTTAATCTCACAGAAAGACACAATGAGAACTAGGGTCTGGAAGATGGGGAACAGGCAATTCAAAGTGGAAATAAAGGTGCTTGTTTTTAACGATTTCGTAAATAACTGTCAAATCATTGCTTGTAGACCACCTGTCCCTCCCCCCTTAAAAAAAATATCAATTTTTCTCTATGAGACACAGCTCAGTTCATCTCAGGTTATGGGGCTTGATGCAGGAATTATGAAGCTAAATTAATAGTTCAGTGTTTTGGAGGTTATTAGACCAAATGGTCACAGTTGTATTTTTAAGATCTATGAAAATTCAGAGCTACTTTTAAAATACAAAGGGTGGGTTGGGTTCAGATTTTGGAGGATTTTTTCATTAATATGAAATTTTTTTGCTTTTCTTTCTTTTTATAACATTACGATATTTCAGTTTTCTATGGAGCTCTTCTTTTTTGAGATGGTTTACTCTAAAATCAGGGGGGAATGTTTATATTTTTAATTGCAGATTGAAAACTTGAGTTGGATCTCCTGGGATTCTGCACTGAAATATCTGTTTCTCCATTTAAAAAAATCTAAAAAAAATAGTATTTTTAGTATGTATATTATCCAATTGTTGTTTTCGTTTGACAGAAACAGAAATACCGTTTGTCCCATAGTGAGTGCAAACTAAAGGCCAAAGAAGCAAATTTGGGATTTTGCAAAGCAAATCCTGCGTTAATTTTTATCCTGGTTTCATTTGATCTTAACGTAGTAAATCCTTGCACATTGGGCAGTGGGAAATATCAGCTGTTGGACTCTATTGTATTTCAGTGACGGTGCTGTTCATGAGTACAACAAGGTATAGCAAAGAGTGAGCAGCAGAGCAATGTGAAATAAGGACAGGCTAAGGACATAAATGCAGAAGCCTGATGAGATAAGCAAAACACAGCTAAATCAGAATAGAATTCCAGAACTAAAATAAATGGAAAGGGTTATTTATTTTTTTTTTAGAAGTGGCTGATTTTCTGCCTGTGGTTAAACATGAATAACAAGACAGGACAGCTGCCTGATGCTCTGTTTATTTCAGAAACAAGAGTTTAGAAGTTTAGAGAAAGAGAGTTTGTAGTGAATAACTGTTTACCAGAAATATTAGATACAGCTGTAAACCACTATTAACCCAAGATGGGATTTGTGAGTGTGAGTGTGTGTGTGTGCACATATGCATGTTACCTATTTATTTCCCCTCTTAATATGTGGTTTTATAAGATTTTATGCATCTCCCGACCTTTCTTTCAATATGTTTCTTTTGTTTGATTTTCTTTTCTTTTCTGAATTTTTCTTTCCTGAATTTTTCTTTCTTTCTTCCTTTCTCTCATTGTATTTAAAATGTTGTGATCCCTAGTATAAGGCGTAGCATTATAGGTGTTTAATTTAAATTTTGCTTTATATCCTTTAAAAAAAACAAACCTGTGATAGAGTGAGAATGTGCATGCGAGACAGATGCAGAATAGCTGAGGATGTGACAAGTTAGATAATTAATTAGTCCTTTTCATGTCAACAGAGGGGTGCACGTATTTTGATTTTGTGCATATATTCTCATTCACGCTTTTTTTTTTTTTTTTTTTGATGCCTAGAAAAGTGAAGCCTTTAGCTTCATCCTGGATTCGATAAAGTGTCTGGTCTGATTACATGGATCTGAATGACGCGTGTTAGCACCCTGCTTATTAACCACTCTTCATCTACAGCAGGTCTGTGTTAGACACCTGTCTCAATTTTCCCATCACATGCCTTCTGTGCAGCACTGTCATAAGAATAGCAGACAGACACCAACCCATATTTTTCAGGGGTCTTTATTATAGGAGCTAAATGTAGACAAAAGGCACTGCATTGGCTTTTATTCTTACCCTCTTCTTTCTTCCCCCGGTGAATAAAAGTGTTCATGAATTTCCTAAAATCCAAGTTTCATTTTCAGGTCAGTTCTAACTAGTTTGAGGATGCCAATAAGACAACCAGACACTGAAATTACTCTGGGTGTCCATTCCTGGACTTTATAAAGCCTCGGCAGGCAACAGAATTAATTTGTGCGCTACATTTCCAATGTGAAAATGCCTGTCATGACCTCTGTTTAGGAAGCACTTCATTACACCATCAGATAACATGTTTAGAAACACCATTTGAGGTCAGGATGATAAAAACAAGAGGAATTTATGAACATGTAAAAGGACAATATAGCTTAATAGCTGGATGAGGATTTGAGGCTTAGGAGATTTGGGTATGGTACCTCGTTGTTTGTCTCATAGTTAAGACTCAGTTCATCTGACATTGCTGAAAATAGTTTTGGAAAAAAGGTAAGTACCTGCAGCGTACTATTGCCCTTATTTTAAGATAAGATCCTGTCACTTTCAATGTTTCTGTCTTGTTTATCCAACAGAGATTTGATTAAATCACATGATTAATAACCTTTTTATTTTTACTCAGTTCTCTGCTTTCCACTGCTGCATCTAGGATTTAGCATGTGATTCCCACACTCAACCTGTCTCCAAAACCTTTATTCTGTCTTTTTTCAGTCTTCCCCAACAAACTTTCTAATCTTCATTGCTCTTCCTTGGAACAAAAACTATAGTAAAGTCGAATGCAAGGTGGGGTATGGATTTTTTTTTATTTAACTTAGCTATTTTTTTCATGCTGTTTTCCATTACATCCCATCCCTCTTCATTCTTCCTTTGGACTTCAATTACCAACCTTGATGGGGACCTGGCTTTTTCTTTTTTTCATGACCCTGTGTACGCCAGCAGCAGGGCAACCACGCAGCAGGGCTGCTGGAGCCCATCTACTCCTCACACCAACGGAGACAGGAAAGTTTTTCATATTGTTTGCTATCTCCCTGCCTTTGTATGGCACTCACCCATATCTATGTTTTCTGAGCTCTCATGAAATCTATCTGTGTCTGTCTCCATTCCTTTTCCTAACAGAGAAATTGAGGATTTATTTATTTATCTGTATTTATTTTAACACTTTTTCTCTCAGGATGGTTCCAGAAAAAGCTGAAGAAGAAAACACCAAGAGATTCATCCCCTCACAGGAAGTTTATTCACCTTCACACACAGACTCTTCACAAGATTTCCAGAATTGCCCTGGCTTTCCAGGCACTTTATCATGTGCTAAATGCTATAGAGCATGTAAAGGAAGGAGATACCATCTTTTGGGGTCATATCTCCTTTTCCTCCATCTGATACCTGATAGGATGCCTGAGTGTTATGAACAGTGAGAAGTCCTCCTGCCTGTGCAAATCATTTTTAATAGACTTTAAAGATTTTTATTCCCACAGCTATAGTATAAAGTAGGGAAGGAGTGTGTCCATTTCAGAAAGGATATACTGAGGAACAAATCAGACTTACTGACTTGTCCAGTATTATACAGTTTGTGGATGTGCCAGGAATTGAGTATAGCTCCTCAGCTCTACCCTAGTTCTCTAGAGTATCACCCAGATTATTGGCTCAGGTCTCCGTCAGCTGAAGCACTGAATGGCTGAAAGGAGTTATTCCTTTGTTTAGCCCTCTTTTTCCAATGATTTATAATTGCAACAAGCTGAACTTGGATTTTTTTTTTATTTTCTTTTTCAGTGTGAAAAGGAAATACTCTGTGGTAGGTTGATTTTAAATTCCATGGAGCCCACAAAACCTTCAGGCTACCACAGTTCTGAGGTATTTATAACATGGTATTGATGTTGTGAAGTACTTCACCTCCACCCCTGTCTGCCTTGAGACATCTTGTTTTCAGAGGGAAGTGAATACAAGTTCAAGGTTACAGGAGAACATTTCCCTGGCTTGTCAGCTCCTCCTCTTTCAGCTTGACTAGAGAGCTGCTTCATGCACTCATACTTTATTCGTGTGATCAGACTGCAGGAGGCAAATGAGAGCCATGAGGGTTGTGGCATTTGTGGTTTATTTTAACAGTGGTTTATTTTTCAGGGAAAAAAATAATCCTGAAATTTTCACATGGAAAAATGATCTGGGCTGTGTCGTGTTGGGTTGCTTTACAGGTAGGTGGTAGCTATTTGCCCCTTCCTCCTCTGGCAGGTTTCTGCTTGGGTTTGGCGACAAGTGACATTATTAGTGCTGATGGCCAAGCCTTGAACTCACTGTGTTGATTGCCTGAATGTTTCTGTTTCTCAGTGTAATGAAAGAACAATCAGTGCCTCTGTGATATCCTCATGCGGCACTAACTGCTATTAGAATTTATTATCATTTGTTTGTAAGTATTTATTATATGTTCTGACAAGGGGCTCTACAGGCTCCAACTGAGACTGAAGCAATATTGTATAAGGCATTGTGTAGATTCACAGGAACATGCTAAGAACTTACAATCTATATAAATGAGTAGGAATGGAGAAAAGGGACATGAAGTAGAAAATTGCCTTCCCTTGCATTCATTTCAGCAGCTACCATGCAGCGCCTCAGTCCCTACACATTCGATCATGCCTCCTATCTCATTACAACAGCCAAAATTTACTGTCCTTCATTTCGATGCTTCAGCTAGGAGCGTAATAGCATGTAACTTTGGGCCACAAAAGATCTCTGAATACCAAAAATCACAAGAACGCAAAAGGAGGAGGAGGAAAGGAATGTATAATTGGTTTGCATGCTAGGTCCCTCCCCATCCCCCATTTATAAACAATACCCCTACCAGGAATAAAAGCATATTTTTTTTATAAGAAGAAATATTGAGATCAGGTTGCTTTTTATTTTATATTCTATAGAAAACTTTAGTGCCTGAAAACTATACCAGCGAGAGAACTAACAGGAGCATTTCGGGAGAATAAATAGATGATGCTGGAACGATGCTCAGGGAAAGAAGATCAGTTGTCTAAGCGGGTGCTTCTAATTCCCTCTTAGACCCCTTGGGATGGTCCTAGAGAGACCTGCATGACATGATGTAGAACCTAGGGGAGTTCTATGGCCTCCTGGCACAATAGCCAGAGACCAGGTGGATTATGCTATGGCAAAAAAAAAAAAAAAAAAAGGGCATTTGAGCCCTGTATTTAAAAGTCAAAATACAACAAAAATAATAAAAAAAGAAAACAGGCAAGCAAAAATACACTGGATGTACATCCACAGCATTGCACCTTGAGCCTCCCTGTATGGAGAACAACATCACGAGTGGCAGCAGGGACCCAGCCTCAGCATCCCAGGGTGATAGCTGATCTCACACCGTACATTGCCCTCCCTGGGCAGAGCAGCACTGCAAGGCTCTCACTTGCTTGGTGCATTTCCACCACTTCTGAGAGTGGAGAGGCAGTGTAGAAACAGGTCCTGGGGCTGCTTTAAGTATTTAGCCTAAAATACTTGCTCCATCTTTTACTCCTATCTTTCAGTGGAACAGGAGAAAGATGTTCCCTCCTTGGAGGAATCTGGACATATTTTTCTAGCAGTAAAATCAGCAGAGGGTTTTTTGTTTTTTTTTTCAAAAAAAAAGAAACCTACACAACAAGGACATGATAATGCAAATGGGAAAAGTTGTTTCTTTTCTATTTCAGCGTAACAAATAGTAGGAGGCAAATTTGTGCCAGGGAACGTTGTCTATACCTTTAAGTTAATTAGCAGTAAATGCATATTTAGTTAGTGGGAGGGCTGGAAATCAAGAACCTTGTTATTTCTCTTTCTTGGTTCCTGTGCATTTAAATTCATGATTACACTTCTAGAGGAAGCTGCCTCTCCAGCAGAGAGGTCTGTACTGATCAAGGGAGCTGCCTGTTTCAGATACACTTAAGAAGGTATCTGTTGCCAAGGGGCCTCAGAGTTGTAACTGTTCACTGTTCTCATTTTCTCTTCTGCCAATTATCCAAACACTTTTCCCATTCACTTCATAATAATGATAATAATACCTTCATTAGACAATCTCAAGGCAATTTCTACTATAAAGCAAATTGGGGTTATTTCACCCTATCGACAAGAAGCAGGAAAGGTCACTTAGCCTTTGGCTGAAGTTAAATGTCCAAGCAAAAAAGCCAGATTTCACCAGTTTCTCTTCTGTGAAAAACATCGGAAAAAATCTGCCTCTACTACTACTGCAAGGAAGCCAGTTGCTTGAATATCTATGGCCTTTTTTGTGCTGTAAGGAACCAAAGATTCTTCCAGACTGATGGACATCCTTGGCTAACTCTGCATTGTTTGTGCCTTTGGCTAAGCCATGAGGATGAGGAATCTTAAATACAGCCATAAGGACAAGGACATAACATCACAAAGAGAGCTTGATTGTTCCTTTTCATCACTTCTCAGCTGCAGAGCCACAGATCATTTTCTGAGCAAGGCATCAGCCTGTCCTTAATGCATCACTGAATTCATCAAAGTCTTCTCTTGTGAAAACCCTTTAATATTCCCAAAGCTTGAAGCTGGGATGCTGTGATTGAAGGTGGCTGGAGAAACAGCGAACCTTTGCTGCCAGTAGGGAAGACTTTGCTGGTAACTGCTGTATCAAATTCCAGGCAGATTAGTACAGTGCTGAAATAACCTACTCTAAGCTAGCAATCACGCACAGCTTGCTGCTATTCATGACAGTGCTGTAAGATATGCAAAATAGAATTCCACCTTGTTGTGATTGTAGATGAGCACAGGAAACAAAATTCAGTTCCAAATGCAAAGTCTTGCAAAAATGCACAGAGAAAACAGTCATTGGTCTAAACCTGTCTCTAGTAATGACACCGTTGGTCTATTTTTATGCAAGACTAGATGTTTACAGCATTACAGAAGTGACGTAATGTAACCTTCTCTGTTCTTTTCGTGGAGACCTTTATTACTGGAGCCATAATGATCTGAAGGTATAGAACTGGAAAGTTGTACAAAGAAAGGCCTTATTAAGCCAACTAACACAGGCAGGAGAAAAAATAGTCATTTTTGGCAGCAGAGTTTGTGCTCCTGACACCTTCTCTACTTTCTCCAACAGTTGGTTTAATAAAAGCTGTTACCTATCCCTGCAAACCTTGGCTTGCTACAGGATTCAAATAAGGAACCAGTCACACTATCCAGAGACATTCACCTCCCAGTGTCCTAACAACGTTCAGAACATGGTCCATAGCAATAAGCCAATGAGTCCTTGAGAAAAAAAGCCACATTTTAATTTGTGCCTCGAATTTGTGCTGCAGATTGCTAGACATATGGAGCTCATTAAAGGCTTTCAAAGATAACAGAGCCATTGTCATTGGACTCCTGTTTCAAGTGCATATGGTTGCTTATGTACATGACAGTAGCAAAACACACAGCTTATCTCACAGTCTCTTCCAATACCTAAACAACTAAAATTGTTATAGACAGAGGTACTGGAGGGTTCTTCTCCAGATGTGCCCTTCCACCACTACCCTCAAAGATCAAGAGAAGATTGTTAAGTTCACAGAGCTGGAGACAAGATTTGGCAGAATGGCTCTGTTCCATGGGGTATCCTGAGTCCTGGTTATGCAAGGAAAGTGAACAATGTTAGGAAACTTTTCAGATAAGGGGGAAGCAGGGCAGTGACTTGGGACTAGTGTAGAACAGCTGTGTTTATAACTTAATGAGTCCTTCTTAATCTGACCTGCATAAAGTCAAATTTTAAAAAGCACTTGGCTTTTAGAAAAAATCTGAGGCTTTGAAAAATGTTTATGAATGCAAGGATATAATGAGCTGATCTCAGAGAACTTTGTTGTTATTATCATTATTTTTGATACTTTCAACTTAGGAGTGCCTAAAAGCCAACCATCCTGAACTACCCTAAAATGGCCACTCTAGGAATATATAGCAAGTGACAGATATGACATGTTCTCATCAGTCTTTCAAAGGCATTGTTAGTCTTGACTCATGACACCAGCTCTTTAGATTTGGCTACCCTGAGTACTACCATGAGGTTCAACAAAATGAACATCAGGAAAACATGAAGAGAGAGAGTCCTTCCTTCCTTCCTTCCTTCCTTCCTTCCTTCCTTCCTTCCTTCCTTCCTTCCTTCCTTCCTTCCTTCCTTCCTTCCTTCCTTCCTTCCTTCCTTCCTTCCTTCCTTCCTTCCTTCCTTCCTTCCTTCCTTCCTTCCTTCCTTCCTTCCTTCCTTCCTTCCTTCCTTCCTTCCTTCCTTCCTTCCTTCCTTCCTTCCTTCCTTCCTTCCTTCCTTCCTTCCTTCCTTCCTTCCTTCCTTCCTTCCTTCCTTCCTTCCTTCCTTCCTTCCTTCCTTCCTTCCTTCCTTCCTTCCTTCCTTCCTTCCTTCCTTCCTTCCTTCCTTCCTTCCATCCTTCCTTCCTTTCCTTCCTTTCCTTCCTTTCCTTCCCTCCCTCCCTCCTTCCCTCCCTCCTTCGGCAGACTGTTGTTGCTTTTATTTTATTCTTAGAAGAGCTTGGCCAATAAATCTGAAAGGAACAGGGTGTGGGAAGTAAAATTAAACAAATCTAGAAGAGAAAATCATAACAGGAATCGGTGGATGGGAGAGAAAGACAGATGAATTCAAATGAGAAATAAAGCGCAGTGAGTGTGATTAACCATTGGAACAAACTATGAAGGGTGCCAGATTTACATCTCTTGTTTCCTTATGGAAAATATGCTTTCAAAGGTGGTTTACACTGGCAGCTCCTGGATTCAATGATAAAATACTTGGCTGAAATGCAACTGTATGTAGTACATAGGAAGTTAGACCAAGGCCATTTTCAGCCTTCAAAAATGTAAAGAAGCGTTAACAGCTCTTCTGTTGGTCTCCTTTTTCTATGTATTCTTATTTCTCTGGATTGCTGAACTTTTGCTTTGAGTTCACTATCCAATAGGCACCAGAAAGAATGATGCAGGGATGCAGGCACACAAAGCCAGACAGAACAAGCTCCCAGCTCCTTGTTTATAGCCAAGACCCAAACAATTCAAGTTTATTTCTCCACTGGGCTCTTTGTATTCCTGTGTGTCCAGAAATTCAAGCCACCAAAGAACGCAGGCAGACAGACACATTCATAATCTAAGACTTTACTCCATGCCATTCTGGAAGTCATAAAATCATTGTTAGATGAATGAAAACTTACACTACTATTGAAAAACTAGAGGAGAAACTGGCTGCATTACAGCAGTCTAATTAATGAACAGACATAAATAAATGTGTTCAGTTCGCATAATGCTTAGATAGCATTATGCTGCTTTCTTCTGTTCTGTTCTACAAGGGACAGTGGCAGAAATAGTCTCATTAAATCTAATGAGTACAGACGGTCAGGGACGGGAGGAGGAGAAAGAATATTTTTTTTATTTGGGGCACTTTTTCAAGAATGATTATGAGAATCTCTGTCTGAAGGGATGGTTAATGGTCTTCCCTTTTAGAAGCAGCAGCAGAGGCAGCAAGAGGAGCAACTCAGTCCAGACCATGTAAGGAGTCCCAGCCATCTCCTAGGTTGCTTGCACAACATTGATTCAATAACAAGTTTCCACCTGCAATAGGAGATACAGTATGCAGGAAGTGGGGGACAACATTGCAAGACATCTGAAGTGAAGATGGCAATGAACTATAGTTAGGGGAGACACAACTCACCTGAAATCCCAGACTTTATAAAGAAGGGATCCATGCCGGTGCTAAGTATCAGCACTGTCCAAGTACTGTTTTACCTACAGTGTGCACTGATGAAGCATTCACCCCACCTTCTGCCTTCCCACATCAACTTTCCCATCCAGTTCTGTGCTACATCACTAAAAAACACTTGCCTTTTCTTTCCAATTAAACTGCCACATAGTGTGATAACCCACTAATGCTTATCAGATAATAACCATTAACAACCACTGAGGTACTGCTCGAATCTGAAAAGCCTTGCAAAACATGGAAAGGATCTAATGAAGAGCTATAACGATAGTAAATAGTAAATGCTAGTTTAGTGGTAAATGTAGATAAAGAAAGCATAGCTTACTGTTAGCTGTTAATATCTGATTGGTGCTTGACCAACGCACGACACCACTGCACTGTCGAGTTCCTGCTCAGCCACTGAATAATCTGAATTCTTTTTTCTGTAAATATTTTTGTAGGCCTGACTCTTCTGCCATGCCCACTCCACTGCTGCTGCAGTGGCACTGTTATTAACTATCTTGGACCTAACTTTTGTCTCATCATCCGGACCTGCTGAATTATCACTGAGAGGTGCCATGAACGGTGGGCATGATCCCAGCCATTACAAGGGTATTCTAGTGAAGAAATACCTCTGTCAATGACAATACAGTTAGTAGGAGCCCTGATTATGTCTTGGACATATATTTTAAGACCACAGTGCAGCAGCTGCTCTGGCAGGAAAGGAACTGACAATTAAGCCTCAGCATTATCTCAAGGGCTAGCCATGACAAAGGGGTCACCCCCATGCTCAAAGACGAGGTGGCACCAGGAGAGATGGTCAAATACAAAGAGTGTAAATCATAACATGGCAGCAATTACTTCCATTGCTAGTTAGTGCTTTACCACCAACACTAGCGAGGAGTATCTTCCCAGACCGTAACTGCAGTTTCCATGTCACCTGCCAATAGGAGCAATGCAGCAGCTAATGGTAGCACAGAACAGGAAAAATGTAGAGTTTCATCTATCTGTGGATGGAAGCAAGAGCTGACTCCTACCACAGAGTGACAAATCACTGAGTACCTTTGAACCTGAACCTGGTTGAGGAAACATCACCAAAGGACCTGGCTGAAGAGCACCCTAATGACTGTATGAAGTGAGTACCTTTGAACCTGGACCTGGCTGAAGAGCACCCTAATGACTGTATGAAGGAACAGTGACCACCAGGAGATGCTAACAACACATCTTTCCATTCTGAGGGCAGCAACAGCCAGTCACTAACCTTCCAACCAAAACCCTTGTTGAGTAGTTCAGGTTTTAACAGGGAAGGAGTTCACAGGCATACTAGAAACCAGAATGGAAGTAATATTGATATGGCAACTCAGAGCTCAGGGGGTGCACCTGAGAAACTGCAGAGCCTCTAAGGCTTTTGGAAAACAGATCATAGTCACCTTCCATCCTCCCTTTGGGAAGATGGCATCCTTCTCAACACCACATATTTAATGGATTATATTTTACTCTCTCATGCTGAGTTGTGCCAGACTGTGACAAATAAAACGTCTCCTTGATTTGCCCTGACCTGCTGCTGCCTAACACCCAAATCACCCCTGTGGTTGTTGGGTGAGTCCTCATACATCAGTTCAGGATGAAGCCAGTTTCCACTCCATTTCTACCAGCATTTTCCTCATATATCTGCTTTGCTTCCTGTGGGTTTTTTTAGGAAAATAATTGTTTTCTCCAGTACTCCAAAGAGTCACCTGAAAAATATACTGGTTTTCAGCTGTGGGAAAAGTTATTTTCTCTTCCCACTTTTGCTTCTAGTCTGAAAAATACATTTCTTCTCTGATTTGTAGAAGTCAATTATTCCCTTAGGGATCTTAGGCCATGCACAACTGCCTATAAAATACTTTTTCCCTTTTGCTTTGCAAAATGTATTTTCCCTGTTGGGGCTTTTAAATACTGGTTCTAGGAATCAGGTAGATGCTGTCATTCAAAACTCCATTGTTTCTTCCCAAACAACCTCATTTTTGCCTCCTCTCCCCCAGCACTGCAAAGCAGCAGGCAGTTAGACAAGAAAGCCGTTTCAGTGGGCTGCAAATCTGCCTAAAGAACTATAGAAGATTTCATCCTATGAAGGAGGAAGCATTAGCTTTTTGTGACTTGGTAATGACAAAGTCTCCAGGAGTGGAGAAGCTTAGCATCAGTGTGAGGAAAAGGAGACTCTCTACTCCAGCAGCTGGACAGGCAGATCCTGTGGTTTTCTCTGGCTTCTGACTCCCACGCTAATTAACAGAAACCGGCACCCCGCAGGATCTCCATAAATCCTGACCTGAATGGATAATCCGCTGCACAGACATTTTCAAATTAAGCCTTCAGACTCAGAGGGAAGACAGTCACATAGTAAAGTACATAAACAGTACCTATTTCCAAAGCAATGGGTGGATCTGATATTATTAAAAACTAGGCACAACTTTCCAACAATATGAACAACTTAACAAACAAAATAAGGTCTTGAAAAAAGCAGTGGTCTTTACATCTTCCAATGTCTCCAAATAAAGACAAGCAATCTTTCTGGAAGCTCTACCTTAGTCCAGCACAGGTTATTGATATCTTTATAAGGTTGACAAGGCCAAATTCCATGTCCTGTACTTTGCAGAAGGTCAAACTGGATGGTCAAAATGACCTCTCGTGGGTTTGAAATCTCTTTTTCTATGCATCTGAGAAAAGAGGTTTCCCCTTTTTTTAACTCTTTTCAATATTTCATTCCAGTTTGCTTCTACCAAAGGCACTCTAAGCAAAAATGGGGAGAAAGAGAAATTAATGGGCTGTGTGAGTGTTTTTAGCAGGAGTCTCAGCAGTTATTTACAAGACTTACGGAACAGACTGTATGTCCTGATTGGTGCCTTCTATAAAAAATGTAATTTTAAAAGAATAAAAAAGAAAGGAATATTTTAGAAATGCATTCTTTCCCTGTTTTGCATTTGTGCCCAAAGCTTGTACTGACTTGCTGGGATACCTGCTGAATGTAACAGGAGATCTGTGTTTATCAGAGACAACCCTACTCACATCAGTAATAACCCTCCCGTTGAGTTTGGTAGGGTGGGAGCTTGCCTACCTATCCCTCAGCAGAGCTGCTCTTTCCCTTCTCTCCTTGCCCCTGGCCCCATGAAGAGAAGAGAGAAAAGCAAATAAGGACTCATTAAAAAAAAAGTTCCAACATCTAATGTTTCAAAAACTCCAGTAGTTAAATTTAGGATGTATGCCTTGTTCAGGGATGGAAAATTGTTGCTCCAGAGATTAAAGTGAAAAGGAATCAACATCTTAAAATGCAGATATATTAAATTCCCATTCCTTTTAAGGACAGTGACTGTATTACACAAATCATCAAATTCTTGGAAAACAATAGTATCACTAGTAATGATAAAATTTAATTTGTAGGTAATCAAAAGTCTCCACATACTTAATTCTACAGTTATGTCTCTAAGGCAATGGATATGCCAAAAAATATCTCACAAGGGCTAAATCCTTAATGAATCAAAGCGAATTACTCTAGGAAGTAATTTGGCTGAGATAACACTATCCACACTGGGATTTTCAGAAAGACTTGTCAAAAATTATGATGCTAAGAACTTACTTAAGCACCCTAAGTCTGAAAATTCAAAAATATTTGTTTATCCCCAGAAAGGATTTCAGCATTTTATTAAAAATAATAGCCATTTAAAGAGAATGGCTATTGTGTAACAGACATTTTAAGTTATACAACTTAAAAAACTAGAAGTTTAAAGGAATAAAATGTGAACAGGAAAGTTTTGCCCTGAAGAATGGCCAGGAAGCATATGTCACATACATTTGGTTACATTTCTGTTTAGGTTTATACCCAGTTTGTTTGCAACAATTACTTGCAATTAAGGTTTCTGTCCATAAGGGACTCTTACAATACCTGTTGAAAAAGAAACTAGGAAGCTGTCCCTTTTTAGTCTTAAGTAAGAAAAGAGTAGATGGCAGTACCACCCAGCAGAAAAAAATTAAAGAGCTGAAAGATGACAGAGCCATTTTCCAGCAGTTTCTTCAACATTTAGCAGGTTCTCCACACTTGCCTGAGACATCTTCAGCAAGTTTTCAACATTTCACCCAGTAATCTTCTGTCCGTCTCATTCTCAGGTGTTTCCCAGACACTAATATTTATCCATACCAGACATCTTCATCTCCTCTGTATATCCTTCCCTGTGCTCAGAACAGTCTCCACGTTCCTCATTGACCACTTTCTGTGAAGTTCCACCATTACACCTCACCTCCACTGGCTGCAGAAGCTGGTATTTTCACCTTAGAGTATGTGTGAGTCTGAACATTCACTTTCATTTAGTAAATAGCATACTTCACTCAAGGTAAGACACAAAACTTGGTATGTCTGCTGCTAGCAGATCCAATGCTACACTGTGTTGACTACACAATCAGGCATATGGTTGCTCCTGACTTAATTCTGGCAGCCTGCTATAGCTAATTCCTTGCTTGTTTTTTTTACCTTTTTCTTTTAGACTTTCTTTTAAAAGTAGACTGAACAGTTCTACCCTAAAATGTTCAAACTCAAATATTTATTTCCTTTGGATACAACAAAGCAGAAGACCCAACAGTGAGATGTGAGTGGTACCGATGAAGAGCATCCTTCCTATCGGTCAGCTCACCAAGGGTGCCAAAATAAGTTTCTGAATTTTGTAAGAAAATATTTACTGAAGTGTCCTTGGCTTTTGCCAAGTTGGTTTCCTATCCAAATAGAGAACAAGTCTAAAATTTCTCAACATTTCTGGACAGATGTATTCAGCATGACATGTCAAAGTCATCAGTGAAAGCCACAGGTTTTTTAATTAGCTTCCCTAATTAAGTTGCTATGTCGAAAGTGCTGCCCCTACAGTTTTAAGACCAAAGCAGTCCAGGCAGAAGTTTTGGTCTGTCAGTCAATCAGAACTATGACACCAACAAACTTAGAGCATTGTAGGTCTATTGATGGGCACCTGGACAGCTTACACCAACTAAGAATATGTCTTGCAGCTTTAAGCCTAAACACTTGAACAAACCCTTGAACATGAACAGCAGTGTGTTGTCAATAACACTGCAGTTGGTAGCAGAGATGTCAGCAGATTTTATGAGTAACACTTCAGTCTGGCCCAAGCTGGTGACATTGTGACTTCTGGTTCGTAACCCTGGAGGCCAAGAGGGTTGTACCCATTGTGTTATGTACACACACTCACTGGACGATCAGAAACTCTTGAACACATCCTTCATATCAGCCTTCCCAATGCAATAGTCATAGTAGAGCTACCAGAAAAGATTATCACTGTTCCACTCTACTAGTGACTGTCATGCAAAAGAAAAGGGGTGAGTGACTGTTCTCTGCAGCTTGAGCTTCCATGCTTTGCTGGATCATCTGAGGATTTCTTAGGCAGGCAGCAATTAACTGTGTCCCTCTGGAAACCAAAGATGCTAGAGTAATTCAGTCATGGAGTACACAGGTTTGGTGTAGCAGTGAAGAGTGGAACAGAGCCAGTCAAGCATCCTTGAGTCTCCACAGCAACATGATTTACCCCAGACAAACTACTCAGAATAAGTGATTTTGCAAATCAGTGTTTAGAAATATGTTATTTCGGTTAGCACAATTTAAAAGTATACATTTGCATATTCAATGTCTACTAGTCAATTGACTGATAACACAATCGTCGTGTGACCAAGTAGCTTCAAGAGAAGGATAAAGCTTTTCTACATGAACATGTAAGCCTCCACAACTAATGATAGAATTTCCATTATATCCTTGATGAATTACAGAGATTAGGGAAGCTTTCTATTTTAAAATCCTATTGAAAAAAAACAGTGAAAGGGGTTTGGATGTGTTCATCACCTCCTTGCTAACGTCACTACGCACTGGACTCACACCAATAGCTGTTAGAATCTTATCCAAAAGAGACCCTGGTCTGTAACATATAAAAAAGAGATCAAGTCCTTTCGTATAGGATTTGCTCTGAACAACTGTTGATTTTGCTGAGAGGAACAATTTCCATCAAAGATGTGCTAAAAAGCAATCTGCAGATACATGTTAAGGGGAGAATATTGAGACAATCAAACCAATGTTTTGTTTCATGGGCTTAGACCAGAAGTCAGCAAAATGTGGCTCTTGAGCCATATGCACCTCTTGAGCTGTTTGAGTAAGGTTTCCATGCCAGGGCTAAATCACATCTCAGGAAGAGGAGTAATGGGCCATGCTGGCACAGGGACAGTGGGTATAATCAGAGTCTCTTGCTAATAGTGAGTACCAAGCCAGAAGGGGCTAATGAGACTGATATCACTGGGTGACCTTGAAAGACTATATGCATAGCCCCACCAATTCCCAAAATAGGATCCATGATGAGCCATTGTCATCTCCCGTCTGTGAATTGCTCTTCAATCATCTCTCCCATTGATTCACCATGTGTCCTATGGTTTACAGCCATATGAAAACACACAGGATTGGCCACCCCTGTGCTACCCTGCAACCAGTATTTGATGTTTTAAGTGGAGAAGAGGTTTTAAAAATCTGTCTGTAACAAAGATAGATAATTATGTAAAATACAAGACCAAAAAATTGTCTTCTACTTCCCAGTGCTGGAGTTTTGGAACATGATGTCTGATTATCTTATGTAATTATTAACTGGAATTGAGTTATGATTGCTTGGCAAATGCTTTTAATTTTAATTTCAAAAGGAATTTAACTTTTTATGCCATCTGAAACTGTATTTTTAAATTATTGTGGATGTTCCTTAGATCAAAAGATTCTTAGCAGTTAGAAGGGAAGAATGGTACACAGGGACTTAGGCAAATTATGACATTTATCATTACAAGCCATATTACTGAAGAACTGTACCCACCCATGAGTTATTATGACTTTTCTTTCATTAAAACAATGAAAGAGACATAGCTATGTCAGAGACATAGCAATGCACATTGTGTATATAGCCCGAATTGATGGTGAATTCTCTGTAAACAGGTGGAAAAACAAGGAGTGTACAAAAGTTTTCACAACTGTCTTCATTTCAAGGCAGAAGACAATCAAACTTCAGCAACTAAAAACGCATGAAAAGTATCTCAATGCTACAGGTCTTTTCTTAAGAAAATATCCATTCTTCGGAATCAGGCTTGTTTCTTTGTTTGTAAGATCAAAAAAATTTACTTTCCAACAATATTTGGTGGAATACATTTTAACAGAGCTGAAATACAACATTTTGGCTTTCAGTATTTAAATAGAATTATGTTTCTGTTCTTAGTATGTATTTTACTGTGAAGTAATGTAGCAATTTCTGCAAAAATAGGAGCAGAACATAGTCACCTTGATGGGGAAAGAATGGCTTGACTGACCTGAAAATTGCTTTTTTCCCAAAATATTGCTTTAAGAAGGACTTCATGATTGTTGGCTTCAAAGTCTTTTTTAAAAATCAGGAATCTTCCAAAAGTACAGAAATTCCACATTTCCACCACCTCTGGAGTCTGGTTAATAAACACCATTCCCTGCTTTAGGAAAAACAGACTTGCAACACTTCCTTTAGTCCTTGATTCTTATACAGTCTCTTCCTGATTATACACAGATGGGGTTGCCCTGAAGTCTTTTCACCTTGACTCTTACAGAGTCCTTTCTTGGTCCTGTAGGTATTAACTGCAATACTGATGTTGAGCAGCCTTACGGTAACAGATCGTGATTCCAGGACTTCCAAACTCATTGACGTTTCAATCAAAAACTCAGTCATCATCAAAAAAGTAATTGAGCAGAATTCATCTTTAAAATTGATTTTTTAAAATCTGGGATACTTTCCCTATAATAATGAAATTTAAAAGAACAGAAATCCAAACACAACATAAAAAAAAAAAAACTGCACAGCATCAGGGACATATTTTCCAGAAGAATGTGCTTGTAATTTGTCTCTTGTGCTGCAGGGAGTTGCCATTGCCATGCTGTGGTCTCAGGTGTTCATGTGGTTCTGTGCAGGCAGTTGCTTTTTTGTGCTGTTGATCAAAATGTTTCCATTGTGATGGCCCTCATTTTATCTATTCAGAGGAATTTATCATACATGGGATTTGGTGAGCCCCTTGTCCTGGAATACAGGGTGTACAGACAAGCTGTTGAGGCCACACAGACCCACTACCAAATTCCTGTCCTTGCATAAAGTTGTGCTGCATTTAGTGTAGCCTTTTGTGGGATTATTTGCGCACATCACACCCTTTCGGGTGGCTCTCAGTTACCAAATCAAAGCTCTATCATTGGTTGCTCCTTGCTTTAATTGAAAGAACGACTCTGAAAATATTATCATGAAGAACAAAAAACACCAAGAATGGGGTATCAATATGTTTTTTCTAAAGAAAACTCATGTATCTAAAAAACACAGTTTAAGGTCCTGCTGGACCCAATAAAGATAACAAAAATTTCCCAGGATTTCACCCAGGGAAAGATAATATGCACTTACACCGAATGAATTTCCAGGACTGCTGTTTGTGATGCCCTTCATCCAGCACTGTAATTTGTAAGTGAATCAGCCTAAAATTTTGGGAGGCCACTGGAAATTTCTAGCTATATTATTACTCTAGAAATATTATATTCTGTATGATATGTTAGTATCACTAGATAGCCTGGGTAGACCCACCTGGCCCAGGTATCATTGATTTTAATAACACTGTGCCATTTTACATTAGCTGAGCAACTGAGCCAGAGGCTGTGATTTTTCTCACACTTTTTTTCTTTCTTCTTAATAAACAACAGAAAAGGATGATATCCTGGTTCTTCACACAGAAGAGCAAAACTGAGGGCTGTTAAGCATATTTGCTACAGAACAACAACCGAAGACCATGTGAAAAAAAAAATGTGGCTGTTCCTGACACATTTAGTAATGACATATTTTATCATAGCAGACATGGTATCATTTAAACATTGAACAGCTATGATAATATTTATGCTATGCTCAAGGTGCAGCAAGGGGCAATAAAACCATGATTAAAATGCAATAAAAACATAATTAAAAAACACTCTTGATAAAATTCAAACAAATAAAGCTAGTCACCAAAAGGGAAGGGAGAAAAAATGATCAGATGAGGCTGGAACATGTGATAATTGTGAGGTGTCTCAGAAACCAGTATATTCAAGGGAAAGAAAAAACAAAGAAACACATCTTGACACTGAAGAGAAAGAGAGAAAATCTCTCCTTGAGCTCTCCTGACTAAAGTGAATAGAGGCAGAGCTTAATAGGATAATTTAAGTAGTGCTGGAGGGGGCACAGCTGTGAAGCCTTTAAAAGGCGAGAGCAGCCAGCCTGCCAGTGCCCTGCAGCGAGCACCCACCATCCCCAGGGATGCTTCTCACCTTTCTGCATATACAAACCCCGTTGAGTTGTAGGGAGGGGTCTGAGCTGCTTTTCCTCAGCAGCGATGTACATGCCCACTGCTCCTGTGTTTGCACCAAGGTATAGCCATGAGACTACTGAGGCATCTCTCTGGGTCTGTCAGGTGCTTTCTAGGTGACACAGTCAAGTCAAAGGTTTCCCCTCCAGCCACAGGGCTAAGATCCTCTCCTTCTAAAATCCTCTGCAGAATTCAACTCCTGCAACATCCTTCTTTTCTCTTACCTCAAGCAGCTTTATCCCACAATACACAGTTGTTAAGGTTGATACAAAGATCATTTTCACAGCCCCTCAGATTTACCCATGTACCACATACTCCCTTCTCCTGCCCCCAACTGGTTTTTCCCTCCGTCACTATTGCATCCAATAACACCTAATTGATTGCATTTTCAAAGCCTGCTTGTCTCCTGGCCATCATCTTAAAGTGACAAAATGTCTTTTTTGATCAGTTCATCAAACCGGTCTCCATTATCTACTGGGGCTGGATTTTAAGCATACTTGCTATTCTTTTCATGCTTAGGAGGAATTCCCTATGAATAGAGCTATTTCATTACCTTCCTTTAAGTCTGTGCTTATAACTCTCCTTTTGCTCTGATATCTATGAAAATAGTTGCAAGTTTTTTACATGCCAAAAGCCTATCTATGATGCTAACCACTATTTTTTATAATTTTTTTCTGCTCACTCATCTTTTACATTTCTCATCTGATATATGGCCTGTAAGCTTTGAAACAAAGACTTAATTTAGTTCTTTATACAGCTCATAGTAGAGTAACTGCTAAGTCTTTGTCTGGTCCAAGTCCAGATCTTCTAGTTATTACTGTAGCAGAAATCTTAATAACAACAGTAATACACTGTGCAGGAAATCTATCTGGAGGTGAAAATTTAACCAAAATATGTGCAACTGCATCCTCTGCCCTGTGTTCGGGGAACTGTTTGCAGAAGGCATAGCTTCTGGAAGGTAATTGCAAAACTACCAGGAAAGTCACTGTCAGAAAATTGCAGCCATTGGGAAAGCCTGTGACTGCAAATCACCGTCTGTGAGAAGAAAAAAACCCAAACTGACTAGTGGGATCAACTGGAGAGAGAAAGAGGTAAGACTTCTTGCATTAGTCTTATAAATAAGACTGAAACAAGTCACCTGTGATTTGAAGGTTGGGGATGCTTCCCATACCATCTATCTCATCAGTCCATAAAATCCGCAAAATTATCTGAATATCAAGAAGTACTTGATCCTGCAACATGTAAAAACTTCCAAACACAATCCAATGGGCTAAAAAACCATGCTAAAAAGTATTCACTGACTTACTGAATTCAGTGTTACTGAAACTTCCCATTTATCTCCACCAGAAGAAAATACAATATTGAGCTTTGAAATTTACAGTGGGATATGTCCTAGGCAGTGTGTGAGCAGATTCTTTCTATATATTCATTCTGAAATATAGCTAGCCTTTGATTATATCTATATTCTTTGATTATGTGTATATGTTTATACACATATTTATGTTTCACTTAATGCAGCGAGTGTTTTACATATGGGTGTTTCGGGGTCAGGGCATAAACATATTTCTTATTTATTCTTCTAGCCACTGTGGCATTACTGAGATCAGGCCTGTGAAGCAGCTCCAGTAGTTTCCTTTCTGTGAAGTAGTAAAAAGACAAACCATTTTAGCTTTGATTTGTATTTGAACTATTTCATGCAGCTCTCTCACTCATAACATCCCTGTTTATCCTCAGTACACACTGGAGAGTGTGAAGCTAGATCCATAGATTAAACATGCTATCCATCAGCTGCCTGTAGTTGCGGATAATTATTTCAACTGCCATTTAAAAAAAAAAAAAAAAAACAGAATGGGGCCAAATTGAAAAATCTGTTCCTCACTTCTCCTGGTGCATGAGGTCCCTTGTTGGGTTATTGAAATTGCTAGGCTGTTCTCGTAGCCAAGGAAAAGAGAGAAGACAGATGGAGCCATGCATTTTTGTAAAAACTCTTAAGAACTGTCCTCGTGACAACCCCTTCTCTGTCTCCAAGGCAGTGGGTAAATCTTGTTATGTGTCCTGCTCTATACTAAAGATATTCCAAGCAATGCCCGACAATTCTGGCATGTTTTCTGTGGGGATTTACTTGTACTGCATCGTTAAGGAAAGATATTTTTCATATGATCAGCTCAATGCCCCCCCGAAACAAAACAAAAACAAAAATCCAAATATTTATACACATATATGCATGCATATATATTACATATACATAGAAATGCTAATTTCCTGATGGAATATTAAACTAAGTATTTATTTGAGAAAGGATGCCTGCATTTTAATTGTTGTGGTAATATATTTAAATCGTGCATGGGCTAAAAATCCTGAGGCAATGCAGATCACTTTCTAATATGTCCTGGGTGTTAGAAATGCAATGCATTTAATTTCACACAGAAGCAAATCCCATTCAGAAGACCTATACAAGAAGCAAGGCTGCTTCAACTCTGCATTTTAAATCATCTAAATATTTTCTTTTGCTTTGCCTCTGCTCAAAAGAGAAAAGGTGCCTGGTGTAAAGCCATTTCAGCACTGCCCTTCCTATTTTCAAGTTCATCTATTTTACTCTGCGTTTCTGACTTCTTGTTAACCTGTTGTTCTGTCTGCTCTCCAGTGTCTCAAAATCTTAGTTTCCTCTGTATACGACATTGATAACTCTCTAAATATTTTGTGTGTGCAGGTATGAGTGTATGGGGAGGGGACAGGAAAAACAGCCTTTCACATTCCCTGTCTCCATATCTAGAAAGATCACACACACACACACACACACAGAGCTTTCAAGTCAATGCAAATTATTTATTACCATATTTTCAATTTCTATAACACCTCCCATCAAATGCTTTACAAATATCAGTGAATTCATAACACTGATGAGAGGCAGAGAAATATAAACAACTTTACTGAAAGATGAGAGGATTGTTCAAGATGGCCTTATTTTTAGAGGTATTGAACACGCACAGCTGTCTTTAACTTCAAGAAGAAAATGGAAGATGTTCATCACCTTGGCAAAGAGGATTCAAATCCTTGGCCCCTTCTACTTGAGATTTAAGTGTCTAATTTTCTCCAGCTCAAGTGCAATATCGGCTTGAAGTAGAAACCCCTGAAAAAGTTATTTGCCTATGTTATATAGAAGATTGGATGAGATGATCGTAAAAGTGATCCAAACTTAATGTCTATGAACTTTGAAGATAGTGGCTTAGGTAATATTTCTGCAGTAAATCTTCAGCAGGATCAGGAATAGTGCCCAGGTCTCTAATTGCCATTATTTTTGGTGTTTTTATCACAAATTTGTGCTTGTTCTTTTCAAGTATGTCAAAAAGTCTCAAATTAATAAAAAAAGGAATTGATAAAACAAGCAGGTGCATTACATTGTCAACTTTATCTGCATTAAGGCTTACAAGGTCTATATAGTAGCATATGATGCATGATTCAATAATAAAGTAATTTACTGTATCCTGTCTTTAAAATAAACTATTTCTAGCAAAAAGTCCTTTATTTTTTACCAGTTTATTGTGCTGTATCACAGCACAATGCCCTGCTTTCAAGAGAGGGAGGACAGAACTGATTATACAACTGCATTAGAACATATTGTCCCTGGGAATCAGATTTGCTGACTAAGTTATAAATGTGAATTTATCTTTTTTTGCCTGTTATTTGACAGAAACCCAAAAGAAAAGGAAAAATCCTCTTACTTCTTATGTTTTTGTCTCGGTGGTATTTCAGAAAAAAAAAAAATTGTTCCAGTTTCTATTGTTTTTTTTCATGTACGACTAAGGTTCTAAATATACACCAGTACTTAATAAAATGATAAATCAATGCTAAAACTGTTAAAGGAAGAGCACGTTAAGGTGAAATAATTTAAAGATATGCTCTTTTTATTCACGCATGACAAAGACAAAAAAAATGAATATCAATCATGGGAAAAACAACCGTGCTCCTCCTTTTGTCTCAAAATCTCTATGGTCACTTGGTTAGGAATGGTTTATGCTTTCTCCTTTACTTTGATTTATAAGCAAGTCATTGTTCAATCTAATTGTATCCAATATATCACCAGAACACATTGCATCTTGGCATTTCACCATTTATAGCTTCATAGAAAAATTGATACTAGTAAAAGGCCTTTGTTTCCCCCCTCTCTCCCTCCTTACAAAGAAGTCTATGAAATCAGATCATTCCATGTACATCAGTGAATCAATAAGGGCAATAAATCAATGTAATTTGTTAAAAGTTACAATATGCTGGACTACTACACAGATTTATCCAAGTGAGCTCTTATCAGTTTAGCTTTGCATGTGAAAAGACACTTGTGGAATCCCCACAAAAGCAGAAGTCCAATAACTAGTTTTAGAGGTCATTAAAAACCAAAATTTAGAAAGTTTCAGTACAATTTACGACACGGTACAAAATGTAACACACTGGCACAGAGCAGTCTAGACAATCCCCTAAGGACTACATTATGGCAAGAAAAATCCTGTAACTCCATGAGATGAAATGGAGAACAAAGAAAAATGGACTTTCTTGTGCCAGTGAGAGATCACTAGGTTTACCTTCGTCTACGTAAACATACGTTATTCTGTTGACGGTGCTTTTGCTCAGTTATGGACTGTCACCTTCTCTGAGAAGGAGGGGGATTGGCACCATGTCACCATGGACCTGTGCATCCTTTCTCATTTGTTCATGTAAGAGAGGCACACAGAGAAATATTATTCCAAAAAAGGAGACAGCAGAGAGGAGCAGGATGTGAGGCTGGCTTTACACCAAGGCTGTGGCAGTCCTCCTGCTCCCTTTCTTCCCTTTCTTCAGGACTTTGGACCACACTGTGAGAAGTACCACCCCTCCCTCAGTTCACGTGTTCAAGGCAGAAGCCTGTTTCAGGATACACATGGAAGAGGAGTTTGACTTCAACTGTGTTTGCAGAATAGTCCCAGAAAGTGTTGGCTCAACTTTAAACCACATATATGGGGAAAGGGAGCATCTTCATCCTTTGTGTTTCAGGAATGGGTAGTCGCCCCCATCCAGTTGTCGAGTCTGAGTTCAAACAGGGAGAATATCCAGCTGTGCCTTGTTCCCCTGCTCACAGGAAATTTAATCTACTTCTGTGAATTCCTTAATATTTATAATCCATTCATTGAAGATTTACTGGGTGGGATTTGCCTGCTGTGGGAGGTGAAAGAAAGACCAAGGAAATGATTCAGTATCCTCTCAGCATCATAACCCTTCAAACTAGGATGCAGTTGAATTTCTGAACGACCTATTTATCAGTAAAGTGTCAGTAGGAATTGATGAAACCTTAAAAGGCACAGTTAAGCAGCATGCAGCATAAGGATGGAGAGCAGAAGAAGCTGTGTGCATTGTGCTATTAAGAAGAAAGCACACTACTAGCAGTAGTCATCCTTTTTAATTCAGATAACACCTGTGAGGAATATTTAAATCACATTTAGTCTGAGATTAAAAAAAGAAAAAAATTTGACTTAATAAGAAGGCACCATGAGACACCACAGTGAGAACAGACCAAAATAGACTTGTGACACAAAACCCTTTTTGAAGCATCGCTCTATGCAGTGGTATATTATCAACAGAGCAGATGAATAACTAAAATCCAATCTTGCTGGTTCCATTGAAAATCTGGGCTGATTTTGTTACATTAAAGACTATTATTATGGCAGCAAAGGTCTAATTTTTACCTCACTATTAAAACTCATTGTAATAATTACTATGGCCCCATCAATGATAATGAATGTTGTCTGCGTGTGTGCACCCATGCACGCCCAAAGTGATATGCAATTTTTAACACACATTGTGGAATCCTACCCCTTGCCCCCACCTGCACAGCCTTGTGTAACTATTAGCTTTTGCTTCCCACTCCTCCTTGCTTTTGAGATCACTTGAATTTCCTTACAGTTTGCCCTGAATGCAGTAAGGATCGTGTATCTTATACAGACCTCACAGCAACAAGCTCAGTAAATCCACAGGAAAAAGCATGGTAAAAAAAGAGGAAAACAGTGTAAATGTACAGAGAATTGAGTCTTGTTATCCATGTCTTATTTCATGTGTCATCACGTAATGAATGTGCAATCTGCTGTACTGTGTAAGCACAGGGTGTTAAAAGAATTTACAGTATATGGAGTGAAGTTTAGAGTTGTTATCAATAAGTGCTCCATCTGAAACAGCACTTTGTAACAGCAGCTACCACAGTGTATATATACATCAGACATACACACATAAAAATGCATACATATGTCATAAATGTACACATACACACAGAGATATATACAGAAATTCACACCGGTAACATTTAAATATCTCTCCTTTTCCAGAGCTCCTTCTATAACAAGAGTGATTTTCCTATGCATATTATTAATGAGCTTAATCCCGTAATTACTTCAGTTACATGCAGAGCTCTGAGAACTTGGGAAAACTTGCTTGGCAAGCAACCTCCCAAAAAAGATTCAGCTCTCCAGATTGAATGAACTCCATGAGCCCAGGGTGGTGAGCATCACTGGAGAAATGCAGGGGGGAAATTGCAGTTAGCAGGAAGGAAAAGAAACTGCTCACCAAGGAAAAGAAGATAAAAATCAGAGCAATGAGAAGAAAAACAAACATGTTATGTCTTAATTCCGTTGTTGGCTTTCTCCCTGGTAGACCCCCTGCCCCTGTCCTTAGTCAAGCCAGTTGTATGTGGCAGGAGCACTACAGATGGAGCAGTAATAGCACACATGCAGCGTTATCTGCTTAAAAGGAGAGAACAGCCCACGGGGCAGAACTGTTCTCACATGGTGGAAGGAAAAACTTGTGAGGTAATTATTGAAATAAAGACAAAACTCATGAGTTCCTTGCAGGAACCGCTCATTTTTCAGTGGGTAATACAGTACGGTTGCACATATTTGGCATCAATTTGTTATGCAGAAGCTGGTGGGGTGGCAGTGCCAGGCTTTTGGCAGGTAGTGCAATCACTATGGATTTAAAACAAAAAAAAAAACAAAAAACAACAAGATCATAGAATAGAATCCAATTATAATCATCTAGCATCACTTCAAGCCTTGTGTCAATGGTTTGGCCTTTCTGCTTTTCTTGTCTTTCCTGGTTCACAGTCACTATCTTCCTCAATAACTGAGATCATTAAAATTTTAAATAAAAAAAAAAGAAGAAAGGAAAATTGCTGAGTTGGCATACATGAGTTGGCATAGCTCGGTGTGTAGATCTCTAAATACATGTCAGCAGTGGTCAAACCCTAGGCCAGGGAATATAACTTACTGAAGATTTGGTTTTAGTAGCTACCTTTTGAGACCTCTGAGAAAAGCCACAGATGTACAGGGCCACAGATCATGGGTAGAAAATCATTCTTGTTCCCTGACTATGAATGAACCCATGTGACACGGCTTACTATGTTCAATATCATGTAAATCAGTGCTTCTCCATTTTATTTTTATTTTTTGTTCCTAAACTAAAAGATCATGTAATATTAAAAAAACAAACAAACAATTAAAAAAAAAGCCAGACTCATACATCATCTTTTTTTTTTTTTCTCTTAATCTAATTTTTAGCTGACTAGTTTCTGAATCGTTATTTTTTGTTTGTAATTTCTTCTTTTATTCATCGCTTGCTCACCCAGGTGTGTGGAAATACTTTTATATGGGGCACAAAGGTAAGGTTTTAATGCCATTTTTCAGACCCCCATCTCAGGTCTTAGGAACTGACAATGGTCTACAGAATATACGTTGAGAAACACTGATAAATGGCAGCTGCTTGAGAACAAAGGATTCTCTTATCTCCATAAAGAAGTGAATCAATCCAAGTCAGAAAGGACTTAGGGAAGACCTTGATGTATATGTAGTCTGGAATACTGTGTGGAAAACTTTTGGTATCTTGTAATAACAAAAGATGTCCTAGGAGATGGCAATTCTCCAATAGCAAGCATATTCGGTTCATGACTTGTGTTTCAGTGTCAGATAAGACAGATCAGGTGACTACTCCCACCAGAAATGTGCTAGCAGAGTAGAAAAAGTCATCTTCTGCCTAGATCACCTCCTGAGCACATGATAGGCTCCATGCAATGTCTCCAGAGGATATGTTTGCAGAATATAGTTCAAGGAAATCCATCAGTTTGTGTTTCCCTTCAAATAAAAGGAGTGAAGAGGTGAGGCAGTTATAACCGAAATAAAGGAGGAAGACAATCCTTGGTAAATGGAGAGAGAGCAAGTGCATTCTCTAGCAGTGGTTAGTTTTATTCTGAAAATATGTTTCATCCTTGTTTGGGAAAGGGAAGATGATCCACAAAAGCCTTTTGAATTTATCTAAGGGTTTCTTCCCAATAGGCTATTTTCTTTAAAAACTTTCTGCTTATCACTATCTAGTCTATTATGAAAGTATATATTTCTTCTTTAGACCAATTTCATGAGCTCCAGAAAGAACAGAAAAAAATACTTCTCTAAATGTCTCCTTTTACAATTTTCAGGTGTTCAACACACAAAAGAGCTGTTTAGTGCATCCACATCTTTAGCTCACCTGGGCCAATGGAGAGAGGAATCACGCCATTACCACTCACTCTTTTGCACTTATTTCTGTTCAAACTGTGCAGACACAGCAGAGCATTATCTAAAAGAAGATAATTATTTTGGCTGTACCCCACTGAAGATGTCTGTTCTTTCCCCATTCTAGAGAGTTGAGCCCACTAAGAGTCTCCATGTCATTTCTCAGAAGATCATCTGCTAATCATTTAATTCCTTTGATTCCTGTAAAAAGAGATGTCTTTGCCTAATTTTGTATGAGACACTGATATCCATATTAAACATTTAGTTCATGACTTTCAACATGTGGGTTCATTTTAAAGCACACCCTTGAAGGGTGTCATTAAGCGTGTATAGATACCAGTGATCTTATCAAATCTTTCCAGTGAATAGTCACCAGAAATTTGCTGAGACTTTCAGAACAAAAAACCACCATCTTACACAGGAGTAGCCACTTCTCACAGTAACTATTCTTGCCGTACTTTTAAAAACAAGCACTCAAGGTAAATACTCTTCTTGAGAAGCTGCTTTGAATTGCATTGCATGGAGTAAGAGAACATGCAGCTGCTGTGACCACAGTGACTTGGCTCTGAAATGAGTGCCATCAACCCAGCTTCTCCAGTCGTATCACACTCTCCAGAATCCTATCAAAAACACAAGTCTTGTGGTTTTCAGAGATTTTAACAAGAGAAGAGAAACACAACAACTTTGCAGAGCATTCTACAGTAAAATACTTGTTCCATAAGACATAAAAAATAAGCAAGCACACAGCATTCAGAAAACAAATACCTTAAAGAGCATGAAGTCCCTAAGTCTGGCTTCATTTTTTCCTGTAAGTCCATCTATTTACATATATCACGTTTCATCCATCTTGAAGTGGTTCCCCTCAGCTGGAGAAAATACCCAAAATTTAAGATAAGACCTCTTTTTTAGAAGAAAAAAAATCCAGCCACTGTCAGAATAACATAACAGAATAACAAACACCAATAACAACCAAAATCAAAAGGCAGATTTCCAAGTCCCATTCTCCTTATCTCAGCCTGTGTTTAAGGTGCCCTCACAGGAAAGCCATTCTGTTCTCTGATGTCCATCACTTTTTTCTTTTTAGTTTTTCCTTTCACTTTGCTTTACCAAGAAGTATCAGTCATTAGTGTATTGCTAGCTGCCAATTGAAAGTCCTTGATGTTAGGGGCTGCTGAATCCACCAGCCCCAGAGAAGCAAAGCTGCTGAAGCTCCTTCCCCCAAGTTCAGCCATTGTCAAGGCTCAGCTTGTATTCCCAGTAAGCACATGCACACAAACACACTTATTCGACACATGCACACACACTTATATACACAGCTGCCCACCCAGATCAACATACAAGGACACACTCAGAGCACAAAAAAAACCAGCACCAATGGCCTCATTCTGTTCTACTCTCTGGCTGAGCAGAAGGAAGGTCTGTAGTAGGAATATCTATATATAGATACATAGATATAGAGAGATATATACACAACACATGTGCAATGTGAATTCCTCCAGCAACCAGGCTCAGACATTCAGCCCGCTCAGTCGCTGCACTTGGATCTCAGTCTCCCCACTTGCAGGAGCTGGATATACGAGCCCTGAGGTCATGGACCCACTCCTGCTGCTGGCACAGACACCCTTGCATACACCAACACATATGCACTGTGGGTCCCTCCAGTAACTGAGGTTAGACACACAGCCCATCCCATTGATCATGGATCCTGACTCTCCCCAGCTACCTACTGCACAAAGACACACGTATGTCTTAGGCCACCCTCAGACCCCAGGGTCTCTATCAGCTGGTCAGGACTCTTCTTGTTCCTCCGACAGCCAACTGCTCCTGTGGTCTCACCCTTAGAGACACACACACCTCACTGGCTGGTGAGGCTTGATGTTTGCTCGTGCCCACACACTGGTATCAATACCACCTTTCACTCCAGATGCTGGCACTCTAATCCACTTACTTCAGTCTCTGCAGTTGCTGGCAGCACAGACACATGGGCCCTCTGACCTGTGGTATGACTCCAGTTGTGGGCACTGGTTCCCCCCCAGATCTCTTGCACCACTGTGGTCCTTTATTCTTTTTGGAGATGATTCCTGTGATGGGCTTAGGAGTAGCTGGAGCAGGGTGTTATTGGGCTCTCCCATCTGCCATTGACTCTCTGTGGTCCTTTGTGTATGTGAAGATGAGCTTTCTGTCACATAACGAAAATAGTGTGATACTATTACAAAGATCTCATTGATGAAGCACAAGCAATGTGGTACCAATAACGCTTGAGTAATATTAATTTCAGATAGTTGTATTTTAATGAGAAAGGCTAAAATATTACTTAGGAGCAACATCTGAATTGTTAATGACTTCTGTGTGATATCCTATTTGCATCCCACAGCAACAAGCTGTGTCAGCATGCAGCTGGATCACAATACAAGGATGGGCAATATTCCAGGACCACCCAAGAACCTGTTAGTAGAAAATGTCTGATTTTGGTGAAAACTACTATCACAGCACACAGCATAGCTTGGAAATGTAGCTTTCTAAACACTGTTTGAACTTTTATTTTACTCTATATTCCAAAAATACCCCACAGAGATGGTCCATTTCTTCCAGTGTAGTATCTTTAAAAAAACCTCAAACTGAATCAGCATTTCAGCATTGTACTGTGAGACTGAAAACTAAGAGAGAAGCAGTCCTCCGTGAGCAGCCATCCTTTCTTTCACTTCCCCCTTTTTGGGTTTGGTATATCAGAAAAGTCCCTCTGATGTGCTTCCATCAATTTTCATACACATGCAACCACTCATCTGAAGATCTCAGCTTTCATACATTTATATATTTATAAATAAATGACTGCATTATGTATAAACAAAACTTTCTACTGACACAATGATCCTCAACAGTTTCTATGAGGTTTCAATAGGGTTTCATGACTCTATCATGAATCTGATGCTGAATTGTTCTGAAGACAGTTTTTCACTTAGATATGGTCAGTAGAAAGACTCAGAGGTAAATAAATCTCTTTTACTACATCATAGGCAGGTTTTTACTGCATCATAGGTCTAGCTATTATAAAAATATGCTGTTGAACTTATTCCCAGTGTCCATTCCACTGGAAGAAAAATTTATTTGTTGGAGGCAAGATATTGATAAGTAGCGGCAGATGACAGGAAATCCACCAATCACACAGCCAACCATGTATAATTACAGAGCTCACGAAAGGAGATGGATCTTCAGGTGGTGTGGGATACCATGCCTTCCCTAACCTCAATAAAGCTGATCAGCAACAGCAGTGAGCCTGATTCAAAATGACAAAATATGATTGAACATCTTTCAACTGATGAATTTACAGGAAAGACAGATCTAGGTACATGTATAGATACTTTGGCATAAAATATGTGCCGTATAATACTTATTAGAAAAAAGACACCCATTTATATCATTCACTAATTCAGACATCTCTAGTAACAAAAAGAGATTACGGTATTGATTATTCTCTTTTGGTAAGAGACAGTCTCTCTTTAATTGTTTCTGTTAGTCTTGTATGGGACTTCTTCATTTGCTAAGGTACTTTGTATTTTTATCTATTTTGTTTTCTTTACAGATAATACATTCAAACATATATCTAGCATTTCAAATCTGTGTCTAGTTCATTATCCCAGTTCATATAGTGATCAATGGCACATACACCAGAAGAAGTATGAAAATTCACAGCTGGTAATTTTGTAAAACCATAGATACCAGAAAGCTCCTCCTCTTCCAAGAAGTTACTTGTCATCCTTTTTTTTTTTCTTGAAAGCAAATGTACAGGCAATTCATAAATGTTTTTCTCAGCTGCTGTTGTCATTAATAACATAGACTGCTTAATAATAAAAAACTATAATTACTCTTTACTACATCATAATTATTAGAACACAAACTGTCAGATTCCTTCTTAATGAATGCCAGTGACTGGAAAAGAAGATATAAAGAGATCACGGGTATTGTTGAGATATCACAGTTATAAGCACCGTAAAAGGACCTAAGTAGTTAAGAGTATAAAAGGCCTCTATTATAACCACAACATTTTCACCCTGATTAGAGCTTGTGGTATTGACTTCCACAATTTAATTTATCATACTTTGCTGAACGAGTAATATAATGGAAGTTCATTGGAACTCATATCCTCTTAGAAGTGGCTCTCAATAGCTATTTATTATTATGTAAACACAGACTCAGCTCTCCTAATTAGTGCTGACAGTACCTGAAAAGGTTCAGGTTCAATTTCGATTAGGATCCAAAATCAAGTGTTAATCCTAACTGCTTGAAACTTCAAACTGGAAAGAAATGTAATGTGAAAGATTGCTGCTGGTGAGATTTTTCACACTTCTGCTTCTGTCCATGGCCAAAATTAACATTAAAACAGCTTTTCTCATAGTGTTTTGGCACTTGCAGCTCTGATCACAGGCAAAATATTGAAAGTAAAAAGTAATTTTTGAAACATTACAGAATCTTAACATTTGGCTTCAGTAAAAGACTAGAAATGAAAAGCTTTTCTCTTTTCCTTTCTTTCTTCTCTCCATCTTTCTCTTTCCCTTTCTTTCTTGCTTTCTCTCTTGCTCTGTCTCTTCCCTCCCAGTCACTTTCTCAAAGTGTTCGTTTTTCTTTAACCCTTTTAATAGTTTTTTTATTGATTCCAGTATTGTAAAACTAGTTCACCAAGGTAAGCAACTACCTGAGATTAAATATGTAAATAAACTCGTTGACCTTAAAGAAATATTCATATCCTTAATGAAGAAATATTCATATCCTTAATGTACCCTACTGAACTGGGCATTACTTTTACTCTGCAATGAATTATTTTAATAACATTAATCCTTTTTAAGTATTGCTCTGGTAGCAAATATCTCGATTAAGTGCTAATGTCATTTGGCCACCCTAGAACTTGTCTAAGCTTGGGTTTTTGCCCTTGAGATCCTACTAAGCTTTCTTTTGTCTCCTGTCTGGGAAAGCTTTCTCTCTTGGTCCCACTTTTGTCAGAAGAGGAGATTAGGACCTCATCATTACACAGCAAGAATTTACTGAGCTTGTGTAAATGCTGGTGAAAGTTTGTATGAAATTTCTCCAACTGCCTTCAGGCAAAATTTGCAAGGCTACTTCTAGTAGAATAATTGGGTGGTCTGAAACAGTTAGTCTGATTTTCCCTGGAGCGACACAGAGGACATTCATACAAACTGCTCTGCCAGAGCATTAGTGGAGTCAGTAACTTGTAGGAGGAGGGCAACTGAGGACAGAGATTTCTACAAACCAGTGCATTTGGATCTAGAAGGGGATATCTGTCCACATCCCTTATTTCTCTTTTCTAAAATGACAAGACTAGGTGTCCTAGCCTCAGAAGGATGCAGTAAGAATACATTAAGAAGATAACATTCTGGGACACTATAAAAGCCACATGGGTTCCTAAGATAGTGCATGGTTTTAATGATGTTCCCCAAAATTAACAACATTTAAGTTTATAAAATAGGAAGTCCTAGTAGGCTTTAAATGTTATTGTTGAAAATGCAGTACTTAAAATTAAAACAAACAAAAAAACCCCACTATAAATCTCTGCTAAATTTTTTTGACAAAATGTTTTTCATTAGAATGTAGTTAACTTGTGGAAAAAAAGTAGCAGACTGACAGCTCTGGAAATGTCTCTCTCTGTCCACAAAAAATGTACTGCACAGGGAGCAGGAATAAAAGCTTCAACAGCAATGTTCCTAAGCTCTGATCTGAAGGGACTACCATCAGCCTATTATAGTCCTTGGCTGGTGACAAGGGTGCCAATTAGTACTGCAGAGTGCAATGATGGCTTTTCTAATGTGGATGGCTCACTGCTGGAAACTGGAACCATGAAACTCATTTCCAATAGCCCATTGAAGAGCCATCAGATGGTAACAACTTTTAGTCACAGAGACTTAGACTGGCATTGTACTGACAAAGCAGAAATAAAAGACTCTATATCATATTACCAATCCCGGACCAATCTGTCTTCCCCTCCATTGTATTTCCAAGAAAGACAGACCTTGCAGAGGTTCACTGAGAAATCATAGAAAAGAATGTGACTGAAACTTTTACTTTCTCAGATCACCCAGTTCAATCATCATTTTAATTAGCTTTAAACACTTACATATATTATGAAGATGTAAGGAAGGGTAAAGAATGGTAGAAACAGGTGCTGAAATATTAAATCGTTCATCTCCATCTTACTATGTATTTGCACATGATTTAAAGGTATTATTCTAACAGCTTTATGTCGGACAAAAACATGAAACAAGCTGGTGACTTTAATCCAATTCCTAAACAAATGGCCACAGTCCCCAAACCCCATTATCAACATGCAGTTTCCTCCTTGGCAGGCTAGCCAGGGAAACTTAGTATTCAAGATGGAGAAAATACCCACCAGCCATAGTGATAATTGGACTGAAAAAATGTCAAGGCCCATCAACCTTACAATGTAAGAAACACTGTACCATTTCTAGCCATATCTTATGGGTCGTCTAAGTAGAAAAGGGTATTTGGATTCCTGGTGTTACAATGAAAAGCATTATATATAGAATCATAGACTAACTGTATGCTTAGATTTGGAAGAGACCTTTAAAAAGATCATCTAGTTCCAACCCCCCTGCCACGGGCAGGGACACCTCCCACCAGACCAGGTTGCTCAAAGCCCCATCCAGCCTGGCCTTGAACACTTCCAGGGCAACTTGCTCCAGTGTCTCACCACCCTCACTGTAAAGAATTTCTTCCTAATACTTAATCTAAATCTCCCCTCTTCTAGTTTAAAAACATTGCCCGTCATCCTATCACTACATTCCCTGATAGAGTCCCTCCCCATCTTTCCTTTAGGTTCCTTTAGATACTGGAAGGCTGCTATAAAATATTCCCAGAGCCTTCTCTTCTCCAGGCTGAAAAACTCCAACGCTCTCAGCCTGTATTCATAGGAGAGGTGCTCCATCATCTGACCATTTTTGTGGCCCTCCTCTGAACCCATTCCAATGGGTCCATGTCCTTCTGATTCTTACATATCATTTTATACATACATATAGATAAACCTTAGAGGTACTCCAAATTGTGAGTGATTTCATGTGTCCTTTCCCTTAGTTCAGAGAAAGATGACCATTCATGTATTTTAATAGGAATGTAACTTCAACACTATAGTAATAAGCAGCATAAACCTTGAAGCATCTTTCGTGGATTTGTGTTTGCTTTAAACATGCCCCTGTCACATAAACACACATAGTGAGCAACAGTGGAAAATATTGTGTGTGTAATTGTTTTTTTTAATTCTTCATACCATCTTTCAGTACACCCTCACTGTAAAGAATTTCTTCCTAATACTTAATCTAAATCTCCCCTCTTCTAGTTTAAAAACATTGCCCGTCATCCTATCACTACATTCCCTGATAGAGTCCCTCCCCATCTTTCCTTTAGGTTCCCTTAGATACTGGAAGGCTGCTATAAAATAATCCCAGAGCCTTCTCTTCTCCAGGCTGAAAAACTCCAACGCGCTCAGCCTGTATTCATAGGAGAGGTGCTCCATCATCTGACCATTTTTGTGGCCCTCCTCTGAACCCATTCCAATGGGTCCATGTCCTTCTGATTCTTACATATCATTTTATACATACATATAGATAAACCTTAGAGGTACTCCAAATTGTGAGTGATTTCATGTGTCCTTTCCCTTAGTTCAGAGAAAGATGACCATTCATGTATTTTAATAGGAATGTAACTTCAACACTATAGTAATAAGCAGCATAAACCTTGAAGCATCTTTCGTGGATTTGTGTTTGCTTTAAACATGCCCCTGTCACATAAACACACATAGTGAGCAACAGTGGAAAATATTGTGTGTGTAATTGTTTTTTTTAATTCTTCATACCATCTTTCAGTAAGATGAATATTATTTTTAGCAGATGATCTTGTACTACCTGAAACCATTCAGCATTTACATATTCAGGTTGTTTTTTCCCTGGGTATAACCAATTACAGTACGAAGAATGTTCATCACTACAGCACTTTTAGATGTCTCAAGCAGCTGAAGCATAAGAATTGTACTCACCTAAAGTAAGAGAAGGTTTCTAGGTCATAGAGATTTAGGAACATAAATACAAGCAGTTGAAAAGAATAAAGGTGTTCATGCCTAGGAATTTGAAAATAAAAGAGGAAAGAGCACATTTTCAAACAACTCAGTCTGTCAGACAATTTCTGGAAGTCAGACAATTACCATTTGGTTGTACAATAGAGCCCACAGCTGAATGAGTATATTCATTAGAACAATTTCACTGCTGCCCTGGCACGCAACCTGATCCTGAGATTCTCTTAGCTGATAGGACAAATACTGTTAAATTACACTCCACTCAAAGAAGCTAAGCCATCAAAGCCATTTTTTGCAACAAACAAGCACAAAAAAAAGATAAAAAAGTATTTGTACTTGTGGAAAAATGCACCATTCTGTTTTTTTGACCAAATACATCCTTTAGCAAAGAATGAATAAACTCAGCGTTCAATAGAACTTACTCTTTTCAGTAAGAGAACCAGAACTGGTTCACAATCAAAACCATCCTATACATTTTTGCGCCTGCAGAGATCTCCACTAAGGAATTTCGATTACCTGGCCTCAAATGCAAAACTAAGGTCCAAGTATAAGATCTTAGTGGAAAGGCTACCGGAGAAGGATTAAAGTAAAGAACAGAAGGCATGGTCTGTGGGGCCAAATCCACAGCTCTCCATTATGCAGAACAGCTGTCTGAATCCTAACACCATAGCAATTCAGGTTTGGTACCAGTGATCCCGCATGTCCTAACCCATTTTGCTGTACTCTATTGTTCTATCACAGCGTGATTTTCTTTGGGTTTGGAGAATGAATCACATTGGCCGTGAGAATTCCACCCCCAATCAATCCAAGCTGTAAAGGAAATGGGATGTTTAATATTTATACCTCTATTACTTTACAGGGGGGTTAAGAGAATCAAAATCAGAAGAATATCACAGCACTCATTTCAAAAAACATTTCTTGCACAGAATTGATCGTTAAAATAGGTTGACCTTTTAAAGAAGCAGACACATTAATAATGGGCTAGACTACAGGGCATCTTTTCCCATCTCCTTGAGTGGCTATATGCTATAAAGCAGGGGTATATGTACCACTAATGGTTCTCCAGCTGCCACAGAACAATATGCGAAAAAAACAGCCAACCACCAACATTCTTTTCAGAGGAGAAAAAGCAAATGCTGCTCAGTGAAATGCCTCCTCATGCTCATAAAAACTGCTTGGCACAGAACCACGAGTCACAGTCAGCTTCAAGGTTTAGCAGAGTTCTCTGTCTTTGCCAGCAGTTTTCAAGTAGTTAAAATCTAGAGACCTGCTTTAATGCTTCTAGCAACTGTGACACAAATATGAAAAGCCATGTGCAGTTTCTATACACATAAAGAGAGGTCACTCTTACTGCGCGTTGACCGCTGGCATCACTATAGCAAAATATCACACCAGAGAGGGTAAGGACCAAAACTTCCCATCTGACAATAAATTTTCACATATGGATTTATAGAATCATAAAACGGTTTAGGTTGGAAGGGACCTTAAAAATCATCTTGTTCCAACCCCTCTGCCCTGGGCAGGGACGCCTCCCACCAGACCAGGTTGCTCAAAGCCCCATCCAGCCTGGCCTTGAACACCTCCAGGGATGGGGCACCCACAGCTTCTCTGGGCAACCTGTTCCAGTGCCTCATCACCCTCACAGCAAAGAATCTCTTCCTAATTTCTTCCTTATACATCTATTGTAGCATCAGCATTCATCATAGCATCATTATTTTTAGACAGTATGATGATCTGAAAAAAGCATCAGATAAATGAAGAGATACTACTGGAATTGTCTGTGACGATTTAAAATATTTACAATTCACTACAGGCAAGGCTTTTTACTATTAAACCACAACATTTTTTTTCAAATTTGAAGATGTAACTTAAAAGGAGCTGATCCACTAGTTATATTTTCATTTTTCAGGGACTTTATATTTTTGGAAATGGCACCATTTTTATCTGGATAAGCAAATGCATGATTTTTTATTTTTCCCCTCAGGAAAAGTCACAGCCTGCAAAGAGCTGGTTTTGAAGCAGATTTTTTTTTTTTTCTGTCTGATATTTTGTCAAACTGGTTTCTTCCTGTAGAGGGGTGTGACTGTGTTCTCACATCTAGGCACATACTTTAGAGCACTGTGTGTCAGGTGGACAAATAATAAAGTCATTAAGGGCAAACTTTGACATACACTTGATTTATGCAAACTAATTGAGGCTGGTGACTACAGCTTTTCTCACTTTCACTTGCTGCTAACACACCAATATGCAAAGGAACACAGTGCAATGTTTTGGGTGCAGGATAGACAATCTGAAATGTGTCCCCATATGTACTAGAAGTTCTTTGCAGATGTCTCTATCTTTTCTATTTACATGACAGATTGCAGAGACTCCTAAGAAGCTGTTACTCTCTTTTTCATATAGTCTTTGCAACTTTCTTTTTTTTCCTTTTGTATTTTATTATTTACTTCAAAAAATCCTATACTGACATTATTGGTTCTTCAAAGGGGTACTTGAACACCGCGGTGAGAAAGCCCTGTGTCCTGCACAGGTTGTTGTTGAGGCCAGGTGAGGTTAACAACCCTGAGAGGATTGTTTCAGTGGCGTCTTTCTCTGCAATGCCTCATTTCTACTGATGGGTTTCCCCTGTTGCAGCAGCTCTCTGACCAAGGAATATATTATTCCCACTTCGGAGGAGAGAAATTGAATCATGGGATCGCTTCCTGACAGTTATGTGGGAATTCTGCAGCTAAATCAGTATTTCAGCTCAGGTCTCCTGAAACCCTTTTCCCATTACATTTCTGCCATCCAAACATGAATCAATTACTTGATCCCACCCTCACTACTTGCCCCTGCACTCCTAAAAGAGGAGACCAAGAGCTGCGCAGGAAAGAAAATGAGGAAAAATAGCCACAAATTTCTGGAATGGCTCAGTACTTGTACTAGGTCCACCTGCTTGACTGTGGAGTGCTCCTTCTGTCTTGTCCACTCAGGCAACTATTCTGTCTTTCACTTTTTGTGCGCTCCCCAATTTTCTATTAAACAATATTGGCGTTAAGCTTGCTACCTCTGATACACAAACAGCCTCCTGCAAAGAATAGATTTTTCAACTTGAAAGGAAAAGTTTTGTTCAATTTAAAGTTTCACTTCATTCCCAAGTGTTTCTTGGCTTTTGGGAGAAAAAACAAACAAAAAAAAAAAAGGGAAAAAAAAAAAAAGAAAAAAAAAAAAAAAAAAAAAAAAAAAAAGTAAAAAAAAAAAAAAAAAAAAAAATGAAAAAAAAGAAAATAAAAGGGAAAAAAAGGAAAAAAAAAATAAAAGTTTTTTTCATTCTTAAGCATTTCAAAGCAAAGCCAGACTATTCACTTTGGAAAAAAAATCAAAACAGCTTACAAGGTGTGGTGTGTGTGTTGAAGAAGGGGAATTTTTACTTTTCAAAATTTATCAGCTGTACTTTATTTGAAGTTATTCAGCAAATTTAACCATAAGATGTTTCATTCAATGAATCAACATCAGAGTAATGTTGCTCAGCTCTTTCATTTCTAGCTTCCCTACTCTGCTTAGCTTTCAAATCCAAATCCAAATTGCATTTTTCTCCCAGTAGCCATCCCTTAGGAGGACTCCCCTAATGCCTTGCTTTCAGAGATCCTTAATGTGTAATACGAAGGCCCTGCTCTACTTTCTCCTCCCAACTTAAGCAATCCTCAGTAATGCCCCAAATAAAAAGCAGAAAGAGAGCATGAGGTTAAACTGTAAATTAATAGATCAAAGGATAAGAATCCTAATTCTGAAATAAACTGACTATGGAAAAGGATTAAAACAGAGAGAGAGGATTATAGTACAATAATTGCGACAGAAGACTGTGAGTGAATTGGATGGCAAACAGGGGGTAGGCTTTATTCTGTATTTCTGAGTGAGCAAAATGAAAAGGGAATCTGAAAGATAATTAAAAATCCAAGTGGACTTAAGCAGGAGAGGAGCCTGAAAACTCACAAGAAGATACTGCAATGAATTCCCTGCTGTGCCTGCCCAAGACCCATATCAGCTTCCTTCAAGGGAGATATCTACCCTTGTTTTGCATTCCAAAGAGGAAGATAATCATTGGAAGAGCGCAAGATTTCAGCTAATTTCAGCTTTACCACCATCTGCCACTAATTCTCCAGAGGAGACCTAGACTCTGAGCTATCAAGGAGGAGAGGACATGGAGAATTACTTCTAAGAAGTTGCCTATTCAGCCACTATCAACCCTGCAACATAATAGCCCAGTGCTACATGTTTTGAAAGTAACACGTATTTCCACAGACTCCTCTGGGAGGAGGAGAAAGACTTGGGATATAAACATGAACATGGCATAATAGAAGGAGTTTATGGGCAGTCTATAAAGCCAAATTAAGTGGTGTGTTAATAATGAAAAAGTTGATAATGGATTCCAAAAGAGTGGAGATGTGGGGATAGTCTTGAAACTTGACCAATATTAATTGCTGCAAAGCTTATTTATGTGTTTACACTACATAAGAGGAGCTGCTGCCAGCATTTTCCCTAGTGAAAACCAGAATGTGCAAATAAGACAGCTTTTAGAGAAAAACATGAACTGAGCATCTCTTCTATCGGGATCTTCCTCTGAGTATTTGAGGAACGGAGAACTGAGCACACCTCAGGGTATGCAGGAGTGAGTATCTGCTGAGCAACATCATAGAAAAATAACAAATCTTGGTCATACTGAAGTCAGAGGTGTTTAGACATTGACTCCAATAAGGCCAGAAGCTTGATCTGTACCTCATTGATTTAATATTGCCATCTTACACTATTGCAGCACTATGCAATTTATATCATTATAGCCCTACAGGATGTGCTGTTAAACAGAGAAGGCTGCTTGCTTTTTTATTCAGTTACTGGGAGATTTACTTGAGATTTTCACAACATCATCACCCTAAGCCAAAAAAAAAAAAAAAAAAATCCAAAAAAGAAAGATGGGAATCTAAATCCCATGCCTGTCTGAGGGGAAAAAAAAAAAAAAAAAAAAAAAAAAACACAAAAAAAACCCCAACAACAAAACACCAACACCAACACCAACAAAACCCAAAAGAGTAGCCCAAACAAATCAAACACAACATCCCCTTGCCTCAAAAAAACCCCCTAACCTTCAATTTTAGATTTCTTAGCAGTTTTCTGCTCTCTTGCTATTTATTCCTTACAAAAACTATAATCCTCTGGCATGTTTGAATCTGCTCACTATGGGCATGGCGATGATGCTTCAAGCAGAGTTATCACTTTAGTTGGTGCAGGAATTGCTCAAAAGACATACGCAAAATTGTGCTTTTATGTAAACTGCAGTAAAAAAGAGGGAAAAGTAACACTAACAGGTGTGTAAAATACAGGCAGACTTTCTGGCAACCTATGCAACTTTATAAAGGGGAAGCATTGTGTTATACTTTAATTTTCAAGCCTCATATTATTTAATCAGTAACCATAATTTTCATTCACATAATGTGTATATAAAAACCATGATTTCCCATTTCTTATCATCTTTAATAAATGGAAAAACCGTTTCCTTGCCCCCAAAGAGTAATCAACGCTGTGTTAATAAGCTCAGGCCTGGGAACACTTTTTCAATAAGAAAAACATTACACATTATAAAATCAATAATGCTGCCTGACAAATGAGGCTGTGCATAAATTTTTGACATGAAATCATAGACTGAAGTCTAAATTTAAATTTGGCAATGCTTTCAAAGTCTCACGCTTTATGATAGCTATTCTGGAGAGTGAGCTGTACTGAAACTAATCACATAATTTAAAGGATACATTTGTTCTAGTACCGCAATAAAAATACATTACATCATGATAAAAGCCATCCTGATTCAACCTGCAGTGGAAATCTGTGAACACAGGGATGGGCTGAACCCCATGTGGGACTGCTGGGCTGCTGTTTATAAACCATGTAAATAAAACATTTAGCACTATTCTAGCAGTCTTCATCTTCGCAGTGCTCCATAAATATTAACTAATTAATCCTCAGGACAGCTGGGATATAGCCGAGAATTGGAGCCGAGCGAGGAGCTGGTAGAAAAATCACCAATTTGACAAATGTAGTCCTTTTCTCTGTTTGTAACTAATCTCCCAACAAACTCTGCTTACCATGGATTTGCCTGCCATTGAAAATGGGTGGGGAAATGCAGAATTTAAAATCGGTTTTGCTTTGTGGGTGCCTCACTGAACTATTCGCTGCCACAGACCCCTAAGAGCCTGTCAGACCTTCTCAGGTAAGGCAGCAGGCAGATTTCCAGCCCACCTGCCAACCAGGTACCTCCAGAAATGGAATCCACGCAGGTACATGGGCTCAGAGCCGTGCCCAGGCTCAGAAGCGGGGCCAAGTGCCATGGTGAAGTGCCTCTACTGCATCCAGACGATGTCTCTGCAGGCCACTGACCTGACCCATGCAGGTACACAGGCTGTACTCAGCACCTGGAGCCGTGTCCATGGCAGTCCACCAGCAGACCCTGGGCACTGCCCAAGAATTACACAGGATTTCATATGATTTCATTGCCAGCACAATCCCTGGTACAGCTTAAGTCTGGTCAAACAATACCCAGGCAAAGCTCAAGGGCTGCTGTAGCCCTGTGAACTACCCCAAAATGAAGCTTGGCCACAGCATCCCTGTTTTAGGGGGTAAAAGAATTTATCATCTGTGTGCGTGCAAACTGTGTTGTACCAGTTGGTGGTCTTTAGTCTGTTTTACTTAGTAGTGTAGATGTAGCCTGTGTTTCAAGAACAAGGTTGCATCCAGCTAAACTGACGTAGTCTGCAGTGACACAGCAACACAAGGTGTTGTCAGCTGAGGACTGGACCACCAAGCCTGTTCCTTAGGAAGGGTAAGAGACACTGCATCAATGCCACTTTGTCTCTCAGGTTGTTTAACTTCTTCAGCATGGTGCAAACCCAGCAGACACCTTTCTGGAGTCACCATACTGGAGCAGAGTCCAGTATGATGACTCTGCCTGGAGGGCAGAATCACACACCTGTGGTGGCAGCAGCTGGTCCTGCCTCCACAGGTCCTTGTGAACGCAGGGTAATACATGTGTCCATCCCTCCTTCCACCTCTGCACAGTGATGGCACCTTAAAATCCCCTACCAAACCATTTCTGCTGTCCTCCTTTATGGGGTTTATATGACAAGGGTTTTGCATCTTGCATTTATATCTAAGATAGATTTTCTCACTCACCATTTTTTAGTGGTCCTTGCTTGACAATTAGTCAAGTGCTCCAACCCACAGGTTGAAATATTTTTCTACAAACATCCCTATACCAGCAAAAGGACAAATATGTCTCACAATTATTTCCTTTATTTCAAAGTTATTGATCCCCTAGGAACTTTGGCTGCTCCATAGGAGCATATAAAAGTTAAAATCTTCAGCAGTGATACAGAATTTCCACCACACACCAGTATCCATGGGATTTCTAGTGTTTTCTTCCTCTAAAAACCACATAACTGAAAGGCTTAGATTACTACAGAGAAGAATGTCAGTCATTGACATGGTGGAATGAAAACAAAACTTGCAATCTAACAAATAACAGATATATTAGCCTTCACTGAAAACTCAGAACACAGGGAGTACCTCAAAAACTGCATTTCTTCATATTTCCCTACAGTAGAAAAGGAATTTCTAAATCAAGCCAAAATGATTAAAATGGAGACAAAAAAGATAGATATGTGATTCATTTTAAGCAATTTGTTGTTGAAAAAAGGAACAGATCCAACCAACATGGTTCAGCATTGATTATTTGTTTTCTTATTTCTTTAATGGCTGGATAATTTTATCATTATTAAAATAATTGGACAATATGTCAGCAAGAACAGAAAAAATCAAATAGCACATTAAGGGACTGTAATCTATTGTTGTAGAAATAGAAAAGCAACTTTTCCCTCACTAAAATTTCTGAAAGAATCTAAATCCCTCCATGGATTTATGACAAGAGATAGAAATAAGTGGTCCATGATGTATCATTTGCCACAGGAGTTTTGCAAGTATCACTGCAGAGGCTTGGTACTAGACCCTATGTGTATAACCTAACCCTGTAGGCAGTGTCTGTACCCATTTCCCAGTGTCTTGATTAACCTCATTAGTGAAATGTAGGCCTGTGACCTGTTCTATCAGGACAATCCCAGAAGACAGGGAATGTGGCAGTAACTGTAACACCGCCAGATAAGTACTCTCCCTTAGTTTTTGCCTTATATTACAATAGTCCTCACTTAACTCCTAACAAACCTTGCTCTGGCGTGATCAAATTGTCATCTTGGATGATGCCTTGTAGTACAGATGCTGCGTGACTTAGCCAAGCTTCTTGTTTTCCGCTCTGCTGGAGTCATCTCTGAGCTTCACAGGCCTCCTGTCCTTACTTTGTCCTGACTATGATATCCAGTTCCTTCCTCCAGAACCCACTTAATCTCTGATCCTCATCATTTTCCCCAGCTGCCCCTGTGTTCCTGCCTGGTTCTGGTGTGGTACAACTTCCTCATAAACGTTCATAAATGTTTAGTAAATGAGTAAGAACTGCGATATGTGAAAATTCACAGCTATTACAAAAGTATCCAGGATAGTCAATCTGGAGCTGAAAATAAAGAGTTGTGGAGGAAGTCCATCACACTGGGTCACCGCATGAAAACGTCTGCTAAAATGGATTATTAGTGCAAAGAGAGAAAAAAAATCACCTGCATAGACAAGAGTAGGCCCTTAATGTTCTCTTTTTTCCTGTATGGTAATAGCTCCCTTAGACACGGGTTGCCTTCTGTGGGTAATTATGGAAGGCTGCATGACAACATTAACTCAATGTACAAAAGTCATCCAAAATAAAGGCCAAGCAGGGTACTGGGGATTGTCACCAATGGAATATATTCTATATATATCCATGATGCTTTCAAATTTTGACCAGGATCCTCACCTTCAGAGGCCTCAAGAAGGTTTTTCCCCTGTCACTGTTTCCTGATTCCAGTTCCCACACAGCGTTGTGGATCCAGCTGTCCTTAGCAGGCTGCTGCCGGTCTTCTTAGCAAGAAGTAAGTGGCAACATGGTTCAGACTGTGTGAGTTCGGTGCAGATAAAGCAACCGCATCACATAACCCACCAGAGCAGGGAGACTCCATCAGCCCTCAATTGGATCAGGGCTATGTGCATTGGAAGAACACACAAAAAAAGGCAACTCTCTTAAAAACATTAGATGCTGACTACTACAGGGCTGTGAAGTTTAGCTCACTAGGTAAAAGTTTTTATCATCGTATTATCTCTTACAATACTGGATGGATACCAAAAAAATCATTTTAATAAAAATATTACAATTAATTCAACCCAAAATATACGTGCTAATTCAATCCTAAAGGGTCCTTAAACACAGGAAAGGCAAAGATCACTTCTCCGCTTAAGTGGGCAAATCACCTATAGCTGCTTTCACTTGACTGAGTTTGGATAATCTCAAACACATTTGCAGTAACTGCACTGTTCTGTAGCAGGTAATAGATATTTGAATCTGATAGTCTTTACTGTTCTTAGTCAGGAATATTCTTTAGTGTGCCCTAAAATGGCTGATTAAAGCAGTATTTCTACCTATTATTTCACAGGTGGACTGAGTAACCAGATGGGAATATAGGATGGGAACTGGGGTGGAGAAAACAGATCCCAGCCTGGGATTTTGATGTTAAAAGTGATAAATATTAATTATTTCCAATTAAGTTAAAAGACAAAAAATTTTTTTCAATTGTAAGACTTCTGGGACATAAGCAATTATTATCTATCCATTTACACAACACCAATCTGGTTTTTATCTCTTTGGCCTTTGGGCACAATTATGATACTTAAACACAATTTATAGAATTTTACTATTAGTTATGAAAGCTTGATATATGACACACACTGATTTTCTGTACTTCATGTTGAAGTATTGCTCCATGGGGCAATTATAACAAAAGAAAATGATAGGTTCAAAACTAGTCCATATACAGCAAAAGTGAGGTAATCCCAGTCCATAACCTTTAAAAGTGAATTAGCCCCAAGGAAGGATAGGAGATGGAGATGACGCGCATGAGAATAAATTAAGTCAGAGGAAATTCAGATACACAAATGAGTGGAAGTAAAATAGTATCCACTATTCTGTGGAAAGTTTCCCCAAAGGGAGGTTTTGAAACACATGAAAACTCATTGTAACAGTAGACTGGGGAATTCTCCTAGGGGAAATATGCTTATAGTAGGAAATGAATGGCTAGATGGCATAAAACAAGATGGAAAAGTGGAAGCTCCCTGGATCTTAATAGCAACTGCTTCTAGAGTTAGTATAAAGTATAGTACCGTTGAAAGGTAACTCTTGGAGCACTTGCTGTTGACTGTATGAGATAGTGCCAGTGGTTGTAAAGAAACCTTCAGTGGGGCTGACAATGCTGAAGTGAGGAAGGATCAGCCCAGAGTAGGTCCTACTTAGGTTTGAACTTTGAAGAAAGTGCTTTTTACTCATTAAATTATTCAGAAGTTATTCTACTGCTACAAAACACCACAGGTCAGTATTTACTTTGAAATCCCTTGTTGAAGTTTTTCAGATGGGAAAGTGGAACCTTTCCAGATGGATTTACCAAGAAAGTGTAGACCACTGTTTTTCTGTCAGAAGAGTACGTGGAGTTACTCAGGGGTAGTTGTTTCATTTTAAATTCATAGCGCACCTTCGTTTGAATTAACTTGCAACTGCAGACAAGTCCTAAGAGAAACATTGATGAAATGCCAAAGTAATAGAAATATCTTGTAGTCAATTGATTCATCCAGGTATTTAGATGTAGATTTTTTTTTAAATGTTATTTTCGAAGTTTACTTCATTGTGGCACATGTGCAGTAGCGTTTGTTAAGACGTTACAATATATCCTGATTTAATTCACTGCCATGCTGTATAACCACTAGTTTGTCCTTCAAGAGTGATGGCATGACACATTACAAGATGTCTGTGAAGGGCTTCAGGTACTACAGGTAGGATCACGGCTAAGGATGGAGAGATGAGGGGAAGCCACGGTACTCTGATGGATGTTAGCAAACAGCATGTACTTTTGGGGAGAAAATGGGAGAATGTGCATGGGTGATTTTGGCGGAAATCAAAGATTTGGCGAGAGTGTGTCAAAAAAGGAGGAAGAAAACCCATTACTAATATTACCTGCAACATTACCTCCTGGGAAAGGATGGAAAAACACAATTTGAGATATTGGGATTTCAGGCAGGCTGAAAAGGGTTTATAAGCAGGTGTGTGGCAAGAAGGAAGTACAGAACTACCCTGAGTGAGATCCTCTTTAGTTTTTCAGGGGTATGTTTTAGAAAATCATCCAGTCTTGGCTAAGAAATTGCTATCCCAGCCCTAGTTAGGTTTTTCAACCAAAAAGCGTTCCTGCATTTCATTTCTCCTAAATTTGCAACACATTTTTAAAAGAAATAACAATTAACTGCTGGAATAGTAACACAGGAGACTTTTGCTTAAATACTTAAGAATTAGATTAACTCACTTAACCAGACTGTGATGAACTGATAAACCATAGATTAACCACTGATTAACCTTCCAGCCTTTTCAAAGATGGTGTGATCCAAGGTGACGTTCAACCTTGTATGGCCAGCATTTTTTGCAAGGAAAGGTTCAGAGTAAAAACAATTTTTTTTATTAAACTGGATGATATTGGTGGAGAAGTGAAGACACACACTCAGCCAGAAAGACAGTCCACATTTTTAACAGCATTCTTTGGCATACTAACTCATTTTACTTCTTCCTCCTTGTTTCTCTGAGGCCTTTCACCATTAAACATACAAAAATACTATTACTGTAAACTCTTTCTTCTTAGCTGTAGGACTTCACAGTTGATCTTAGATGTGATTTGTGTTCAGCTCATCAAACAATCACAGTCTCACTGGAAAAGTGAACTATGCTCCTCACTGGTAAATTCTACTTTGATCATCCATAAACTTCATCAGTGATAATCTTGTACTTCTTCCTAGATGCTGGATAAATGTTAAGTTGCATGTGGCTGAGAAACAAGTAGTCTGAAATTTTCTACCATAGGATGACAGTGCATCTAAAGTTAGATCTCGTCATCCATCAATAAACAAAGGTTACAATCCATTTAATGCAAGCCATATGCATTTTATGTCTTTTTAGTTCCTTAATGAAAAGGCACTACCAAGCCAAATAGCTTGCAGAGTATGGTACATCAATACTATTACTTTAAAAACTAGCTTGTAATCTGAAAAAAAGATATCAGGTTAGTTTGACAGGATCTATTTTCCATAAACTTGTGTTGATTGGCATTAATTCCATCCTTCAGCTCTTTACTAACTGAGCTCTATATCAGATGTTCTCTTATTTCACCAAGGATCAATGTCAGCCTGACAGGCCTACAATTACTTGGGTTGTCCCATTCACCATTTTTAAATATTACCACAATATTAGTTTTCTACTGGTCTCAATTAAATGTCTTTACTTCTGCATATGTGTATCTATCTATCTCAATATCTGGCTTCCATCACAATGATCTGACATTCTAGCAGACAATGCAAAACTAGAAATTCACATGGAAAATGACAGCACAAGATCAAAAGAAAGAGATGTCTTAAATAAAAAAGTCTCATCGCTCCCTAACCAACTTCATCCTCTCTCCCAACCTTCCTACAACTGAGAAGGCTGAGAAAAGCAGTGCTTCTTGTAAGGTGGCCAGGCGGTAGCCTCTGAGGAGAAGCTGACTAAAACAACAAAAAAGGTAGAGACAGCTCTGTGTCATATTGATTAATGCACTACTGGAAGGCACCCAGCGAGGAGGAAGGCACACAAACCCAGCTAGAATAGAAAAATCTGGCTCTGGCTGATTTGTATGACAGGAGACAAAGTGCTTGGTATTTAGAGGAAAGGTAGAAAGTTGAAGCTGTGCATGACGGAGTCAAAAGCCTAGATTCAGGTGGCCTACATTTCAACCAGGGGCCCGGCCCCTGCTGTTTGCTATTGACTGTGTGCCTCTGAAGGTCTACAGCCAGACAATAGGAAATACCAGGAAAGGGGACAGAGATAGAATTTAGGCCGCATTAATTTTCCTCAAAGAGCTGTCATGTGTATGAGAGAGAGAGAGTTAGGCCAGAGAGTGAATATGAGATATTTTTTTTTTAATTTCCTAAGAGGGTGGTCGGTCAATGGCATAAGTGCTCAAGGATCTGTGGGATCTCCATCCTTGGAGATGTTCAAACATCGACTGGATGCAGTCCTGAGAAACTAGATCTAACTTTGAAGTGAGCCTTGTTTTGAGCAGGAAGTTGGGTTAGATGACTTCCTGAAGATGTAAATTACTCTACAGTTCTAATTTTAGAGGCTGTATTTTAGACGGAGCAGAGTGTAGAAGTGTGAACAATACTACAGTAAGATAGAACAAAGTTATTAACACTAAACCACAAATTATAAGTGTAGACATAATTTTTTTACTACCTGATTATTAGTCTTTTTTTAAGAAATATGCGGAAAGAGCCAATGACAACAGCATTGATTTTGAAGCAGCAAACTCATCAGATCTGTGCCAACTAGTTTTGGATACAACAGAACAGAAAAAGTCCAGACAAGCAGAGAGAAACAATCTTCAGTTGCACTTTGTAGAGCTCTGAAAGTGAAGCAGTTGGAGGCATTTATAAGAATTTCTTAAATATATTTGCAAGATTTGCAAAATCTTAATGCTTTAGGGCAAAAGCTGAATTCTAACTGAGCAGGCTAAGTGCAATTAAAAAAATCATAAAGAGAAAATTTCTATAATTTTGCATTAGAAGATTTCTTGTGCGCCTCTCTAAAGAAGCTGATGTACTCCACTGTCATAAACAGTATACCGGACTAACTGCTTTAATCCCGTATGCCAGTCTTTGTAGTTCTAAATACCCAGTCTCAGAGAAATGCTAATTATTAGACAGTATTTGAATAGTGCTTAGAAAATAAAAATGGCTACATAAGACATATTATAATGTCATTTTAGGGTCCTCATGGTTTTCTTCCATTTACTATCACAAATTATGTGTCCACCATGCAATGCAAATCCTCTTCAGCCGTAGTCAACCCTTTTTCAAGTACATACATACCTTAAAGATTATGTAGCAAGGTTCCAAAGAGTGAATTTATTCTTAATGAAAAACACAAATATTTTTATGAGCACAAGACAATGACATTGAGATTCTGGAGCATCTCCAGACAAGGGCAATGAAGCTGGTGAGGGGTCTGGAGCACAAGCCTTATGAGGAACGGCTGAGGGAGCTGGGATTGTTCAGCCTGGACAAAAGGAGGCTTAGGGAAGACCTTATTGCTCTCTACATCTACTTGAAAGGAGGTTGTAGTGAGGTGGGGGTCAGTCTCTTCTCCCAAGTAACAAATTATAGGATAAGAGGAAATGGGGTCAAGTTGTGCTAGAGGAGGTTTAGATTGGATATTAGGAAAAATTTCTTCACTGAAAGGATTATCAAACATTGGAACACTTCCCACCCAGGGAAGTGATAGAGTCACCATACCTAGAGGTATTTAAAAGACATGTAGACGTGGTGTTTAGAGACATGGTTTAGCAGTGGTTTTGGCAGTGTGAGGTGGATGGTTGTACCCTATGATCTCAAAGGTCCTTTCTGAGCAGACTGAGATGATTCCATGATTCTATGATTACATTTTCACAAATTTTTTTCATTAATTCTACCATTTTCCAGCTTTTTGCTGTTCTTTTCATAACTGTATTTCAGAAAATATTTACTAGGCTCTGGCCAGTCCAAGTTTGTTTTTTCTAAAGATTTTTCAAGATGTAGATTACTTGGTGCAAGATGGACTGAATCAATTCACAATAAATATCTAAAGTTAAAAAGGAAAAAAAAATTAACAGAAGGCTGCAATCAAGCAGAATGTGTATATGAAAGCTGCAACATTTGTTCTGGCATAACAGGTTGCTCAAAGCAAGAAACGCAAGGAGTGATTTCTTTTTTACTCAGTCATAGTTTTGGATTCTAAAGTTAATTGCAATCAGAAGGCAAATCAGAAGGTATTGAATACGCCACAGCATACGATAATTTAACAGAAACAACATGCAACCTTACAAAATTCACCATGAGACCAAGGAGAGCCTACAGTGTAAGTCTGTCGCTTTCTGAATGCATACACTGCTTACCATGCAAAGGATGAGAAGCAGAAACACCACTGTCACCATTTTAAAAGAAAAAAAGCACTACCAGGCACAAGAGTCTTGATGTCACCCAAACACATAGGTGAGGGAAAAGTTTCCGGGTTCTGGATCCAGGTTTCATACCCTCGTAAATGGAGGAAGAAATTTAAAATTTAAATTCCACCCTGCTCTGTGCCAGTTGCTGTGAATGCAAATTAGACGCCTCGCTTCTCCATTCACTCCATTAACTCAATTGAGCATTATAATTTCCATTCCCACAAGTGGAAATCTAAGTTTTAGGCATCTTAGTATTCTGTATCACAATGCTTAAGTCCCTTCCTGTACCCTCCCTTCACAGCATTTCTATTACCCGGTAGTATTTTGAAAGGGATGATGATGGTACCAATCTAGTTTAATAACTGAGACTGAAGCAAAGAGATGGCTTCTGCAATTTGTCACAAAATCCAGAAGTAACTAGTGGATCAGCATTTCTAATTGTTGTGTTATTTGGTCTTGAAAATAACATCAAAATACATGCTTTGATGTTGCACTGGTTATATTCTGAGTATTTTGATGTGTATCCAGCTATTCCAAGCCAATTCTGTCAACTCAGATTTGAGTCAGGGATGTTCAGCATAACATCAAAGTTGGTAGAGTTAATGCATCACTGAAGTCCTTCAACTTTGCTCTCAGTAATTGGGACAAAACAACCCAGGTAATGTTCATGTAACATCAAAGCTGCAGATATAATAACCTCCTAGATGAATGAAACAATAGAAGCATTCATTTTGTCCTCTGATTGTGAAGCTTCCTAGGTGTTTGTTGTTCTTCAGTTGTTTTTTTGTTTCTTTGTTTTGTTTAAAAATTGAATTAAAAATGACCTGTTAGTTCTAACTTTTGTTAGTAGATTATTTTTCCTTAGCTTCATCATAACAAGCATAGTAATGGAAAAGGGTTATCATCAAGAGCAAAGCAGAATGAAAAAATCATGCTGTGAACTGCCTGGGAAAAGATTTAGGGGCCTTGTAAGAAATCTTGAATGCATAAGTTATCTGCAGACAGATAGGTGGAAAGAGAGAAAGAGGGAAGGAAAAGAAAGATGTTTTGGCGAGTGAACCTGAGGACCCAAAAAAACATTAAGAGCTTACTGCATGGAGACATCAGGCTCATGGAGCAGCAGTCAAAAGAAATGAAAATGTTGTCAGATGAGAGCAGAATCCGTTCATTTAGTGTTCTCATTTTCCATCCAGCATTTCTTCCTTTCTCTTTTTTTCCTTTTTAATTATTTTTCCTTCTTTTTTCCCTGGAACAACAAATTGTACATAGGTTAAAACAGGGTGAATCCAAGTCTCTAAAGGAAAGGTTGAAGAGCTTCATGTGGTTTTGTGCTGCAGTGAGAACTTTCAGAATAATCTCATGGATGATATTCAAGACATGATAAGCAAAGAATGCCAACATGTTGTGAGTGGAAAGTGGAATTTACCCAAGTCATAAATTCAGAAAAATAAGAATACATAAAATTCACACCTGCTTTAAAAAGTAACATCTCCCAAAATTTCACGTTAAAATTCTCAGGTTTTACTGCAGTGTAACTGTTTAAATACCAGCTTTCATGTTGACATCATCTATACTACTCTAGGTGCATACACATTTTCAATCTAATTTAAAGTAATAGTGAGAACAAGACTAAGACAACTACATACACTTTTTCTCCACATACAAACACTCATGATAAGCCTTTTTTTGAGATAGTTTTCTGTTGTATCATATAAAAATCTGAGTTCTTTGATACTGGGAAGCATCTCGTACACTGCCTTCAATGTGTATTAAACACTCCTAATAATTTCTAAGTAGAGTTATTATAAAGAGCAATAATTTTTAAAAAGGATATTTATTTTTTTTATCAGATTTTATTATTTAATACAAAAGGAAACAATATGAATTAAGCTCTAATAAATTTATTAGAATTTTTCCTTCTATTCTATATTTTCCCATCCATAATGTGTCAAATCAGGTAACCTGAAACTGTGTCTAGGGCACTACATACTTTTTTGTATCCATTTGCCAGTATTTTAGAGAAATACCAGAGTATTTTACACCTTATTGTGTCTTGGTTTGCATTTCCTTAACTAATCCTAGCATTCACACTTGTATTTATAATAAATCAGTTTATATATCCCTAGTTAATATTTGCTTAGGGCTTATGTTGATTTCACAATACATGCAATTTTCTGGCTCCATCTTTATCTTCAAGGATTAGATTGAATTGAGCAGCCCTGTAGTAATTTAGTTTTATCTTGTGCCTTACAGTTTTATGTTCTTGTAATAGCACTTCCCTTCTCTATTTTATTTAATTAAATATATCTTATTTCACAATGACAACATTTTTATTTTTGAGTTTATTTGCTGAACAGCTGCCATTGTGGCAAGAGTTTGCAGTGAGAGAATACAGATTTTAAAGAAATTTAGAACAGAAATTGCTAAACATAGAGGGGAGGAAAGGATTTGAACTTGGTATAAGTTTGCTCTGAGATTAAATGTGAATTGCTTTCAATTCTCTGACTGGAATCTGGAGCTAAATAGCTATATTCAGATTACCTTTCTTCCATTTGTTTTTTGTTTTGGGTTGTTGGGGGTTTTTTTTGATAAAGGAAGCACTTTATGAAAACAGATCTGGCTAAATCTTTGCCAAGTTATACTGAAAGATTTCTGATGATGATTTTTTTGTCTTTGGCTTCATTTACTCTAAAATAGCAGGTAAATGCTAATTATTTTTTCAACTCCATCATTTTAGCACTACGCAGTTAATTTTGATGCTGATGAGGGCAAGACTAATTGACAGCATATCCATAATAAAAAGCAATGGGTCTGAACACAAGGATTCAGAGTTTCCCCACCTTCTTCATCTCAAATGGGCAAACTGTTTTGATAAAACCAAATGTTGTGCAGGTGCACTGAGTCCCTGTTAGAAGATGCTAAACGGGTTTAATCATAAATTGACTAGTATGTGCAAAGTGGATGTATTTACTCACAGCACTGGCAGCTTCTTTGGCAAATAGTCTGGCACAGCACAGAGTAAGCATGTCTAGCTTCAAATCTTTTTTTGCTCTGCAGCTGTGTGTGCTTGTCTCCATTCTTAATGGAAACTACCAAATAAAACAGATATTAAATTTCTAAAAGAGTTGCTTGGCGTTCATCTCATCACCTTTCCTCGCAAAGTGTCTTTTCTGATGAAATGTGGACCTCTGTTAAACAAAAGACTTCTTATAGCTGGGAAATGCCTTTCGCTAACTCCTCTTGCTTGACCTCCTGAGAAACCAAACAGCGTTTTTCACTCTTGCCTTCATCATACACCACGCACCCTCTCTCCATCCTCAAATCCCTGCTGATGGCTTCCACGGATAATGCCTTTTCCTCATGACCAAGCATCCATACCTGTGTGTTCTTATCAATTCCCTTGCATATCCCACAAGCATAAATTAAACTGGCAGATGCTAGGAGGGACCCGACTCTTCTAGGTTGTGCCAATTGTCTCTGGTTCTGGTCAGAAGTAGGTTAACTCAGCTTCTTTGTGCTATTCGTTTGGCACAAAGTAACTGTAATCCCTGACTTCACAGCACCATCTCCACTCAGACACCACTGCCCAGGTGGTATAAAAGCCTACTCCAGCTCAGCTCAGCTTTCATGCAGTTAAGGAGCCTGACTGCCCAGTCTCTCCCTGCCTGAAAGACCCTTGATTTAATAAGAAATGCTTTTTACCCAGAAGCATTATCACATGCTGGTGGAGACACACTTCAGAGGTGTAAAAATACACTAATAACATGGGAAGGGTGAGCAAGAAACAGTATATTACTAAGTGTTCTTGACATGAGCCAGGGAATGCTAACTGAGACTCAGAGGCTTCAGTGTTTTGTTTTTTTTTTAAATAGCTGTTTCTTCACTAAGTATGTAGTTAAGTTGCAAAACTTTTTGTCACAACAAGGCAATACTTTCCCACAGTGTTTTCAGAAAAAAATATTTTCTACTAGGTCGGACTATAGGAAATATGCAAATAATTTTGGAAATTACAACCATGTTTGGTGCTGGTTAATACCTTATTCAAGTATCTCCCCTACCACGTGAAGAAAGAACAGTGGGTGCAAATCAGAATGCATGATGCAGGAAACACTCTTTGTTTTCATATAAAAGGCAATGCAAATAGTGTAAGGTTGCATATAATGTATTTCCTTAGATAAAGTGTGGGACATGTCCTGAAGACGATAATTAAAGTACTGGGATGGGAATAGTGGAAAAGATACGGTAGAATGTAGAATATGTGCTTTTCATATCTTCCTGCTTTAAAAGTATACTAGATTGACTCTGTAATGTTTTAAAGGTATTTATAATGCTGGCTGCCTGGTTTTTAACAGCTTGCTATTTTTTTGCTGTTGCACGGGACTGTATTTTTGTGGTAAGCTTACTTGGCTCATGATTCGGCCTTGTTTTTAGGAATAAAATATTTGTGAGCAGAATATGTTTTCTTTTGGCTTCCCATTCTTTCAAAGCAATGCCCAGCAGCAGTACAATCATAATATTATGTCTAACAATAATCATATGCAGTCATTTCCAATCACAGTGGCTACATGTAGAAGCAGCTACAGACTGTTGGAAATGTGGGGAAATGTCAAACCATATTAAGCTGTCTAGAAAGAAAAAGGAAGAGGTTCACAGCTTGATGAGGAAAATTAAAACCTTGCTGAACCATGCTGAACACCTGAAAATATCAAAGAACAAAAGATAAATGGGGAAAAGCCTGAAAAAGTTATGAAATGTAAAAAGGAATAAGATTCAGTGGAGTAATAAATGATATGAAGTAGCAAAGAAAGTAAAGATAAACAACCTACAACTACTAAGAAACTCATGGCCTACAGTAAGCTGCCAATATGGCTCTAGTAACTGGGAATCTAGAATATTATGCTCACTTTTTAATACTTGAGTCTGAGCTAGAAAAAGACAGGCCAAAGGGCTTTGGGGGTACAGTCCAATTCTTACAATAGATTTCTGGACCAGTTGCAGGATATAAATTCAGGAGGGTGTTTCAGGCAGGCCATTATTCAGCAGGTTCTCTGTGGAGCCAGTGAAGAACTGGTATGTAGGTACTGAACTATGGCTGGTTCTATCAGGTATTACACTTAGTGGTCTCTATGATGACGCCCATGCCTGGCAGCCTTAGGTACTGGGAAATCTGAGCCAGTCACCCCATTCTTAAAGAAGGTGCCATAACACAGGCACAAGCCCAGCTGCGATTATTTAGGATGGACAGTTTGTGTTCAGCCCTTCAGCAGAAAGCAAGCAATTTCCTTCTGGGTCATGGGGGAGCTCCATATTACACTGCTCTGCCCATTGCCTGGACACCAAGAGCCATGATATTGGAACAGATAAATATAAACCCCGTGTTAATAAACACACATGTAAGATTTGAGTTTGGGGCTTTGGAAGGGAGAGTGGAATGGGATTTAAAGCACTTTTCCTGGCTCAGGGCTGCTGTAGCAGATCGTGTTCACTGCAGCTCATGCAGACCGTAGGAAGCAAAGAACATCAACAGTGCAGGGTGTTCCAAATGTGCTCGTGGTGCCTTCACACAGGCTGGAAATGGCATACCACTCAAGAGACAACTTCCATCTATTCTAAGATCTTTTAAATCATTCTCATTTTTATATCATTATGGGCCTATGAGAAATTCAAGCTCCAGAAAGTTATTGTGAAGATAAGGTCAAAATGTCTGCCTGAAAGAGGAGGGTCATCTATATCTATCTGAAAAGCTGAAAAACATGAAACAAAGATGAACAGAATAAAAAAATGAAAGCAATACAAGACCATTTCATTTAGACAAGATTCTTAGCATTAAGAAAGAGAAAGCTGAGCTAACCGTCAGGGAAAACTTCCTGAGTGCGAGAGACATTAAAGTGACTCCAAAGGAAACATTTGGGATGTTAAAAAAGTGACTGAACAAAGAAGAAAGAAACACTGCGTAGAACAATCCTCCAGTTGCAGGGCAATGAACTGGATGACCTAATAGCTATTTTCCATTCCTTACATCTATGATTCTGTGATTCTAAATATATATTCAGAATTCAAGAAGAGACAGTGAGACAGTAGAGGCATTGAAGAACATAAGTGAAAAGTTAGTGACAGATGAGGTTGATTCTGCTGCAGGCCTAAATGAATTCCTCACCTCATTATTCATCGGGGTGGGGAAAAAAAATTTTTAAAAGGGAAAAAAAAAAAAAGGTAGCACCTTCGGGACTGAGAGACATTCTCCTGGAAGGGAAAGTAAAATGTTAAAAGGCTTTACTATTGCACTGTAGAAGATAATAAGGCAATTAGGACTGTTACATTTGACAAAGCACCAGGCTCAGATGAATTGTATCCCAGAATCCTGAAGGAAGTAGCAAAGGAAATAGGAAAGCCTTCAGAAAGGCTTTTGACAGGCCACTAAGGAGTGTAGTTGTACCCAAGGTCTTAAGGGGTACTAAAGCTATTCCTAGATTCAAGAAAGAACCAAGGGAAGATCCAGGGGACAAGTCTTCCAAGTCTCATTTCAGTTGAGAGAAAGATATTGGAAATATTGCTAAGGGACGGTGTTGAAGTAATTTTAATGTATAATTTAACGCAGATAACAGGGAAAATCATGAATATCTGAACGACATTTTAGTATGATATAGGAGTAGACCACAATGAAAAGATTGGTCTCATTCATACAGTTGTCAACTTGGTATAAAAGGGGAAAGAGTTCCCTGTATTAACTGTGCTATGAATTGGTGGGAGTAAATATTTTCAATTCAGCTGGACGCTGCCTTAAATGTTGCCAAAGTAGAGTTACTTCTGAAGTGCAGCATTACAGAAAAACATATAAAAACTTAAAAGGAGTAATGCAGTAATGCATCCTAGTGGTTAAAGACATTTGAAGAGTTTGGTTACTGTGGTTACATATACATCACAATCTCATCTAGATGTATCAAACCATAATAACTCTAAACTAGCTAAGTACTACTACCAATGCAGTCAGGCAGCACTGAGCTCAAAGCAGGCTGCAAAGCCTGACTGACATCTGGGTAAATACTTCACCATGATCCTGCCTACAATTGACTGTTATCACAACTGCATTACCCCAGCCAGGATGAACTAGTGTAGAGCCAGCTGAGGCGAGCCTGTAAAAGCAGTGCTATCTCTAGACATGTCCCTAGACTACTGGTCCTCAGTCTTTTCAATTTGGTGAATCCTTCTTTGAAGCTTAAAGAAAACAACCCTACTTAAATCCTTCCATGTCTGAAGGTGTAAACTTGTAAAACAGAAATCATGAGAACTGTATTCTCCAAAACATAAATGAGACATTAAGATCTACTGAATACTGAGTCTACCAGCTCTAGTCTTTCATTATCTGTAGGTTGTGACCGTGCCCATACTCCTTCAGGAAACTGTCTTCTCTTTGTCTTCACCCTATAACACCATTCTTTGTCTCTCACCCCTTTCCTTTTCCTTACCCAATTCCAGTTCTCCCTTCAGGACTCCCTTGGAAACCTAGACTTAATCCCTGACCTGTAACCATGGGCAAGTAATAAAAATTCAGACCTCTGGGCATCCAAATCTGTCATTTCTTTGTTGAAGGGTCTTATATCCTGCCATATATGGAACATAATATTATTTCTTCTCTAGCTAGGATTTTGTGGTTTAGGCCATCAAGTAGTGTGTAGTATTTTAACAATTGGCAAAAGAAATTGTAAAGAAAACAGTCTTTAACTTAGCTTAAAGAACTTGGAAAAAAGGAGACTGACAGCTTGATTTATTGAAGGCAATAAGAGCTGTGTCTTTCTAAAAAATATAGGATACCAGGCTAGGTAAAAGTGGACAAAAAGAATTTCTTCTCATGTCACTCTTTTTATTCTAACTTCCTTTGCCCGCACAACAAATTTTTAGCTATCCAAAATGGAGATATCCCACTTCTGTGGCTTAAAAGGCCAAGATTTTATATGTGGGATGACTTAATGTTCAGTTTACCAATTGTAATTTTTTCAATGAGGTGAAAAGTTAGGGGGAAATTAGAAATTACATTGTTCTTAACATTAATTTTCTCATTCACCTGATCAGAATTTTATCCCCTCTTTGCACCTTTGAAGGGCTCAGCACTCCCCTCCTCCCCCCAATTTTTTCTGATTGGTTTTCAAGTTTTTGTTTGCTTGTTTTTCAAGTAGGCGCCAGACATTTTAGTAGAGAGATGACTCAGAGGTCTGCAAAAAGCAATTTTATTTTGTTTATATGACTGCAAACACCTGTTCCAGATGGACAATTTAGGGGATTGTTTGGGATTTGGCTTTTGTGGCACTTTGCCCTGAACAGAGCAGAATATTTCTAAGAACTGTCTGAGCTGTGTCTTTTCATCCAGCACACACAAAAGGCTACCTCCTGAAGGTAAAACTGAAGTCAACAGGGTCCCATTGGTGTGACTAAAACCATCATTTGGCCCAGAGCTTTCTTCGTATTCACGGGGACAGATTCTGCCTGTGGATGCATATATACCACTTTCAATGAAGCTAGCTGAAGCTGTGCAGAAAAAAAGAAAGAAAAAAGAAAAAAACAAAAAGAGACAGAGAAAGACAGAGTCATTCCCTAGTGCTCTGGTGAGCTTTCAGCTTTATAGTACAACCTGTGCAGAAGGATTAAAAGGATATAATATGTAGCATGCAGAGGGATGACTAGGGGGCATGAAACCATCTGCAAATGTTTGAAAGATGTTTGCATTCCCCTTAGGCATTAAAGAAATTACTTCCTATGTTACCAGAGAATATTCCAAGAAATAGTGGGTCAAAGTTAAAAAAGGCAAACTTAAAATAAATTTCAGGGAAATGTTTCTGACAGTGATATTGTCTGTATAATTTTTAAACCAAGAGTAAAATCACACGCAGTAGGCAATGCAATACTTAAAACTTCTGTTGCCTAATCTCACGAGGGTAACCCATATGATCCAGACTTCTTTATAACATCTGGGAAGAGAGTCAGAAACCTCAGAAGAAAGGGCTTGGGGTTTAGTTTTCCTGGGAGTAGCCTAATGTGAAATGAACGTCCTAAAAACTCTGAACAGACCTCCAGGTCTTTCTTTCAGCTGATGTCCTTCGAGCCTCATGACTCCTGCATTCTTGACTGCTCAAGGAATAAGACAGTCATCAAGATCAGGAAAGTTTGGGCACACTGGGAGTTCAATACTCAGGAGAGGTCAACTAAAGGAACTGTTCAACTGCATATTAATGACAAAAGTACAATAAATGAATAGATAAATAGCAAAGGAGACAAAGAAGAAAAGCCTACAAGCAAAACCAAAAGCTGCCAAAAGTAACAAGACAGTGGTAGATGCCCAGGTGGTCAAACAACTGAAGGTTGTTTCTGTGGGTATCAGACAATCAGTGGGTTGTGTGTGCTGACAGTAAAGGCAGCTCATGGCTTGCTGACAGGAATGAGAAATATGCAGGTAATAGAGGGGAGAAACATAGACTCAAAAAACAAAATAAGTGAACAAGATCAAACCATACCCCAGAATCCATAGGACTGATTTTCTGATTCTCCCTGCTCACATAAGGAGATCTCCAGAGCTGTACTACTGCCCACAAACCCTTAGTTTCATAGCAATGACAAATAGATTCCTAAAGACAATGAGGAAATCTAAAAAAAAACCCAAAAACAAAACAAAACAAAAAAAAACAAACAAACAAAAAACTCCCCAAAAAAAGAACAAACAACAAACCAAACACAAAAAGAAACAAACAAAAAAACAAATCACAAAACAACAACCAAAGAAACCCCATGTTATTGGAAGACTACATTTGCAGTAATCATAAACAACAGCTTTCTGGAGCCAGAAACCCAGATGACAGTAAGCATCCCCATGTGCTTCCAGGACCTGCTTCAAAATAAGACTATAGAAAAACCAGTCAGTAATAAAAATCAATCAAATAAAGAAATTTAAAAAAACCCAATGTATTAATCATATTTCATTTAAAGGGGGACTACAAGAAAAAGGAGAGTACGTTAAAAAAAACATCGGGAGGATGTAACATCATAAATTGTTTGCAAGTGGCACTAGAGAGTATTTTAAAACAATATGCTAGAAGCTCAAGATAAACAAACAAACAAACAAACAAAAATCCACCTCCAAATAGATCAGAAAAAAACTCAGCAGGGTTAAACAGTAAAGGAGTTTACTGGAAGTGAAAAATCCTTCAGAAAAATGGAATTTGTATCTACTTAAGAAAAATAGAAAAGCATATAAGCCTGAGGAAGCTGAATGTGGAATTGTAATAAGACAAGCAGAAAAGATTTTGAAGAACAACTTGTTAAAGGCATAGAAGCTAGTCATAAAACATAACAGAAGCAGGTAGTTTGCAAGTGATCACCATTGAACAGTGATTAATGTGCATAAAATACCATTCAGAAAGCACAATGATGTCAGACAACATGTATGGGAAATAAGCCTAAAGAACTGTCTCAGACTAACTGGACAACGATAGACATTTCAGAACAAGTGAGTAAATTGAATATTAACAGTTTTCTAGGGTCTGTAATGTGAGATTGTTCAATTAATAGCAGAGTCATATCCCATCCTTTAATTTTTTTCTGTAGCAGAGAAATGGGAGGTGGGAAATCTTCTAGTAGTTGTTAGTTGGGGTTTCAGAATAAGGTGAATGACTGACCAGTAATGTGAATAGAGGAAAAATTAAAACAAAAAGAAGAAAATCATGACAGCAGTAAATATGACATGCCTGGGAAATGTCAACATAATTTCTGTAAAGAGAAGCTGTGTTTCAGAAGGCATTCTTTGTAGATGCCTAAAAGAATGTGGAAAGCAGTGATCCAATCTGCTCAGCACTCTTCGATTTCCAAAAGCCATTAGCATGATCCTTCACAAAAGCCTCTTAGAGAAACTGAGCTGTCTGTGTAAGAGGGAAGGTCCTCTTATGAATTAATACTCAGCATAAGATAGGAAACAAAAGGTAGAAATAAACAGTTAGTCTTCACAATGGAGAAAGATTACTAGAGAACCTGTGCTATTCAGCATATTCAAAAATGATCTGGAAAAGGAGGTAAATAGAGAGGTAAAAAAGGCTGTGGATGATACAAAATTATGCAGGATACTTAAATCCAAAGCTGACTGTGAGGACTTGCAGAAGGAGCTCATGGCACTGAGTGAATAGGTAATAAAATGGAAGATGAAATTCAATGTTGATAAGTGCACATAGGGAAAAAATAACCCTAACTATACATACACAATGATGGGCTGTAAATAAGCTATTACCACTCAGGAAAGTGATCTTAGAGTTACTGTGGATAGTTGTCTGAAACCATCAACTCAGTGCTCAGTGGCAGTCAAAAAGGCAATAGAATTGTAGGAATTGTTAGGAAAGGAAAAGAGAACAAAACAGAAATCATTTTTATGCTACTATGTAAATGCATGCTGTGCTTGCATCTCGAATGCTGTGTACAGTTTCAGCTACTCCAACTTGAAAAAGATTACAGCAGGACTTGGAAAGATACAGAAATACAGAAAAACACAAAAAAGATAATTGGAAGTATGGCCTGCCTCTTCTATGAGAGCAGACTGAGCTGACTTAGACATGGGTAAGAAATGAAGCAGTTATTGAGTGGGTGAACAGGGTTACGTACAAACTACAGAGGTACCAGTGAAAGAATTCAGCAACAAGTTTAAGCAAAAGGAGTTGCTTTTTTGCACATGGCATGCAAATAAACTTTGATCTCTTGACCTCTTTGCCACAAGATGAGGTTGAGGAGCAATTAATATAAACACATTTTTATAAATAGTTTTTAAAGATTAACAAATCCAGTGGTCTGAAAACAAAGTGCAATTCAGAAAGCCCCTAGTGCATTTGCTGTGCAGCCAGGTGATATATCAGGGAATGGACTGCTTCATATAGGTGCTGAGTTCCTATGGCTATCCCTGAGCAGTCACTACAGGATGACGTCGGAAATAAGAAAACCGACTTAATGGACCATTGGTCTGAGTCTGAATCACTCTTACATTAAAGGAGACAGAAATTGCTTCCCCTAAGGATGGTCTGCAGCATGGTGGTTAAGACACTGTGCTGGAAATTAGAAATTGTGGGTTGAAAACCCACTAAGGAGAGAAAGGCCTGGACTGTGCTCCTCAGGTACAGGACCAAAGACATCCATCTGTACCACCAAAAGGACTTAGCACTGTTTGGCCTCCCTTTTGGAGAACTGGGGATTAATGATCCTGCTAAATTTGGGATACAATTAAACATAGCTAAGAAAGTGGTGCCTTTCCCCACCGTCCATAAAGGATGCTTACAGGGAACCCACAAATCTTAGACGTGTAGAAATTGCTGGAGAAAGGCAGCCTGCATTGATACCTGAATTTTGGGTTCTATGTGGACCAGCCAAGCTGTCTGCATCTTTTTGAGGACAGTGCTGCAATCCATGGATAAACGAAACACACCAGAGCACGGACCTCATTCTTTTGGTTTAATACAGGCAGCAGAAGTGGGCTGCTATCATACATCTAGGTCAGCAAACGGATAGAACAATATGCATCTCCCTGACTCATATTTAACAGCAGAGGAGTGTCAGGATACAGATTCCTCCACTTTTCCAGGATCTGGATACAGTTCTGCTGTGTTCCCAGACCCCTTCTTGCCATCCTTGCCTGCCCTTCCACTTCTTTCTCTGCCCCATCTGATTCCCTGCCTCCAACCTAACCTTGCTCAACGTACAGAAAATTGTCCCCTCTTATACTAGCTGAGCTGACAACTCCTCCAGATTGGGGGGGGGGGGAAATAAAAGCTTGAACAAAACAAAAGAAAGAAAAAGAGAGAGAGAAAGCTAAACAGGCTTCACCTTTTTCACAGCGTCAGAGCATGAGGAGAATCAGCATCGAAATCACAGGAGGCCACATTAACAAGAACAGTGTCTTACCATCATATCTCTGAGTCTTCTTTACATTTAATCCGATCAGAATTTTTCTTTGCACAAAATCCTGTCTCCAACCCCAGTAGCAGCATGATCAGAAAGATGTAGATGTGCCTTGCCTGAACCTTCCCTTTTAAGATTTCATCTATTCTTCTTAACCTGTTGGACCTCCTGCCAAAACTGCACATGAAGCTGCACCAGAGACAAAATATGCATACAGTTTCCCTGCAAATCTGGCAGTCTCAGGGTACAAATAAGCAGTGTTAAAAAAAAAAAAACACCAAACAAACAGGGAGTGTGGATTTGCCTTTGCATGCTCCTGCAAGACAGCGTGCAGGCTCAGCTACTGTTTTGCAAGAATAGCTTTCATATATAATATAAGATCAGACATCTCTGGGGATAAGTTACGCCTCATTACATTTTCAATACCATGATCCCTCTGAGACACTACCTTATAGTGTCTTGAATAGCCCTAGTGTTTAAGTTCAACAGTGTTGCCTGGTAGGCCACTTCACACATTTATGTTCTTTTGAATAGAAAAGTGTTTCCTCACATCTCCTCTGAATGCCTTTTTTTTTTTTTAATTTCCATTTTTACTTCCTTTGCTCTATTATCTGTGCATGGCTGAAAATAATAACTTGGCTTGACATGCTCTGTATCATTTAGATTTTAAACTTCCCCCTCACTCTTCCTAATTCTAGGCTACTGTAGATTTACAGGTTTTTTTATCCTGCATTCATATCATAGTTCATTTCTCAGTAGTAATAGAATTGGTTTTCTTATCCCTGTTTTGAAGTATTACAAAATTCTTATGCTGCAGTGGCCAAAACCACAAAATAATAGTTCAGCGGTGAGCACACTAGAATCATAACATTGCACTCAGGTATTTTCTTTTTTTTCCTATACTGTTCCTCGCCCTTCATGAAACTGGAAATAAGCCTGTTTCCTACGGATGTAATTTAAAAACAAATAAAACTTTTATGTTAGGAAATATAGTTTTGCACAGATATGCAAAAAAAAAAAAAAGCCGACATCTAGGAACGTGCATTTATATTGTGATTTTATGATCACATCCTACACCTATGTGGTGCTTTGGATCTAATACAGACCATAAAAGATGCATAAGGGCTTATTTTCCATTCTGTTGAAGCCTATGATTGATGAGGTACCACACTTCTAATAGTGGTCTCAGGAGCAGGGAGAAACACAGTGAGCTCTGGCTCCATCTCCTCCCTGTCCATCCTCTCGGCAGCCCTGTGCAGCCACCCTGCCCGCTGGCAGCCCCGGCTGTACCACACACCCAGCCAGCAGCACCCACCGCCCTGCCAAGGGCTCACTCTGCTCTCTGTCCTTGCAGCTGGAGAGATGAGAAATCTGCCTTAGTCACAGCCAGAGAACGTAGACATTTTAGTCATAGCCCTGCCTAAGAGCAGAGTTGTGGGATGGTCTCTTCTCCCAAGTAACAGGGGATAGGACAAGAGGAAATGGCCTCAAGATGCACCAGGGGAGGTTTGGAATGGATATTTGGAAAAATTTCTTCACTGAAAGAGTTATCAAACGTTGGAACAGGCTTCCCAGGGAAGTGGTTGAGTCACCATCCCTGGAGGTATTTAAAAGACAGGGAGATGTGGTGCTGAGGGACATGGCATAGCGGTGGTTTTGGCAGTGTTGGGTTAACGGTTGGACTAGAAGATCTTAAAGGTCTTTCCAACCTAGACAATTTTATGACTCTATCTACAGAGTAATCGTACTGAGGTCTTTAAAAGTCACCTCTGCTGGGTTACGTTCGGCCATGAAAAAACTTCCTGTGCTTTAATCACCGCTTACTACGCTAATATTAATCACTTTTTCTTGCCTTCTCCCTTATCTGTCTGTTCTATCCATCTCGTTCCTCAACTCCAAGATAAAATCTTAAGCTCTTTTGGGAAAGATGTCACCTTTCGTGCACACTGTCTAGAATTACAGAGCCCAAAATCCTTGATTTGGATCGCTAGTGAGTAAGAGTATGTGAATGACACATGCAATCAATAGAGCTAGATAGACTTAAGGGAAAACATTTCTCCCTTAAACTTAAAAGAATGTCTGGGCAGTAGTTTGGATGGATTAATCACAAAAAAAAAAAAAAAAAAAAAAAAATTTTTGAAATATTCAAAAATATGATCTGCTTTGCAGTCACCCTGCCTGCTGTTAAAATTGTCATAAAATACCCTGGGGGAGACTGTTTAAATGCATAACCTTGGGATCTTCGTGACAGATTTACTCTCCGCTAAAAAAAAAAAAAAAAAAGCAGTTTTGAACTATGCTGAAACTAAATATTAATTTAGCAAATGTTTCCAACTCAGCTAAAAACAGACACTGTCTTCTGAAAATGTCAATATAATTCCTTTTAATGTTCACTAAATGTTTTGCTGTTTCAGGCCAGATTAGCTATAGGTTCTAGATGGCTTTCACAAGGCCAGTAAAGACTGGATAAAGAAGTCTTTATATGCTCTACTACACTATTCAGGCACCCATTTTAACTGCCTCTCATTCTGAATCAATGAGCTTTCCTGTTTACCACCTTCATGATTAAATGCAGGTCAAAGTTGAGATTGGGATTTTCTCAATCTCTCCAATTCTGTTTACTGTAAAATATTCATTCCATGAAGCAAGAAATGGAATGATTCTCCCTTTTCCACTGTTCCTCTTCCCACAGAATCAATTAATTGAAAATTTATTTTCACTTTTAATGTAAAGATTAAAATGTATTGGTTTGGTTTGATTTGAGCAATGAACTAAAATACAGCTCTCATTTTGCTGCAGAATACTAGCTATGTTTTAAAGGAGTAAAATACCCCCCTCAAAATTAGAACCATATCCTGAAAAGTCATTAATCCATAGTTTTTTATATATATATACATACACACACATCCAGAACAGGTGTGAGTTAGTGGTATAGCTGGTAGGGCAAGTAGAATGGATGAGGTTTTAATCAATTATTTTAAAGGAGAGAGAGCATTAATAATAAAAGGACTGAATCTCTGTTAAGATCATATAAAATTAAGTGTTCCTTCAACTTGCTAAACCCTCTTGCCCCACTGTCAATCAGCTTGAAGACATTCACTTAGACAACAAGAAAAACAATTAAGTTGCATTTGGACTAAAAAAAACATCTCAAGTCCATGCCTGTAATATACTTCATAATTTGTTTGCTGCATAACATGATGGTTGCATGTTTCAGTAAAATTGCAGTTACAGTGTAGGTCTCCTCTCTTTTCCAAAGGCCCTGTAAACACAATACATTTCAGAAATGGTTTACTTCTATAGGGTCAGAGTCAGAAAGATGACTCTGTCAATGGAGTAAATGTAAGGCTGCTTTTGACCTTAATCTGAGGGCAGTAAAACGTATTTTCATTCTTCTTTTTCAAGTGGTACATGGAAACAGTTTAGAAAAAAAATGGAGGGAAAAAAAAAAAAAAGTTAGGTATAGTTTGAAAGCAGAGGAGTTTTTTGTTGGTGTTTTAAATTAATCAACTCACTACAGTACTTGGAAAAAAAAAATGGTTTTAAAGCACTCTAAGCTTTTCCAGTTTTGAACCAGAGAAATCTTCCTTCCAGCTAAATACAGGTAAAGAACAACTGCTTTAAGTTTAACTTGATTTTACTAATCAGTTAAAACCATTGTGAGGAAAAAAATGAGTTGGTACCTGTGGAGCAGGAAAAGGATTCAAGATAGCTACTGAACATTATAAAGTTAACTTCAGAACAATGGTCCCCGAAGCTGTACTTCCTGCTAATAAACAATATTATCTTTCTTACAAAACGTTACTTGGTTAAATCCTTAAATAATCAGGCCTACAACGACAGTTATTTTAAGTCAGCACATGAATGAGGTCCATGTCTCTGCACAGCAGGTTCAGCAGAGAAACCTTCCCCAAGCATCTGTCCGTGCAGTGAAGGAGGCATTTCACAAGTGAGGTGATTTTACATTTCCAGACTCCAGCCAAGTCCTTGTGGAAATCCCTAGAAATTTAATGAAGAACCTCATCTTTAGGTACAGTGTAAAGCATATATTGCTAATTATATCCTTCGTACAGGATTCTAGACAGAGCTATAATAGCATCTTTTTCATTCCAACCCATAGAAGCTTCCTGATTTTCTCTTTTAAAAACATTATTTGGCCTCTTCACTAAGATTGCACCTGGCATTGAAAGTGGTTGTGATGATGCTTGGGATTCTGGTTCTCAGGAGCTTCTGTAGTCATGTTGCATATCATAACGGCCAGGATACAGAATATTCTCTCAGCCCCACCTCTTGAAACTGTTTCACCTGGTATAGGACAATTTGGGTTTCCCTGGACCAAATAATGGAAGGTGACTCTATGTCCCAATGTGGAAATCAGTTTCTGGGAGAGATGCCTGGTTTTCTGTTTCTTATTACCATATATTTTTATACAAATAGAGCAGTTCCTATAAACATAATGTCCTCTCTGCAACCAGAATTAGAAAGTTGGAGTCTTGCAGTCCTTGATTGTAGGTGGTCTCTGCATTGTGAATTGTTTTCATGGCACAAAAAGCCTAAATCTCCAGTATTAGTATGTAGATAGAGATACCTGTGTACTGAATAGTTGGATTCATGCCACCATCTCATTTTACATAAGCCACTGAACTGTTCTCTCATTTTAATGTGTTCAGTCACAACTGACGACCTCTAGGGAAAACTATTCAATCCCATTAGCTATCCAAGTCCCAGTGGAAGCCACTATCTTTGAAGAAATCACTTCATCATACCTCAGCTGTATAACTCCGACAGCATCTGCAGATCCCACTACCAGCATGTAACAAAAATCCAGTGAGTAGCATTAAAGGCTAATTTCAAAACAATGACTGATATCAATGATTTTCCAAGCAAAAAGTGCTTATTCTCAGTCTCCTGCTGGGGATAACTCACTTGTTCTTCCTCTGCTTCCTCATTTTCCCCATCCCAATTAAATAACCAACCTGGTGCAAAAAGCAATTTTGATTTTTATATTTTTTTTTGCACTGACTAAATGAAAATGGGTTTAATTAGAGCATCCAGTACATGCCATACACAGGGCAGGCACATCTGAGACAGCTGCAGCAGTAGCTCCGTGTATTAACATTTCAGAAATCTCTAAAAGTGGGCAAATACACTGCCCTTCACTACAACAATTATTATTTAATAGCTTACTTCATCAAATGCCATGTAAAGGGTAAATGGGAAAATCATATATTGTAGTGTGAGGGATTAGTGTTTGTCAGTCGCAAAAATAGACTTAAATCCCACATTTCAGCTGAAGAACCAATTCACATGGCCCTGCTTCAGAGTTTGAAAGGAAACCACTAGAGCAATTGCAATATTACCTCGAATTTACATCCCAGCACAAATCTCAGCATGTTTTGCAAGTAACGTTATCTGTACTTTAAATAGGGGGAAACAGTGCCTATAACAGATTACAGAAAGCAGTACAGAGCTTCTCAAAGTGCTGCCAGCTCAAGACAAAAAGCATTCATGGTCAGGTTGACTTACTTGAGAAAAGCACCATGAAATGCAGCTACGCAGATTTCAGATGCAAGCAGGCTCTGGGCAAAGACAGCCTGGGTTTTTCTGCACCATTTTCCATAGCATTAGCAGTCTATGCTTAGCTCATGCAGAAACAGCTGAGGTAGACAACGCTACATCTACCAGGTAACCATGCCAGCCACACCAGAGGGCAACCACAACCTCAGGCCAGACATCAGACTTGAACTCAAAACTTCTGAATCTCAAGAAATTACTGATTACTTCCGAACCCTGAATAAAACTCTTTATTTCTTCTGGGTTCAGATTAAATTCTGCATGCTCTGAAAGCCTGATATCTTCCCACGACATAGCTGTGAAGAGATGGTGCTGGTTGGCTCCAGCTGCCTCCAAGGACGGATGGGGGTGATTAAGAAGAAGGAGAGGGTATTCGTGAAACAGGCAACAGCTGCAGGGAGAGAGACGGGAGCTCAGCGTGGAGCAGGCGTGGGAGAGGAAATGTATTTAAACTAAACTGCTGAATCTTCTGAGAGCTGTTTCTTCTTTTCTAGAAACTGCCACCACTGCTGAGCAAATTCATCAGCTGAGTGACTAATGGGAGAAACCCTGAGAGGCAGAGGTACAACTGAGCCAAAACTGCTTCCCATAAAGTCCTATTCAGTGCCTGTTTGTCTCATTTATTACTGCATAAAATATCCTTCATGGGAAAGTGACTGACAATTATACTTTCTCCATATATCTTTGTACTTTGCATTGTCTTCACAAAAATACGTAGACTCTGTCTTCAGCCCCCTTCCTTCAAAACCACCTCTTTTCTTTTTTCAATTACTTAGTGAAAAAAAAAGCATAATTCTTCTGGTTTTTTTCATATAACTCTTTCTAAAGGGAGCCACTTCTTATTTCTCCATGCATCATCGGAAGTGATATCAGCCTCAACTGGAGCATAAATCCACAGCCAGGAGTTTCAGTTCCCCAGAAAAAGAGGAGAAACGGGAGAAGCAGATCAGTGGCTGAAGTGCCTTCTGTTGCCATAGAAATCAGGTAATGAGTGACCTCATCTCCTCCTTTTGCTCGGGGAGCAGGGAGTCACAGTTTCAGGCCTGTGGAGGGAGGACTCGGCCAGTCCATTACCATGCAGCCAGTGAAATCAGCTTTATGGTGCCTTCTATTACTTGAGGTGTTAAACATCCGAGAGGGCAGAGCCAGCAGAAAAGTATTTTGTTCTCAGAATAGGAAGCACACAGGTTATTTGCTGTCTTACAATATCTTTCCCTTTTCTTTCTGTTGCTACTTGTGACCTTCTGTATTTCCACGAATGCTCCCTGTTTTGAACTTAGGTTTCCAGTGGCTTTTGCCTGTCTCTGATCTCCTCGTTTTAGACTCTATCTTACCTACATCACTTGATTTTGTACGTTTTTCTTTTGCTTTTCATTGAGAATGGAAGGCAAGGTGATGCACTAGACAAGTTGCTGCACTGATGTTTAGAAGACTTGCATTAAATCTGGCCCAGTTCCTCAACAACAGTAAGTTATTTCATCTCTGTTTCATCTCCCTGAGATCTCCTTGTCTGTTCAGCCAGGACTATAAACTGACCTGAGCAGGGACATGCATCCATTGCCTGTGTCTGTACCATCATTAGAGAAAAAGTCTCAGTTGCACTCACTGTCTGTAGGCACCACGGCAATCAAAGTGGCCATATCATCAAATGCCACCCAAACAAGGCCAGGCTTTCCCTATGTAGTAGCCACAGATTTCTTCAGGAAATGCACATTTTTTGAACCTCAAAGGAATATTTAAACATGACCCCAGAAAAGCATCTCCCCCAGTTGCTTTTCACCTCTGGACATGTCTGAATCTCACCAAAAATTCCAGATTATGCCTGTGAAGAGAGTGAGATAGAGATCAAATTTAATAGACTGTGACTGCAAGCTTCAAAATTATAAGCTCAAAAATTCATGTTAACCTGTAGTAAACAAACTCCTTATTGCAGATACCTACAAGCAGTGCTGGGTGCTTTTTTTGGGGTGTGATATTTTGCAGGTGGCCTCTGAAAATGAGCTGATAGCAGCTATTGAAGCCATGGCTGTGATTAGCCCGGCACCACACGCAAGTGAGCAGCACTTAATACACCCAGCTACTCAGCAAGGCTTATTAGCTAGGACCTGACTCAATGCTTTACTCACATGGCTTCTAGTCAGTTTTGAATGCAAGAAGAGCATGTTTATTTCCTCCTGTAAAATACAGTATAAATAAATTTGCAGTCACCTGGTACTACAGAGGGAGTTCATGGGTTGGTCCCTGGTCAGTTAATATGACAGTATATTAATTTCAAGCAACAAAATGGTGGGCAACTTGAAATTTAATAAAAAAATAAGCTGAAAGAAAACTTCCAATTAAATTATGCAAATATGAAAGGAAGTTAAATATTTAGATTTTAAGGATATCTTCAAAATATCTCCCCTGAGAATAGTAGAATCTGTACTAAAGGGTCTAGCAAATATATTAATTTTAGAGAAGATTTCTTGGACTGAATGCACTACACATTTAAAAGGGCTGTGACAACTAATTCAGGAGTTTCAGTGTACCATACGACATATTTTATTTTTTTTATTACTACTGACATGTCAACAGATTTGAGGAAAACATTTTTTTTTAGTAAGCACAGCTGCTATCAATTTGGATAATGATAGTCCATCACCATTTTTTGTGTGTACAAACAAAGGGAGTGAATGTTCATGCAAAACAGGGAGTCTGTATAATTCCCATTCATAAACCATTTGCAGACTGTACAGGGTCAAGGCAAAATTATTATTTGAGTTGCTGGCCTCAGCAGTACAGATGCAGAAATAGAATATTTTTCTGGTCTTGGTAAATTTAATTTCTGTGAACTCTGTTCTCATGATATCATATACAAATAATAAATAGACACCCTCAGCGTTCCTATCACAGTAACAACATATCCTGCCAGCATAGCCATTCACTGTATATTTCCACTGCTCTACTTTTTATATTGCTCTATTTCTGACTTTCTCTATCTGTCCACCCAAGATCAATGATGTTCTTGCAAGATTGTTGCTAGTGGCTGCTCACTAAAAATGTAGCTTGGTAAGCTAATTTTCTTTCTTTCCTTCTTCATTACTCTGCAACAACAATTTAAATGTAAGATTCTTCATCTATCTCCATACCTGTAGGTAGTAAATTTTAAGGCTAATGGTAAGAAAATGTGAATATTTATGACACTTCCTCATTAGCACGAAACTTGGACTGGATTTCCCATGGCTCAATTGAATTACTTAAGCCTTATTTTAAAAGGCAATTGTTTATTTATGCAATTGCCTTGTGGAACTTCTGGCTAGTTGAAACTCTCATAGATTAATACATTTGCAAGACATACTGTTTTCCTCCTTTCCCTTTTCATACGCAGAAAACCTGCAACAATTTTTTTATCTGAGAAAAAAGGCTTAGTTTTTTATGCCTCATTACAATTAATTTTTCTCTATATTTTAGATAAAATCTATAAAATGGTACAGCAAATCCAAGATTTGTATCAGAATAAATTCCTAATCTTCCAGCAGTTGGATTAACTCCCCTTGACCCTCCTGACACATCTTCAAAGAAGAGACTGTAGGTGGAAGAAAATCTTTCCCCTTTCAAACTGGGTTTTCTAAATTTCTTGCAAAAACTGTTATACTGAGCATGATAAAAAGAGAGTAGAAATTGAGTAAAAAAGAGGAGAAATTAAACTTAATCCACTATGTAACACACATCTCCACTGTTTGGGTTCTTTTGTTTTCTAGCCAATTACTTTTTTTATCTTAGAGTATCTCTTCCTGAAGAAGATACAGACAACCCCTCTGACAAACGCCTATTTTTAACCATGCTGAACTCAGTCTGTTTGCCAAACAGACTCAGGAGAGAAGTCTCTAGTGTATCTTTCATGCATGAGAAAAGTAGTCTACAACACTTAAAATATTGCCACTTCTTCCAATGAAACGTAACTCAGCCTACGAAAGCATCTAGGGACATAAATATACAGAATTGGAAGAGATCTCTTAAGTTCTGAAACATCTTCTTGTTCAGGTGACCATGTCATATAATCTCATTAAAAATGTAATAATTCCATTATGAAATTATTTCGCATTTTTATTCTTATTGCTCCTATGGGAAGGCTACTTCAGAACGTCACATCTCTGGTGGTTAGAATCTTTCTGTTAATATCCAGATTAAATTTATCTAGGCCCCATGAGAACTTATTTGTCTTTTAAACAACTTTGGGCTTCAGTTTTAGTTTCTTTTGAGTATGGATGTAACCTTTATTTTGATCAACTAGAGAACAGAATAAAATTCTAGGTGGAACTTCATTTTGGTAGTTTTCAATGTCAATATACTTCTCTAAAATATTTGGAAATGTTTCTCCTGATCCATAAAACAAATATATTTCACTTTTTGATGGATTCATCGCACATTAATGGTCATTCAGTCATTCTAGAATCATCTTGTGTTCCCAAGACCTTCCTTTCCTTTGCTGATAGGTCTCTAGTTTTCACAAAAAATTCTTGCCAAAGTTCCAGTAGACTTGCAACTTTAATTTACATTGTATACTCATAGTCAGACTATTTCTATTACCCCAAAAGGTCTCAAGGTCAGCCAGTTCTTTCTGAGACATTTTTATCTTCCTCTGTATTACAACACCTCTTTTTTGTCATCATCCCATTTTTGACAACCTCTAATTTTTTTCACAGACATTAGTTAAAATACTTAATACGATGAATCTGAAAACCAGTCAGTCCACAAGAAATGTCAACAGCAGTTTCTCTTGAGACCACTACATTCTCTTTCAGCCCAACCAAATACCCTTTTATTTGAATACCTCAAAAATTACTCTAATCTCTTTTATTCAGTTTAACTAATAATTTTCAAGCAGTGCTTTTATCCAAACAAATTTTAACTGCCTGCAGGTTCCTTTAGCTTCCTCTCTGGCTACAATGGCAACAGAGAGAGGTTAGACAATTACCTGTGAATAGACATCTAATTTCTGGATGGATGAAGTTAAATGAGATGAAGGAAATCCTATTATCTGAAATTGTGTTACCTCATTCAGCTAGAGCATCCAGATAGTATCCTTGTTGTCTACAAAGGTATATGTTCTTCTTATCTATACAATAAGACCTGTTTATGAAAGTGATTTTTCCATGGAATGAGAAACAGTAAACTAGATTATTTGGTACCATGTAAAATCCCAGCTACTGGTAGCTCAACAAAGGAAATACTCACAGTAATAAACTGGGTAACAAGAATTTAGGGAACTATAATGTTTGTTATGAAAATAATTTTAAATTTACTCTTTTTTATTTTTTCTTCCATTAAATTGGTCACGGTAATGTTATTTTTTGCCATTTTGAAAAATATTGGGGAATAGGTGCTTTGCTTGAAACCATTACCACAATTACTATTTTATACACAAATGTTGTGTACTACTGTGTATTATGTTTATTATTTGGGTAACAATTCGAATGTCAAAATTGTCAAACAAGAGTGTCAGACAAATTAGTCCATTATACTTTCTTCTAAGCCAAACAGCTAAAATCTTTTGTGAGATTTTTGTCATTAAATCCATACATTTTCAAACATCTCTGTGATTTACCACGGCAAAAGGGCCTTCATACCTTTCAAAAGAGAACCTAGAGGAAAACATGCAATGTATTGTTCAAAAAGACACTGAAATTGCATCTAGGCAAAAGTATTCGACGTATTATGGACATTTTAAAGCTTAGAAACTCAATGAAATTACTGTGACAATCAAGGTATTATGCATTGCCTATGCCACAAGAGCTACCCATATGCATGCTCTTAGTCAATGGTAAAGGGATTTTTTTTACTCAGCTTAGCCCAAAAGTACGAGAAAGCAGCAGGAAACCTTTTTCCTTCAAGAGACACTGTATCGTATCTATACTACATACTTTATATCTAATGAACCCAGTTATATTATCTAACTCAGAAATACCAGCTGTGATCCTAGAGCTTAATTCTTTTTTCCTTGTATTCTTATTTCTGAAGGAATGTTTTCTTTAATGTCTGAAAGAAATAATTGAAGAGTATCTGCTGAATATGAGCCAGGAAAAAAATTAAGAGCCAATCATAACTTCTTAAATTCACTTTATTCAAAGAAAGGGCTCATCTTGTTTTTAAAGATACTGAGTTCAATTAATTCATACTGACCTTAAGATTTGCCCAAACTCAGTGGTATAGATCCAGGCACACAATCTTTGATTATTTAAGTAGATAAATGTAGATTTTAAGTTCCAGCTTCAAGTTTCAAAAAGGCATTATTGAAAAAAAGATCCCAAAGGTATTAAACTCAAAAGAGAAGAATAATTTCCACCATTATACCTAATATTAAAATGGACACTGTTGCTGCTTTTACTACTACTAGAAATAATTGAAGACAGAAAACAGGGTCAAAGTTTATACACTAGTAGTTTAGTGTGCAGAGCATTTAACTCTCGTCACATTTTTGTCAGCTAAAATACAGTGCCCAGGCATTGATCAGAGACTAACGCACAGAAGAAAATGTAGGCAGTAAGACCAAAACTACACCAAGTTTGGCTCCTTTTCCTTTCAGGGTTTGCCACCTGTCCCCTGCAGATTTTGCATTCTCAGATGCAACGTGACCCCATCCTACAAACTACAACAGGCAACAGTTGTTTTCCGGCTATGAAAACATCATTCCAATGACTTGAAACACAGCCCTTACATTATTTCAGACACTTTCAAGCAGTAGTGAAACTCCTGGTAGAACAAAAGCAAACTTTTATGGCTTTTACTTGTTTGGATCTCAATAGAAAATGTTGTGGACTTGTTGGGGAGGAGGCACATCACAAGTCAGGCATAAGAGAAAAGTAACATGCATAAAAAAGAATAGTATATGTTATTGGTTTTTTCTTCAAGATAGTTCTAACAAGATAAGATTATTTAGCTGTTATTGGAAAAGAGAAAAGCTGTCCGTTACCTTGTGAAGGATCTTGAAGCTCTCACTCTCAGCCTGAGCTGTCATACAGCTATGTCTGCAAGTTTAGGAATAATCAGTAAAATCTGTGAGAGCTACACAAATGCACAATAACTCCATAGAGCATTTGCTGAACTTGTTTTGCAAAACAATAAATCTTCAACCAATTTAATCATACAAAGCAGGGCTGAAGTACACACTCACAGCAAGGTCTCACCATTCACATATCGAATGATCTCAGAATACAGGCTGTGGTGACCTTCTAACATACTCCTAAACATCAGTTCCCTGCTCAGCCCAAGTTGCTCCATGCACATTTCTTCAAGCTTGGGATAGCCAGGAAAATGCCTTCTGAGAGCTGTTATGTAGGTACAGTGTGCCTCCTGTATGGTGTACACCTCCCACACTGGCTTGGTGCTGCTATACTCACCATCCACACTTAGTACATGAGGCAAGTGAGCCTTTGAAAGATCTTACCAAAGGATATAAAATGGCCGTAGAGATGGACACTACGGCTCACAAGAGGTGTCTCTGAACTCTTCTGTGACTCCTTTGGTTTGAACCTTCTATTTTTGTAAATAGATGCCAAAATTCTTAAGGCAACCTGAAGGCTCTGCAGTTTTAAAAAAGCAGAAGCAGCTCACATAATGGATTTCTAGGCTGCATCTAAAACACTGGACAAAATAGGGCCAGAGGCTCTTCTCTGCTTTGACGTACATTGACACAGAATGGCTATATCAACACTGCTGAAGACTTGGTCCTGGGTTCCCTCTAGTCCTTTTACCATGTCCCAGTGGCTGTAGGTCATATATAGAGAATAACTTTAACTGAGGGGTAGGTAAAACACCCTGTTCTTGACTCCTAGTTCTGTGCATGATACTAACCAGCTCCCTCCTCCCACTCCCTTTAGAACTGGAGTTGCCCCAGAATTTGGCCTCGTTTCAGAAGATAAACTACAGCTGCTCTGGGATTATGCCATTGGTTACCTGGGCAGACAGTTCAAATAAACTGGGAATTTATTGATTAAACAAATGATGAAAAGAGCATAAGAAAGTGCCAGAAGGAGGTAGTGAGAGATTTTGCCTATGTAGATACAGAGCAGAACAGAGCCTATAAACCTGGAGATACATAGAGCTTGATTTATAAAGATGCCATCATAGATTTGCATGTGCATGACCCTTTGTGCTGCTCCAAACACACCTCACACAGCTGCCATAGCAGCGGGTTGCAAGACCCCTATAAGTTGGCTAGGCTGCACCACTCAGGCCAATGCACACACCTGGACTTGCACCTATTTACCTGCTGTCATTTAGTAGCATAGAGGAGTCCAGCTAAAAACAGTTTTTATTGAAGATATCCACAGCTTGGAGCTCTTTTTCCTTAAACCCCTTTTTTTTCTCTTTATGATTTTTCTATAGTGGAATACTTAGGCAGAAACTGAGGTTGTGCTGCTGTGACCATCTCGGATACAATGGCTGACCTCAGCACGTCTCATTCTGTGATATTTGCTCCTGTAGAGCTTCCAGAAGAAAGTAATGCAATCTACTGCAATCAGCAGGAGCAAGGTGTTATGTTTCTGTGGCACATTTTTAAACAAATATGGAAGACTTGTTTGTAGGGCAGAGATCAGATATCCCTTACTGGTTGAAAGCACAACTAATTTTATCATCACCATTCATTTGCACAAAATATGGAGAGGTGTGTCTTTTTGAAACACTGCATGACCAGATAGCCTTTAAAATCATATTTTCTTTTTATGGGGAAGGTCCAGGACTGAGACTTTCTAAGGTATAATGAGAACAAAACAGAAATGAAAATCAGCAACCTAGCCCAGGCTCCCTCTTTAGATGTTATGATGTGAAACTGTTTAAAATATGACTACATGGTTTGGAGTTGTATACTGTGCTCTGATTTTACCTCCTACAGATGTTCATTCTCCTGGAAAACCTGTGTTAGATGGTTTTTATTGGACATCACATGTTGATATCTACAAGAACATTTGGAGGCATCTATAGGCCATTTTCACAAACTTACATGTGTCTTTAAAAATGTCTTTGAAAAGCCATCTAGTGTTAATATGATTATTAAATAAAGGGAACAAAGACTGTTTTGCAGAGGCTGACATGTAGTAGGACAAACAAAAAGAACATATAAGACAATAGAATCATTGATTACATATTTAGCCTTAGGAAGGTCAGCAGCACAAAAACAAAACAACTTTCATTCCAGAAAATGTATCCAGCATTATTGGCTTTGGATTATGTAGCTATAGGGGGTCTTTCCTATTGATTTTTGTCTCAGCTTTGACTGTGGACTAGGAGTCAGATGGCTAACCTGCTACGCAAAGCTATAACTCCACTATGCTCAGTCTCATTCAGGGTCTTTTCCTAGACATAAAGGCTATTGACTATAGATCTTGTTTTCAACTCCCCTGTGCTATAGGGCTGTTGCTGACTACCACAGAGCTCTGGGCTGGCAGATTGTTGGCTATTTCTTGGGACAAGTTCCAAATTTCAATTTCTTTTATTAACTATTTCAATATTTCTTCCTTCCATCTGGCTCTAATGCTTATACCCCAATGTGGTCTTTATGGGCTTTGCAGCACCTAGGGCAATACAGCTTTTCTTTTTGGCAGCCAGTAAGAGCTATGGACTCTTTGTCTGCCTTTTCTTTTGCATGTCATATTAGTATAAGCTAGTGTAATTGACTGTAGCTGGCATATGTTGCCAATGTTGTTCAGCTGGCACGGTGAAGGGACTTCCTGAAGAAAAGCGAATTTTTCCGCAGTGTTTTCAAGTCTGCCCATGTAAACTTATAATTGCCTGGAACCTGTATGTTGGAGCAAGGCTCTGACCAACAGGCAAGCAGATCTCACACTGTTCTAACAGATGTAGATGAGCAGAGACTGCCAAGTGAGTGTGTTTGCATCGGTTGTGTTAACTGAAGGCATAATTTTCAGCTGAAAAGGCTACTTACAGTTTAGATTGCTTTAGGCTTAGGACTGTTTTACTGCCTTTTAGCAGAATGTTTTTTTAAAAACTCAGCACCTCTGTAAACTTTGAGCTGGGTGATGTCTTGGAGTGGAACGGCATTATCATAGAAGTGCCTTGTCCCTTTTAAATGTGCCTTCCCTCTTTTCCCTCTTTTAATTCACCGCCTGAAACTAACCAAGACAATCTTCTGCATTCCTGCCGAGCTTCATCTGACGAGGTCAGCAGTCTTGTTCTCTGCATTTTTTTCTGCACAACAGGGGTACTCACAATATAGTGCGGCCCCCCGGTAAGGGTGATACTACATGGATTCTTAAAAAGAAAAGCATGTGTGCCAATTTGGCTTGAATTCTTTGAACACATTGCTGGATTGTTAATGCAGGAAAAAAGGATGGTCATATAATCTGTCTGCATTTCACAACTGTTCCTGGTGCCACATGACACTACAGAGAGATTTCTTTACTAAGTCAGAGAGCACATTACAAAGGGTAAATGCACTGAATTGGATTAAAAGCTGGCTTGTAAAGAGGAAATGGTTTGTGCTGGAAAAGAGCGGACAATTCAGGATGACGAACACTAATGACAGGGTTGCCACAGCAAAGCTCAGTATTAATAACACTGACAATGATGCATATTAATAATAATGCTTTGCACTTCTATAGCACTTTATTTTTTCAAAGTACTTTACAAACATCTAATTAATCATTATCTAATTAAGAATGACTTTGAAAGGGGCTGGGGGGGCGTGTATGACAATATTTAAAATATGCCTTTGTTTGATAATGGCACAAAATAGGAGGAGGGCATTAGCCACAAAGGCACAGAGCATACGCATTCAAAATGTTTTGGATAGATGAGGTTTATGGTCTGATAATTGGCTTATGCAGTTCAGCATAGAGAAGTATAAAGTAATGAGAGCAGGGAGGATCAAAACTATCCACAGAGACTATAGCCTAAAATGAAGCACAATGCAAACCAAGAATAGACTTGGACGTGATAATGGATAATGCAGTAAATCCCTCTCTACAGTGTTTGGCAGAAGCAGAAAAGGCCTTGGGATTTACATTGTATATATAATCAGTGTCTTTTTCTGTTAAATAGGGCAGTAATGAGACTGCAGTAGGAATACTGTGCACTTCTGGTCTCCTTAAGCCAAATTCCCAAGTAATTCACCTGTTGCACAGCCCTCTTAAAGTCATCAGAATTACAACGGCCATAATTTGACCTCATATTAATGAGGTTAGTGTTGATCTTATGGCTAAAGAAATTCAGGAACAAATCAAGATATCATGTAGTTATAGATATGCTCATCTACAGAATGGTATCAGTGTCCTGTCCACCTCCTCAAACAGTGAACTAGGATCTGTTTGGAAGGGCTAAAGGGACCCCATCAGCTCACATCACTGTATCTCAAGCAAATGCAGATTTTTCTCCCCTCTGTAAGATTACAGTGAGGGGAAAGCATTAGAAAGGGACATGATTGTGGAGCCCGCACAATATACAGCCAAGCATGACAGCTGATTCACAACAATGTAAATTGATATTCAAAGTCATTGCAAACCAAATGACACTTAAGTTTAGGAGATTAGATGGCTGTCTCCCTCACTTTCACCTCCCCACACCACATTCACTGAAATTCCTCTGAATATTGCAGGAACATTTGGTATTTGGAGGAGACAGCATATCTAATGAGTATCAGCTGAATCAACTCTACTTATTATAGGAAGGACATTGCTGATAATGAAAAGGCGCAGCAAAGGCCATGCAAAATGATTAAGGGTCTGAGTGCATAAGTTATGAAGGAAGATTGGCTTATAGTAGAGAAAAAGAGGCTATCTTAGAAGTATATATGACTCCGAAGGGATCAGATAGACACCAGCAAACTGATTAGAATAATAATTAATTTCTTCATAATACTGAAGTTTATGTTAAACATGTGGAGGGGAAGTAGCTTTCACAAGAAGAAATGAAGGCAGTATTTCTTGGCAGAGATGATGGCAGAAAAGAAACCCATAGAAAAGCCAGCAATTAAACACAAGGGAAATTTTTGTCAACATACTCAGAAGATCAGTCTCACATGAAATGAGTATGGTGGCTTGGTTTGTTCAAGGAAAAGGATCCAGTTTCTGAGCAAAAAAATGTGTGATGCATACGAGTTTTTCTGTTACCCTCTCCAGCTATCTCACACTTACACAGGTTTATTCACACTTCTAGTCATGTATGCAATTAAAGAATTTATACCCTGGAGAAACAGTGGTGTCAGGTGGCTCTACCCACAATTGCAGTATTGTGTAGATATAATTGTAGCTATCAAGGGACACTCATATATCTCAAACTCAGTTTTCCCTCAGCAGGTTACAATTACTCTTATCTTAGCTCTTTGTACTTCTGCAGGGCGTTGGTGGCAATGGAGTCTTAATGTATCAGGTTATATTCAATAAATGGTTCTAGGTTCACTGTTTGGTTTCACTCTTTACCAGCCCACTTCCTAATCACTAACCTCATTCCTGTTTCTACACTTTTTATTTGACCTCAACAATTAGTTGCTTTTCCACAGGAATATGGGGACCACACTGATTACTTTGGTGGTCCGTTTCCTCTACCATTGCCATTATGACAAGAAGAAAAATCTATATTTATGAATGCATATCCATTTGTGTCTTCTATAAAACATGCTACAAAGCATCCCAAGTCAGATTCAAAACCTTGAGAACAAAAGACCATAAGCTTGGGGAACTGCCAAACCCACGGGGAGGGAATGGAGATGAAGGGCATTGTCCAAAACCTCAAGCTGAGGTGCTTCCAGCAAATTGGAGGAAATAGGTCACAAACTATCAAAGAAGAATGAAAAAAATATAAAATCCTGAAATGATTGCATTCAGTCTTATGCGAGAAAAAACTAATTCTTAAAGCAAGTCTAGTAATCCACTCAACTCTGAGAATGTGAATCTCCACTGAGAAGACAGCGCAGAAGATTCAACGCATCCTGCTGCATTCAACTGCAGCCATTGTCTGGTTCTTCAGAAAAGAAAATGGTAGCTCAATGGTACAAGAATGCAGGAGAGAGGAAATACAAGGACAATCCTCCCATCCTTGCAGACAGGAAATCAAAGCTTCAAGGACGAAATTCTTATCTTCACTCATCTTCCACTCATATGGGCAAGTCCCACATTTTTGAGAAAGCGTAGAGAATCGTGGTTTCTGTGTCTTTGGGCAAAGCTTTCTGAGAAGTGTCTTCAACAGAAATAGAGCTATTCTTATCTTGAACCTTTCACTCCATTTCCATCCTCGATGACTAGATTTTATTCCCCATTGTTAACCCCAGTAGGCAGCTAAGCTTCACACAACTTACTCATCCCCAGTGGGATGGTAGAGAGAATCAGAACAGAAAAGGTGAGAAAACTCATGGGTTGAGATAAAAACAGTTTGGTAGGGAAAGAAAAAGGTGTGTAAGGTGTGTGCACAAGCAAAGCAAAACAAGAAATTCAGTCACTACTTCCCATCAGCTGGCAGGTGTTTAGCCATCTCCAGAAAAGCAGGGCTCTATCACACGTAACAGCTACTACTCTATAGCTCTGAACATTGTCCCCCTTTTCTCCTTCTTCGCCCAGCTTTTATTTCTGAGCACAACATCACATGGTGTGGAATATCCCCTTGGTCAGCTGTCCCAGCTCTGTCCCCTCCCAGCTTCTTGTGCACCCCCAGCCTACTCGCTGGTAGGGCAGCATGAGAAACAGAAAAGGCCTTGATGCTGTATTCAGCAATAGCTAAAACACTGGTGTGTTATCAACACTGTTTTGGTCACAAATCCAAAACACAGCCTCGTAAAGAGCTATTACAAAGAAAATTAATATCACAGCCAAAACCTGTACATTCCTTCACCTTCTGTGACCCCAGCAATTCTTTTAGCTCATCTTCCCCGTTTTCGTTACAAGATAGACAACATGGCTTCCTCAAAAACAAAACAAAGTTTAATTGATTTCTTTCCTGAAATTTTATTTAGAAAAGAAAATTAAAATGTTGAAAAAAAGGGAAAACAATCTTACAACACAGCTTGATTCTGTTCATATCTTTCAACTTGTATATTTAATCTTTGGAGTATCTCAAACAAAAAAAATCCCATAATCCAGATGTTGATACAGGGCTTAAATACTTTTTTCCAAAATCTCTAGCGAGAAGTTAAAAACAGGAAAAGAAAAATAATGAAACGTCAGCAAGTTTGAATTCCTTACATCCTTCTTTCATAGCAAATGGGAAGATTAAAGGAAAAATTCATGCAAGCTTTTTAGAAAAAAAAAAAAAGCTAATGTCAAGTAAATGAATTTGGAGCTGTCAAAGAAAATTTGATAATATGGTTTCTAGATGATTCATTTGTTAATGTGCAAAGTATGAATAGAGTCTCTAACCCAAGTGTGTGTCCACAAATTTGACATGCACCTGGCATCAAAGGACATCCTGACAGAACAACTTAAAGGTTCTCATCTAGAAGAATAAAATTAAATTAAATTAAAAAATACATAGCAATTACCACACTGAGAAATTCAGAGGGAGAAAAAAAAAATACATTAACTTTTCCAACAGACAAGATCTTAGAAAAATATGACAACTCATACTGTCTACCATGCAGGCAATGTCGTTTATCAAATCCAGGTAAAAAGATAGTGAAGCCAACAGTTCAGACTTGCCTTTAACTCTGTGTTATTTTATTAGACTTCATTTTGCATTGTTACTGGACTATATCAAAAGCAAATTTAGCATTAAAATTGCTTTTTGCACAACACAAAGAAATGGAAGGGTTTGGACTGAACGGTTCAGGTAAGGAGTCTAATATCACAAAATATCACAAAACTTCCAGAGAAGAGTATTTTAATGCACTTAATTGTAAAAGTGTCTTTCTTGCTATGGCAGCCATACAGTGACACAGGCATTGTACACTGTACTAGCTTATTATGGCTGCTGTGCTTCAAGGCCAGGTCTAGTTTGCGATTAGGATTTTAGATTTTTGAAAACATAATGAACTGAACAAAACAAACTGTCAGCCCAAAATTAGTCTCTCAAATGCCTTTATTGGTTTACATTAAAATACAGACCAACTTGTCTCTGTCTATGGAAGGGTATAGGTATAATATGTTACATACATTTACATTCCTTTCACCTAAGTAAAACCTGCACTTTTTTCCCCTGTCTTTGTCTTCTTTTTTGTCCCTAGTTTCAGTAAAATAAGTCAGGTTCCAGACGATAAACAGCTTAGCTAAAAAAATATGTAGGCTATTAATCTTAAGATTCAGCTAAACCCCTGTGGGTTTTCTGAAATTTCCCAGGGGAATTTTTAAAACTTCATATTCTTAAGACCTCAAATTCTAACCCTGTTCATTTAAGCCAATCAGAGAAGAAAAGAGATAAATAATTCACTCCTCCATACTCCTTCCCATCTCTCCCACTTAGCTGGCCCAATAAAACTGGGGAAGGAGGGTATAGGCAGTGATAGAAGGAAAAGGAGTGGTTTCTTTAAAAAAGCTTTACAGAAGGGAAACACAATGGTAGCCCTCAAAGCCAGAAGACAAGAGAAAAAGAATGACCTTCCAGCCAGAAAGGCTAAGGATGAGCCTGCAGACTAGATAAATTCCTTCAGCATAAAACAATGATGAAAATAGCCTGTCTACAGAGACAGAAAACGTACTGAGCTAAATGGGATGGTTAGGAGTGAGGTAGCTGTGGTTTACTGGTGTCAGGAGAGACTGTGCCACGTCAACTGCGATACAGAATCACAGAATCACAGAATGATACGGGGTTGGAAGGGATCTCTGGAGATCATCTAGTCCAACCCCACTGCCAGAGCAGGTCTACCTAGAGCAACTTGCACAGGAACTTCTCCAGGCAGGTTTTGAATGTCTCCAGAGAAGGAGACTCCACCACACCCCTGGGCAGCCTATTCCAGTGCTCTGCCACCCTCAAAGTAAAGAAGTTCCTCCTCATGTTTAGGTAGAACTTCTTATATTCAAGTTTGTGCCCATTTCCTCTTGTCCTGTCACTGGGCACCACTGAAAAAGACTGGCCCCATCCTCTTGATACCCACCCTTTAAGTATTTATAAATATTGGTCAGATCTCCCCTCAGCCTTCTCTTCTCCAGATTAAAAAGACTCAAGTCCCTCAGCCTCTCCTCATGAGGGAAATGCTCCAGGCCCCTAATCATCTTCATAGCCCTCTGCTGTACCCTCTCCAGCAGTTCCCTGTCCTTCTTAAACTGGGGAGCCCAGAACTGGACACAGTGCTCCAGATGGGGCCTCACCAGGGCGGAGTAGAGGGGCAGGATAACCTCTCTTGAACTGCTGTTCACATTCTTCTTGATGCATCCCAGGATGCCATTGGCCTTCTTGGTCACAAGGGCACTTTTTTGGTTCATGGTCATCCTATTGTCCACCAGGACGCCTAGGTCTTTCTCCTCAGAGGTGTTCTCTAGCAAGTCAGCCCCCAACCTGTGCTGGTGCATGCGGTTATTTCTCCCCAGGGGCAGTAGCCTACACTTGCCTTTATTGAATTTCATCCAGTTCCTCTCTGCCCAGCTCTCCAGACTGTCCAGGTCTCGTTGTATGGCAGCACAGCCCTCCATCATGTCAACAACCCCTCCCAGTTTTGTATTGTCAGCAAACTTGCTGAGGGTACTCTCCATCCCCCCATCCAGGTCATTGATGAATATATTGAAGAGGACTGGACCCAGTACTGACCCCTGGGGGACTCCACTTGTTACAGATCCTTTTACTCCAACTAGATTCTGTGCCCCTAATAACAACTCTCTGAGCTCTGTCTTTCAGCCAGTTTTCAATCCACCTCACTGTCCATTCCTCTAATCCACACTTCCTAAGCTTATCTATGAGGATGCTGTTAGAGACTGTGTAAAAACCCTTGCTGAAATCAAGGTAGACAACATCTACTGCCCTCCCCTTATCCGTACAGCTGTATTTGGGTTGTGTGGCAAGGTTTTGGTAATGGGGGGAGCACGGAAGCAGTGCCCTGGCAGGACCCGTGGACCCATGGATCGAGAGAAGCCCACGCTGGAGCAGGTTTGCTGACACGACTTGTGAGCCCATGGGAGACCCACACTAGAGCAGTCTGTTCCTGAAGCACTGCACCCCATGGGGGACCATTGCTGGAGCAGTTAGTGAAGAACTGCAGCCCATGGGAAGGACACACGACTTGTGAGCCCATGGGAGACCCACACTAGAGCAGTCTGTTCCTGAAGCACTGCACCCCATGGGGGACCATTGCTGGAGCAGTTAGTGAAGAACTGCAGCCCATGGGAAGGACTCACATTGGAGAAGTTTGTGGAGGACTGTCTCCCATGGGAGGAACCCCACACTGGAGTATGGGAAGAGTTTGAGGAGTCCTCCACCCAAGGAGGAAGGAACAGCAGAGACAACATGAGATAAACTGACCACAACCCCCATTTCCCGTCCTACTGCACCACTCAGAGTGAGGAGGGAGAGAAAATCAGGAGTGAAGTTGAGCCTGGGAGGAAGGAAGAGGTGGGAGGAAGGTGTTTTAAATTTTTTTTTTTTAGTTATCATTACCCTATTCTGATTTTGATTGATAATAAATTAGAATAGTTTTCCCCAAGTCGAGTGGTTTTTGCCCATGACAGTAATTGGTGAATCAACTCCCTGTCTATATCTTGATGCATGATTCTTTTGCTATATTTTCTGTCCCCTGTCCAACTGAGGAGGGGAGTGATCGATTGGCTTCGGTGGGCACATGGTGTCAACCTGGTGTCAACCCACGGCAACAGCTTTGCTGCATCATTTCTCGATTTCTTGAACCAATGTTCAAATGCCTGACCACTCCCTACTGGGTGATCAGGAAAGAACAGTTGAACTGCAACCTTTGTCATCAATTTTGAATAGTGAGAAGAAAAAGAGGCTAGATGCAACAGCTTATGATCTCTTAAGTGTAGCATGCTCCAAATATAGAGCAATAGGCTGCCACTAGTTCTAAGCTATGGATAAATAAATAAGAACATTAAAAATAATTTTCTGTCTCTGCCCATTTATATGCTAGCATTTGGTCCCTTTATTTGTCTTTCATAATTTCCTGTATATCATTCTTCTTTTAAATAGGAATAAAAACAGTGGTTTAAGAACTCAACCTTGTAGCAAAGTCTTGCAGCCCAGAATCCTGTTCTTGAGGAAGCTGTGGATTTTTGTATTTGAGTATGACATGCTCTAAGGGAATTTTAATTTAGTTTCATCACATGATCCCTTTTCTCTCTTCACATACAGAGTGCATTCCTAGTAGCTGCATGGAGGTAAAGAGTGAGATATTGGATTGAGGGAGAAAAAAAATGTTTCTAGTTTATATCTGAAATGAAAAGGAGTCAAAGTGACAGCTACCAAGATTGTTACGGATGCCAGGAGCCTCAGAGAGTATTTTCACATTAGCAGTGGTCAGAATTTGCAAAAGAGGCTCTCAATTACCTTTTGGATTTTCTGGAATCAACATTTGTTTTCACAAATTTGTTTGTTCACTGAAATAGGTAATTGAGCTGAAATTAAGAAGCTCTTTCAGAAGTTTGAGTCCTCTGTTTTGCGTGGTTGTGTTAGTGTCCCTCTGGCTTTCTTTTGAATCCAAACAACTTATTTCCTTTGTTCGTAAAATGTTACATGCGCCAAAAGATTCTCTATTTTGTTCTAATGCGACAAGTAGCAAATGATGGTGCTCTGGGGAATTCCAAAGAAAAGGAAAACAAGCACAAAATGTTAATGTGCTTCTCTGGATTACAGGATCCTTCACAGATATTTTGACTGCTATTGCACTGTAAATAATTTTGATAGAATTATGGACTCATAGAATAATTTGAGTTGGAAAGGATGTCTGAGGATATTCTGACCCAACCCCCAGTACAAAATAGAGTGAAATTAGAGTAGGTAGAAGAGCACTTTGACCAGCTGAGTACTGAACATGTCTGAGGGCAGAGATTTCACAGCATCACTGGGCATCTGCTCCAATATTTTCCTGCCCTTATGTAAATGTTATTCTCCAGAAATCAAAATATCTGTGGTTGCACAGTCCATCCTTTTCTTCTTATCCTTTAACTATACCCCTCTGAATGGAGCCTGCCTCCATCTTCTCTGTAGGCTGTGGAAGACAACAATTAGATCCCCATTATCTCCTTTAGTCTTCCCCAGGTTAAGTAAACAAACTTAATCAACCTCATTTCACCTGTCATATTCCACAGCCTCCTAACCATCTTAGTGACCCTTATCTGAATACTTTCCAATTCATCACTATCTCTTTGATTGGGGGCCCAAAACCTATCACAGTCTTCTTTCTCATTTTTCCTATGGTGAGATGACAGAAAGGGAAGAAACGTCTTCCAGATAATGGTGCCTGTACTGGGCACCTTGGCTTCTGTCTCAGGAAGAGGTCTTTAGAGATGTATTGCTCCTGATTTATGAAAAACCTGCAGCTAAAATTGCATTCAAATGAGATCTCATTATTGAGGTAAGAGGAAGCAGCCCTCCAACATTACCGTTTTAGCTGCTCATATCAAAGACCTGCATAGTGAAAACTTCTGCAATTTTTGAGCCAAGAGAGTAGAACAGATGAGTAACTTAAGTTTTAACAACTAAATTGAGTAAAGCAATAAGATATTGCCTAAACTAGACCATTTAGATAGCTGACCATCAGTGACATCAAAAGAATTAAATTTAAAATAATCTAAACCCAGAAATATGCAGTTTTGCAGTTCAGCATGGGAGAACTGTACGGCATTGTGAAGTGACCTATAGATGTCTCTTGTTTTTAATATATAGTCCTATGTAATAGATGTACTGTTCTACAGAGAGATAGACCTAAATGGGATAAATAAAATACCAAATGATACAAGCACTTTCTCTTTCAAAAGTTGTCCTATTGATGAAACTTTTTCTTTCATCTGAGTGTCAGTAATTTGTTAAGTAATTTCTTGTCACAAAAATGCATAAGGTCAATGCCCCACCATCACTTAAAGGAACATCTTCTAGTTTTCAATTTATATTAGTAGCAAGACTCTGTGGTCTCTACATTGTGTTTATTTTAACCCTACTGACTAGTAAGTAGCTTCCAACCTGTAGCAGTTAAACACGTTCTCAGTTCGAGCTTCCACACACTGGCTTCACCCCAACATTGTATTGCAGTGACTTGCTATGCATGTGTATATGTGGGCAGAGGGGAGGGAAGGCAATGAAAACTGGACAGTTTTAGCACACCATTAGAGCATCCAAGCCTGAAGTCACAGTGTTTAACGCTTGGAATGGGATGGTCAAGTGAAGTACTATCACTTTTATCTGGAATCTGGGAATCAAGCCAACTCGGATAAAACAGGGAAAAAAAATCCAAAACCCTGACTAATCTGACAGCTGTGGCAAAGCATAGTGATAGAAAATGCTAAGCAGGCCAAGAATTCAAGTACCGTACTGCAAATGGGGCATGCTTATACTGTACACTGGTGGTGCATACAGACGGATGAAAGCGATGTATAAATGAGTTGTAGGTAGATATTGCAGGGAGCACACATGCAAGAGCCTCACATTTTCTCAAGGATGCCTGCAACTACATTACTTTATTTGCAGTTCTGATTTGCAAGTTGTTTTGGGTACGAAATTTGAAAGGAAAGCCCAATCTCCTCAATGTGGAGAGCAAAAATCAAAGGACATTCTCAAAAACCTAGAGAGGATCTTCCAGCTTTCTTGATCAACACTTTTTCTGTTACTGTTGTGCAAGACAGAGTGGCATGGTTCAGGCGATTTTGCAGAAAAGACATTGTAGTTGATAGAAGTTCTCTGAAATAGAGGCTCCTGTATACACTGAAACAGCTAATGCAAGATAAAGAAATAGTCTGGCTGTATCATCTTGCAATGTCATGAGGTAATGACACTGCCAACAAGGCAGTCAATACCAGCCCCAGCAGAAGAGAGAGTTTTGTGACACTCAGTGTGAAGCAGCAGAGCAGGTCTTAAAAGGGGAATTGGGAGAAGAGAGCTTGGGATTCAGATGCTCTTGTGATGTATGGAATGAATAAATTTGAGAGAATAAATGAAAGAGGTAAGTCAGCTTCAGATCTCAGCCTATGGTAACCCTAGTATTTTGCTTAACACAGCAGTCTGAGGGCTCATAATAACAGAAAGTCTCTTCAGCAGGAATAAACTGTGCACATTTTATTTTCTAAGTGTGGAATCCCGAAAGGGACTCTGAGAGGCTTTATGTTATTACTCGGGTGAAGAACATGATATGGGTGTCCTTGCTTTACCTGTAATAGCTTTTAGATATGTGTGTACTTTATAGCACTTAATATATCAGCTTATTCTTTGATTTTTATATACAGAACGTATGCCAGAAACATAAAACTGAAAGAATGGGGTGAACCTGCATTTTGAATTTCTACCGATCTCTTCTTCATTAATGGATTCACAAAACTATTTCTTTTTAATTCAAATCCAGCAAGCACCTTCTTGGGACCAAAAGCTGGCAAGGTAACTTGGAGGTTCCTTTAACTGAGTAGGGGTATATAAGCATGAACATGCTTACTGCAAGAAAGTCAGTTCATCCAGCCTGTCAATTTTAGATTAATTACCAGTTGTTTCTACTACCTTGTGTAGGAGCTTCTATATCTCTCTGTAGGGAACTATTCCATCTTTTCATAATTTTCATTGTCACATAGACTTTCCTGCCACCCAGCCTAATTTCTTTTCCCTTGATTTTGTATTTTGCATTGTATTTCCCAAAAAGACTCACAGCTGTGCCTCTGAATCTCCTTTTGTAATTTCTTACCACATTTCTGTTCTTTCAATATTTTTTTGTAGCTTGTTCTGCATCCTCCATGAAGCTGGCAGTATCAGCTCTGAGTGATCTATCATCCTAAAGCTCGTCGCTCTAGAGCATCCCAATACTTTCCACTTTCCAGCTGAATATATGATCCCATTTATAATTATCTCATTTAATGGGCCTTCTGCCAGTTTTCAGCTCATATGGCAACTTCTTAAGGAAAGCGGTTTCAATTAACTTTTCATAGTTTTGCTATTGCTTTCTTATTTATTTTGAAATACAATTTTAACCAGAAAAATGGTGTCTGATTCTGCTTTCACACTACTGAAGCTTTACCTGTTTCATGGATATATTATAGGTATGAACAGAAACAGCAAAATACGCGAGCAGGTATTAGCTATGAAGCTCTGTTTTGGGCAGCAGTGGGTCTGCTCTGGAGCTGGCTCTGTCCAACACAGGGGCATCCCCTGGCCTCCTCTCACAGAGTCCACCCCTACAACCTCCCCTCAACCAAAACCTTGGCACAGAAACCCAACACAAGGTCTCATTACAGTGTTGACAACATTTTGACTGTCAATAAAACACCAGGAGAACCAGGACAATTCAGTAGGGTGATCTTAGTACTCCAGACCTTCAAAATATAATCTTTCTAGCTCAGACTGTGAAAAAAGTCAGAATCCTATACCAGAGCTATAACATATTATGATTTGTTGGATTCCTTTTTCTGTACACTAAGAGGCTGTGGCTGTGCAGCAGAGAGAAGGCTGCCCAGCTGTAGTGAGGAACAACGAGAAACTCTTCCAAGAGAAAAAAGGTTGAAACTGGAAATGTCTGAGGGCTGACAGGAAATTAAAGGGAGGACAGGGCCAACAAATTAACTGAGACCCACTGAGATGAAAAGCTTACTTCATGTTCTGTTGTACTGGGTTTATCTGGCAAGGTGTTGAGGGGTGGCCTCTGTGAGAAGAGGCCAGGGTCTGCCACATGCTCTACAGAGTTGGGTCCAGCCAGCTCCATTACAGACCCACTGCAGGACACAGCTAAGCCCATTGTGATGTCTGTGGCACCTCTGTGGAAACATACTTAAGAAAGAGCATCAAATGGCAGAGGGAGAGAAAATCTTGACACTGTGCAAGCACTGGGGACAGGGAGCAAGCAAGCAGCTGGGTAGGTGCCTGGCTGCAGGTTGAGTTCTGCCCACTAGATTAAGAGAAGGTAGCATAGCTTAACACCACCTTAGTCATTTTTGGGGTGCTTGCTCTTGGCAGATTCATCTTAGTGCCAGAGGTCTTACCATTGCTAAACAATGTGAACTACTCCCATCCGCATTTGCACATCCTGATGCAGCCAAAGTTTATTCATTGAAAAGATAATTTCTTCTTCTGTGGATAGTTTGGACAGATTTCATAGAGCAAAAAGAAGGACGCAGTTTTAAATTGCTATCTCTATTTTTTCCTTTAAATATTTGAAATTCACCTCCCTGTTATATGTCCCACTTGTTTTTCACCCTTAGAGGTAGTGCTTCCTGACAGACTCATGTTCTGAGCCTGACTTTTCTCACTTGTCACCCTAATTGCCCATACATAGACATTTAAGATAATTTGGTAATTTCTCCTGTATCCTGACTGGCTTCCAGCTGCGAGGCCAGTAGTGTTTCTCTAGGTCTTGTATCTACTTGATGTTGTGCACAAAATTCATTAAATCTAGGACATTGCAAATGTCACTAGGCACCCATGTTTGGGAACCAAGTTAAGTTTTAAGTGCCCTTTTTAGGATAGTTTTTAAATAATGTTCCTGTTGAAAGTAGAAGATAACATTAGAAACAAAACAAATTGTGACAATGCAATAATGCAGTAGCTCCCAAACCCCACTATATTTCTTACTATGTGTAGTTGTATAGGAGTTTCGGTTTTGAGTCTTCATCTACAAGTTAAACAAGTGCAATCCATGTGACCCAAGGTACATTGCTACAACACAGAGGTCTGCATTCAAACCAATGAGCACAGGCTGCCTGTATTATCAAAGAAGATGTACAGATACTCATTATCCTAAAAGATTATTTTCAGTCTTTCTAAAATATACATAAAAAATTAATACCATGAACTACACATTAAATGAGTCTGACAGTCTCTGCTGGAAACAGCTATTTCATAGTCAACAGATTGATTATAAACATAGTCTAGGGTGACAACTCATTGTGAGTGTTTAAAGTTAGGTGGAATGAATGTCTATCTAAAGTCTCTGCAAAATGTTAGCTCTCCATTTTAAGGATTTGGGTAGATCCAAGATCCTACAGCTGAGTTATTCTAACAAGGAGGGTAACTCTCAGTGACCGTGGTTTGTTGATCTCTTGTTTGCTCTGTAATTTTCCAAAATGAGATACAGAATGAGAAAAACAGATCTTGTCTAGCAGTACTTCATGATCTAATTTAAAGCATTCAGGGAAGGAATATGAAAAATATAGAGAAGCCAACGGCCAAGTTGAGTTCCCAAGATAAGACTGAAATACAAAAATTTGAGTCCTTGATATTAAGCCCGGCAAGATGCCAAACTTACTTCCAACATAAAACACCAAGGGATAAGAAGTTACTCAAGATTTTATATTAAAGTTTCAAGAGATGTCATTTCACTAGCACTGGAACATTTTTCATCGACAAGTTGGTGAGAAAAACATCGGTTTCATTTTCTTGACTCAGCACTGCATATGAACATATTACATTGGTCTTTAGGAAAAGTAAAGCTATATACTTGGGACCTTTTGATCAGGATTTTGACCAAAACTAGAATAAAAAACTTCAAAAGTCTACCAGAACCATTATAATTCCAGCTACAGTAAATTGGTGGAAAGGAATGGGGTCAATATGTTAGAAAGTTTTAGCACAAGGCATTTGAGCATTATGGCAATATTTGATATTTTCTATATCAATAAAATATTTTTTTAAAAAAAGTAAAATCTGAATATTCTGTTGGTCTTCAGGCTGATTAGACTTCAAGTTCATTAAAAAAACAGACAAATGTCATATCCAAGATTATTAGTTCTGAAAGCAGAAAACATTTTCTTCTGTGCCTATGAGGTAAATTGTGGAAAACATGGTTTGATTTGATGAGGAAACTTTCCACTGCTCATTCCACCCTTAGGACAATTTCAGCTTCTCTGCTGCAGTCGTTGGCACCCTAATGTTTTTATTAAATAATTTACCACTTATAGATGTTTTATCAGACTTGAACAAACTAAACCTACTTCCTGCTTTACCGTGTGTCTACATTTGAGTGCTATGGTTTATATCTGCCCTGGAATTTTCTACTGAACATTGTATAGGTCTGGTTAAGCACTTGGGAATGAGGAATGCACTGTTTGCGGCAATTTTATAATCAAGAAACTCACTCACCACTCAAGTGACGTGTCCCAATGAATTTCATTCTTTGGATTGTTTATTATAGACATAATAAACAGTGTTATACAGTATTTGGACTGTAACTGTTTATCTGTCAGATGATTGCTGACTTAAATTTTAAAATCTGCTTCTTCCAAAAGTATGATTCGTCTAATCGTAAACCTAGTATAAGTTTCTGATTCTGGACCCAATTCAGAAAAATACGTAGGGACAGATTTAACTGTAAGTATGCAAATGTTTTCACAGACTCCAAGCTAAGAATACATTTAAGTGGTCTGCTGTCTCAGAGCCTAAGTAAATCTTGATTCTTGATCTAAAATTTGCTTTTCATAAACATCTGTGAGCTTCAATTCATACAAGAGTTAAAGAATAAAAAGTTCAGCTACAAAAGTTACCAACAAAAGGAAATTCTGTTTGAAATTCACCAATATGTTTGCTAATCATTTTTTCAGTATTTGCCCATGTCTGTTCAAATGTCTGGGTTGTGGCTTTTCATCTATTTCAGGAATATTTTAAGCAAGCTATGCAAAAATCTTCCTTTGTGTGCTACTTTGGCATATTGCAGGAAGGTTGAAGGTTTTTCTTCTTTTTCTTTTCTTTTCTTTTTTTTTTTTTTATGCCTTCATGTAGACTGAGGAAAGCTTAAATCAATTAAACTTCTTTCTAGGAGACTGTTTTTCAAAGAGTTCATTCGAATGTAGCTTATATTTTGGGTATGTCATAAGTAAAGATGCCTTTATTCATATAAATGCCACTACTTTACCAGACCTGGGAAATCTTTAGCTGTTTATTTTTCTTTTAACATGAGTAGCTAGAGGCTTTCCATCCCAACATTACTTAATGAGCTATTCTGTGTCTTTGCCGTACTAGAATACAAGCACCTTCAATAGTAATTGGGGGAGAAATGGCATGTGTATAGGAGCTTACACAAAAATCAGAAAGCTTAATTTTTTATGTTTTTAAAACAACTACTCAGCCCTAGCTTCAGATTAAAATACTAGCATTAAATGATTGTGGTCTTCAAAGGCTGTATAATTTAATCTAAATATTCTACTGACATATAATGAAAACCATGGGAAAGACTCGCTTGTGATTGGCTGCCTTTCCATTTCCAGGGCTATATCTGAGGAAAGATAAAGTGAACTCCTATCTGAAAGAGAAATGAACAAGCGAACAGCAGAAAAACAAATTAGCAAACATGAGACATTTGTTATAGAATGGGAAAAATCCCTTTTAAAATGTACATATTGGCATAAATGACATGTCAAATTCTCTTCATGTTTGATTGGAGAACTAATAAACAACAGAGAAGATAAGCACTAAGCATTTTGAGCTGCTATATGAACAGGTTAATACCAGTACTGCCTACTCCTAACAATTAACCTGAGATATGATTATTTAACTTTGCTACTTTTATCTCTTGATCTACAATGCAGTTTTGCAATCCAGGCATACTGTTAATGGAATATAGATGGAATACTCCCGACAGCCATAGGTTGCTAGCCACACAGAAACCAGTGAGTCTTTAGAAATGTCCATCATATGAATGTGATTGTTCTAGTTCTGTTAAGCAAAAAAAATGAGAAGGGTTCTTTATTTTTCTTAAACCATTCATTGACTTAAATAGTCCTGTTATGACCTTTCTTGCTCCTGTTTTCTCCAGACTAAATAAACTCTATCTTTTTAATGATGAGGCCAAACATGATTTATACAACACTGTAACATTATCTTCAGGATTGTTTTATATCCCAGTCCTTACCATAGCACAACATGTGTTATTTTGCTTTGGCTACTCCTCCGCTCGACAGAAGGTCTCCACACACTGTCTGCATGATAGCAGGAGTTTGCTAGCATAGCTTTCCTCTCCTGCTCTCACTTTGGTAGTTTCAGCCAATTGCTGCTCTCATATCTCCTTTGACTATATGTCTTCACCAGTGAATAGTGAGAGAAGAGCCAGGATGGAGAAAAAGACCAGCAGCAGCCTCTGGATATGACTGTCCCACCACCTCTTGCCTCCTTTACCTGGCTGATGGCCAACCCAGTCACCTTACCCTGGCTTTGTCCGACAACTCACTGCAGTAACTCAGGTCCAGTGAGTAGGAGAGGTACAAGGCAGCAGCAATATGTTGAACAGGGAGAGAAGGGGGAAAAAAACATCTGGATTTGAAGTAGAAGGTGGAGGGAAGTAGAAAGAGAGAGCAATTGAGTTTTTTGGAGTTGATGAGAGTCTGAAGGGCACTCAGAGAAACCACAGTAACATCATTGTTTCAGGACTGGTTTTGAATCACAGAACTACAGGAATGTCTGGGGAGCTAAGAGTCTACTTTTAACGCATAATTACTTTTAATTATTCTCTTTTTCTTTCAATTGGAGTTGAAATTTAATTTATTTTGTAATACCTAAACAAACACTCCTGAACATTGAATTCTTCATTCCTCTCCAGTGAAAAAACTGCACCACTTTCAAGTGTTATCATCTAGCAAAGTTCATCTCTTCTTTAGCACATTAATAACTGATACATCAAACCACGCAGAACATGGTGGTTTTGGTCAGGTACCTCTATACTGAACAGTAGGGATGAAGTTTACCTCATCAAATGTTTTTGCTGTCTACAGCTAGAATATGTAGTCAAAACTAGTCACCAGGGTTCTCTTGAGAGAGAGGGTCACCATGAAGTGCTTCCATGAGGTGAGCTATCTCATCTAGGATAAGATGATGCCCCTTGTTTTCTGTCTCTTTAGCAGTTTTTGGCGCGTAAGTGCAATTCACCTCTAATGTATTAGGGCTACTTAATTTCCTTGAAAGCCTCCTTCAAGGGGTTTTATAAAAGGCTTGTTGAAATTCCAGATTAGTTATAATAACTGTCTTCTTGTACCCACAATTCAGTTCAAATACTTAGAAGTTAGAGATGTGTGATTTTCTTTTATGGCAGCCGTATTTTTTCAGCTTTATCATTTGATACCAATCAAGGTGTTCTGTAAACAAAATAAATCTTCATTTATAATTCAGACCTTCTTTTCATACTGAAGCAAATCTGAAATCTACAGTTTCTAACACTTTTTTAAAGGTGATTATACTTTCTGCCATCAAACTCCTCAGGTGGGGTTGATTAATTTAATGAGGGATTACATCTATTTTGACAGCAGTTTCTTTAAATTCCTTCAGCATGTCATCCAGTCTTAATACCTTGTCACCATCCAACACCTCTCCAGAACTTTAACCACTGCTAACACTTCCTTGTATTGACTCCAAAAGTTATTTTAGGGTATATATTTTCCCATCATGTTAAGTGAGAAAGACAGTGTGAAAAAAATGTAATTATTTCTTGACACTACTACCATATTTAAACACATTAATTTGTGATAGTGGGTATTATAGCGGATTGCAGGTCATGGAGGAGGAAAGGAAGCAGGAATCCAGATCCATGAGAATTTCAAAATATACTGGAACAGTCAAACCATTTTTACATTATTGAAGGAAACTGAGCTAGAGACTTGAAATCGGCAATGACCAACCTCCTCCACATGGTACTTGAATATGGCACATAAATGGTACTCAGTGGTCAAAGGTATAACAATTATTTTGTGTATTTTTTTTTTTTTTTCAGTTTAAAGGGCATGAAATAACACATGAACATAAATGGTACTCAGTGGTCAAAGGTACAACAATTATTTTGTGTATATTTTTTTCTTTCAGTTTAAAGGGCATGAAATAACACATGGTAGGTATAGCTGCCCAGAGCAGTGCTTGTGTGCCCTGTGATGGAGCACTGAAGCATTTTGGGGTGCTCGCATATGCAATGGCTGTGAGGTCAGTTGAAAGGCTCTGTATGATGCACAGCACCAAAACTGCATGCTCAAATCTTGCAATAGGATATTATTTATGTGGGAGCACAGTGTATCAGGACCTGGTAAACCAGAGCAGCCCAATAGTACATTCAATGTGCTAATTTTCACTTGAGATAAAGAAGTAAAAAGAACCAAAATCTACCTTATTGACAGATACTGAAGTAGAATATTTTTTTTTTTCTTGGTGTCATTTCCACAAGTAATTAGTTTAACTCAAAACTATGTAAGGACAGTCTCTCATGTTGTCATTTATTGTCATTTTACCCACTGCATTCTTAATTCACATTTCTACTGTTCCCTTGTAATTTTTCTTTATATTTTTCCTGCTCATTTTACTAGTAGAACAACCTTGGATTTCAAAAGGGGGAGGAGCTCTACTTTGAAATAGAAATTAACTGTTCAATGTGATGTCTCCAAATCAGGATTTATGAGTAACAAGACCACATATATATTTAGTATTTTCACAGATAAAAGCGAAATACTGCAAAGCAACTTCCCTCACATTTTTCTAACACCTGCTCAATTAGCTTCATTGATTTAGAGATGAATGTCCAAAAGAAACATCTCTCATTTTATGCAAGAGTTAAACTGTCAAGCTAAAATACAATCTCTCCACACTCAGACTAAATTAAAAGATACTACAGCAATCCCAGAAAGTTAAGTAGATTTGAACAGAAAAGAAAATACAGCGTAAGTTAAGTCTTATAAAGCTTCATCAGCTCTCAGGGTGGTTTTTTTTTCTTCTCCATCTTCTTTTTTAATCTCTACAATAAAGGAGATCCTCTAACTATAGAAAGAGATTTATCAGAGATGACAAAACTATGAAAGGCGGTCATAATTTCTGACACTTCATTCCCATTCCTTCCTCTTACTCCTAGCATAAAATTTCCAGACAAGTTTTGTAATGACCTATCAGGTGCTAGTTGTTCAGCTCCAGGTAGTGTCACAATTCAGACCCACAATGTACTGACAGCTTTCCACCAAGACTTACAACATTACTTGGGTGACTTGCTGTGATTTGCAGTCTGCCATTGCTGTATGTGTTTTTACAATAATGCTTCATAAATACATTGCTGCCTCAGCATCTGATAACTGAACCATTCCCCATAGGTACATTATGGAAAATATTTCATGTTTAAATTATTGTGAAATATTGTCCCTTCTTATCTCTAAGATACACTATCCCCACAAATGCTGTAAATGCTGTAGCAAAAGGTTTATCTGTTCTAATTAGCATGTATGGAGGAACAAAAACCTGCATAATTGCATTTTATTCCTCCCAAGCATTTAATTCACTATATGTCCACAGGAGTAAAAAAAAAAAAAAAAAGGTAATATCTTTAACCTGGTAATTATCAGAATGGTGATCAATTCACATTTTTAAAGATTAAAAGTAAGGGTGGGAAGAGCTGATTAGCCCAGGTAATATTTAGTAGGACACAGAATCTTGTATCTGCAGTTTATGGAGTTTATGTTAGTGGAATCTGAAAGGTTTATCAGAATCACAGCTTTCAAGACCGAAAAATACCTTTTGATCAAATATCCTGACTTTACATAAAAATTACTTCCTTATCCTTGCAATATGAATACCCTTTGTTTGATCAAATTGTATGCCTCAGAAATGCATGAAACCATTCAGTGGATCACAAACCCAGAGAAACCAGCTTTGCCAGAAATTTATTTCAGTCAAGAACAGCTACCTCTTTTTTTTTCTTTTTTTTTTTTTTTTTCTTAAAGAACCATTGGGCTTGTAATACCAGGCATTCTCTTTGCATTGATGAATTTGCACAGTAGAGTCCACTTCATCAACTAGACCATCTGCTTTTTCACCTGATTTTTCTGGGTGTCTTCTACGCTGTCTTAGTTTTTCAACATTCTCTTAAAAATAGAGACGTCTGCTGCACATAGAGTTCCATTATTAGTATTTCCAGTACAAGTCCCCCTCCCTATTCCCATAACTCCCATAGGGTTAGATATGGTCAATACTTTAAGAATGATTCCTAAGTTATCTAAAACTCAACCAAGAGCATGACAGCTAACAAGTACAACTAATTTCCTAACCCTTCTTATCCGTAGGCAACTAAATTCACCAAAGCTCCCCATGATTGGCTTGGAAGGCCCCATGCTAAGGAGCCTTTTTCACCCACCTATACTCAAAAGTGCTTGTTCATTGGAGATGAACACGGCACCCACCTGTCTCACAACTAATATAGGTAGGTGGTGAAAGTGTTACCTCAAGCTTAGAAACAGATACATAAATTCTTTGACCCAATACAGCATTTTCATAGCAGTATGCCATTATCCACTTACTTTTTCTACATCATTTTGCCCAAAAAGGTGTTGGCCATGTCATATTTTAGCATCTGATTGTCCTCTACCTTAAATATAAAGAAAAATGGGGGGTTATAATAAATCATATTTTTACAGTATTACTGATTGATATGGTATAGGCCTATATTTATGACTAGTATTACACTAATGCATAACCTCACCAGGAATCAGGGCCCTTCTGTGCTGGATGCCTGCCACATATTTAATAAAAAATGTAATTCCCTGCCCCAGAGAGACTAGTTTCTAAACATAGACTTGGATAGAACAGGTGGAAAGAAGACAAAAGTAGACAAGGCAATAGTGAAACAATCATTTTTCATCTTGCAAAATTGTAACTGTTATACTATACAGCAATTTAAATCTGTTTTCCCATGTACCAAAGGCAATCTATTTTCTAGTTTCAATAACTATCTTTTTTCCCATTAGTTAAAAATATTTATATCAATCTTATTTCATTTGATTTAATCATTTTTAAATCACTTTCACTGAAGTATAAAAAGCTGTTGAGCTCCTTTGTTTAAATATGAAACATAGCAATAATCAGTCTTTGGTATTATTCTAATTAGCTAGATCTCCTCATGGAGGATAACAAATGCATACTAACTCAGGACAATTAGAAAGATGCTAATAAATGCAACATCATGGTTCCTCACAGAATGCAAAACCAGCGCCTGTATGTAACTAAGCAGTTTGCAAAGAAAATTACCACATTTCAGGAGCTAGAACTTAAAGCTCTTATTGGGATGATTTCAGGAGACAAGGACTCATTATGCTTATCAGTCAGTATTCATACAGTTACATTTTAGTCCATTCAGTTGATGCTAGACTACAGTGAAAATGGAAATTATCAATATTCAAAAAAAGGCAAAGTTGTTGAATCAGGAAATTTGAAAGTGCTGGGACTAATTCATAGTTAGCAAAAAGCAGCAAGAATCCTCAAACGTCCATGGAGTTGGAATATCTTTTGTCAATTTTTGTAATGTGTCTGACTGAGTGTAAAATAAAGTAGAAAAAATCTGAAAATGAGAAAGATAATCACACATCTGTTGATGGGAGGGTAGACTGTTTCATTTTGTTCGTTCACTTTTTCCCAAGATGAGCTTTGTTTCAAACAAAGTGTAATGCCAAGCACATCTCAAGGAGGAGAACACTGGTGACATCCTGCCTCCTAGAAGCTTCGTTGTCCACCTACTTTGAGACACTGTACACAATTCAGCAGGGAGCTCCTGAAAGGTTTGCCCTATCCTCTACAAACCAGTAAGGTCCACTATACTGCCCACAGAACCCAGTAGAAATCGTTCTGCAGGCTTCAATATTCCTTAGATCAGACCACAAGAAAGAATCCAATGCCATTTTTTTTAAATACGAGAGTTTGAATTATTCCATTTGTGTGTGATTCCAAAGAAGCCATATCCCATCAAAATGTAAGTGCTAAATTCAGCATGAATCCCTCGTTCACTAGTCATATCCAAAGGGCAAGGACAATTCTGCTGGATTTCCAAATTAAGCCTTTGGGACCAAACTTCGCTGTCTTTGTCCATGAGAAGTCCCCTGGCTTTCAGTCCATCATCATGTCTGTTACCCAAGACAAGCAATTAAGAACACGAAACAGTTTAAAACTATGGCACAAGTTATAAAACCACAGTATACCTTTGAGATCCAGGCAAAATATTTGCTGTTGTAACTTTCCCATCTTGCCAAAATATTTGTTATCTCTGCAGCAGAATTTTTCAGATTCATACTAAATGGCATCTATAAGGTAGTCCCACTGGTGTCAAGCTGGCATCACAATAACATGTGCAGTAATACTGTGGGAATCCAGAATGGGACTATAATAAACATGTAGTCCCAGAATATTACAAAACAGAGAAGAGCTCCAGCTGATGCCAAGAAGTACGGATTTATGTTACAAATATGAGGCCTAATCTCATTGTCTTCCCTCAGGTTAATAAAAATCACTGTGATTTTTCATGTAATACAAAATATTTCCTAATCACAGTCTCATTTTTAATCGCAAGAATTAAATTCTTATTTTTCATTAGCATCTTACAATTCACAGAGTTCTTGATTTAGCAGTCCTGCCAAAATAGTCCCAGTTATTTCAGTAAGAGTGCTTATGGATATGTGGACTTATTAACATAAGGCTTACAGAACTGGGACCCATTCTAAATGAAATTGATAAGGGAGGAAATTCCTACTAACTTGATAATGCAAGGTCAAGTCTGAGTCATAAAGAGGGTAGCTTAGGAAGAGAGGTGAGGCAGCCCTGACTTTGCGTGCAGCATAGCATCCGAGGTGTCCAAAGCAATCACTGCTATTTTTTGTTTAAAAGTCACAGAAAAACTCTGCTTTCACAAATGGCACATGCAAATTTAAGGAAGTGACTTACCTGTTTATTTGCATCACTGGCTAAAGAGCAGTTTTCCCTGCAGGCTATAAAACTATACATTTCCATCTCACATAAGATCCTATCACTTTCCACACACCGACAGACCAGCATGGAAGAAGGTGTCCTTCAGTGTCAAAGCAAGGTGGTCTTCCTCATCTTGTGTCTCATCTGTGGGGAAGGGAAGAGATACATGCAGAAATTAAAGGCGTTAAGGAAATTTCCAAAGAAAGAAAAGTAGTTCTAGAGTGGCCTCTGTTGTACTTCCTCTCCTTCACTTTGTACCAGCACCGATCAATGGACTCATTGCTTTCTGTAATTCCCTGCAGTCATTACTTTACAGGTGAGTAATTTATGGCTTTGTAAAGGGCTCTGGGATGTTTGATTATGTCAAAGGTGTTATTGAAGTTCAGATTGTAGTTGTATCCTAAATAGGACGAGATTACCACTGGGATTTATATCATTACTTTCGCTAATTATTTACAACATGGTGCCAATCACACCGTAGGCGTACTTGCAGCAAAAGAAGAGATGGTTCTGTGTAGGTGAACACAAACCCCATTAGGTGATAAGCTATCCAAAGCAGTGCAAGGCATTGACCTCCAGTGGAAGAAGCAATGATAGGCAGGACAAGGAAATCCAGCACCGAAGACATTAGACAAAGCTCTTAACTGGAAGGGTTAATTTTCAGTGTGCAAATTTCTCAGTCTTCATCTGACCCATGTTCCCTATCTCACGACAACGTGGGGTAAGGAACGGGACAGACTATTCCAGAGCCACAGCATCAAAGAGTGACTGGGGAATAACTTCAGAGTTGCTGTGTAAATGTCTGCCTATGGGGACAAGTACAGTAATTGTGGGTGGAAGTCTCCTGTTTAAGTCAAAGGGCAGAAATCTCAGTGCCTCACAGCTAAAGTGGCAAGAAAAAGGGAAATGAGACATGATTATTCCCCACAGGACTCAAGTTCTTATCCCTGCAGTCTTCAGTCAGAGCAGGAATGCTAGTACCACACAGTAATAGTTTTCCAACGTGTCTGTAAGCGGGCTGGGTCCCTGGGGATTACAAGTGTGACAGCATCCTTAGATCCAGCCCCAATGACAGAGACAGGGGAAAGCAGTAAAATTTTCTTTCTACTGGCAGATACTACAATGATGTAAGAACTCCTTTCCCTCAGAGGGCTCACATTAGCATTTTCTCTCAGTCCTGAGAGTAAATCATACCATTTAGTCACAGTCTATAGCAAGACACAAACATCCCCTTTTGAGCACTCACACCCTCACCTTCACCTTTTCTAGCTGATGAGAGCATCCCAACTTTGTGAGATACAAACTCTAATTCACTCTTTGCAGTGGACCTTCATGTCTTCTGCTAGGCCCACACAATCCTACTTTTAGAAAGCTTCTATTTCTATTTTGATGGAGGGACACAGGACAAATGAGTATTCAGAAGGACCCTCAGCAATAGTGCCATCACTGGGGACAGATTCACAAAGCACCAACACTGCATTATTTAATAGTCAGGCACTGTGCTCGTAGACTCACTAGAGCTTAAGAAATTTCTTAGTCTTCCCTTTCATTATTTAACAAATAATCATTTGATATTTGGTAGCTCAAGATTCATAGAAAACAAATCCCTCCAGTGTGTGTGTGTGGGAGGAGAGGAATTCTCCTGTGTTTATTCTGCATATTGCCTAGCCTCTGCTTTCGATTGTGAGAACGTGTTTTAAGGGATTAGTAACTGGATTTGGAAGAATTACGGTTTCAACTTTCTGAGTGAAGAAAAGGAAAATCTTCTAGACTACTAAAAATTAGAGGGAAATATTGAATGCATAAGGCAAGACTTCTGTGCCAAAATGTAACTGCAGAAGGTATAGAAAATTACATTAGAGTCTCTGTGAAGAACCAGATGGGAAGAACTCATACGGAACACATTGGACTTTTGATAATATTTTCCAGTGATAAATCTTCCTTACTTTCCTAACAATCCACATCCTCCTGCACATTGGGCAAAACACCTTAATTTCTGTCCTATAGTTAGAGAACTATATGTGGGGAGACTGTGGAGTTCCAGGCTGGAATGTGAAACACCGAGGCAACATCCTTGAATGATCAAGAACCCACAAGGAAGAATGAAAAAACAAACCTGACATGTATGATGAATGTGTTTTTAAAACAGGCTGCAGGTCAGCATCAATGAAACGCAGAGACAGAGAAAAGCATTCTGTTGTTTTTTCAGGAAAGACAACACATTGACCAGTTATGTTTGTCTTGGCCATCAGATCAGAGTACTGACTGTTATTTGACAAATAAATATCAGCATATTTGGGAAAGAGCAAGTCCAGTGCTAGAACCTGCAACTGGATGCACTAATGACCCAGAAGACTTAGACTCCTTCCAGAGGTTAGCCAAGGGAAAATCATGGATGAAAGAAGACATGAACAAGGGAAGCAGAGATCAAGGAGCCATCAAGACACAGAAAAGGCCAACCAAGCAGAAAACTTTTTTCCAGGGGAACAAATCCATATCTATTAGACAGGTTAACCGATCAAAAAGAAATCAAAACTGAGAAACTTCAAATTTAAACCTATGTTAGAAAGATGTGTTCTTCCTCCTCTCCCATGGTCATGACTGTTGCCATATCTATTGAATCTGAAATACTTTTTTTTATTAAAGTGATTTCTCACAGAAAAGCTGAATTTAAAAAACAAGTCTGAAATGAAAATTATATGAAAACATATAATCCAAAAAATCAGCAACTAAATTCTGGACTTGGCCAAAAGTACTAGATTACATTGCTGTTTCCCAAGTGCTGGTGACAGCGATTTATGCTTGTTTGTTCGATTGAACAGAAATAACAGCAAATTACCAGTATTTGTGAGAGAATCAAATATCAAAGATTCATTGCTTCCTTCATTAGCCAGACATGGGCTATGTCTACACAGCATTTTCCTGGCAGAAGCCATCTCATTCTGCCCACCCTCTGAGCCAGCTCCAGTTTGGGCGCCAGAAGGCATATTTATCACCCAGTCTAGTCTGAGATAATGTACCCTGCCTCCCTGCAGGCCTTATCAGCTTGAGCACAGCCCACCTCAAACATAGTTGCACCACTGCATCCAGCTACCTCTGAGCACAAGCAGAGACCATCCATGTCTTCCTGCAAAATTTCTCGCGGATGCATTTACTGAGACCATTATGCAGAAAGATAACAAACTGTAGGTAGCTAGCAGCAGCATTGCTGAAGGAAAAAGTTAGGCCAGCTGGCACAACACCGGGGTATATAAATGTTTTCTAGCTGGCCATTCAGTGCTTGTACAGATCTGACAGAGAGGCAGATATGGGAGCTAAAAATTCAAGACTGCAATTGTGATACCATTGCATATAAGGTAGTTGGGGGTTGCACTAGATGACCTTTAATGGTCCCTTCCAACCCAAACTATTCTATGATTCTATGTTTCTAAGATAGTGCCACGACTGGAAGCATCACATCACTCTCAAATGCTGAAAATAACAGGCTGAAAGGATCTACGGCTCCAGTGATTCATCTCAGTATCGTTTGCAGCTCTGCTTAAACGAGGTGGACAGCACAGAGAGGTTGTAAGAGGGCAAAGTACTGACGTATTCCAGCCAGTCTCATAGAGCTGTGCTTATAAAAGATAAATGTTTCATGGTCAAAAAACTGTTTCTATGCCAGTTTGGGAAGACTCAGCAACAGCTAGGGAAGAGGTGGAGGTAACTGAGCTGTTGTTATGATTCAGAGTCACAGAACCTTGTATAATTAGAGAAAAATTACTGATGGGCATGCATTTGCACCCAGCCTCCCTAAACGCCTCTCTTGAGTAGGTAGAAAGAAAGCTTAATTTATGGTGGGTGACTTTAACTTAAGGTATATTTGCTGGACAACTTGTTCGGTTTGTTAATAAAAATAAAAGGTGGGAGTTATACACCATAACACAGATGTCTAAAACTCAGTAGCATTAAGTCTAACCTAGGTACCTCAGGGGAGAAATAAGCAGTTCCAGTGGGCAGTTCATCCCATCCTAAAATAGTTGTCTAAGATAAATCAGTTGAATCACCCCTAGAAGTGCTTATTTCTCTCTCTAAAAAAATCTCAGAGCTGTTAGCTGAAATTTAGGTGTCTAATTCTGAGAAATTTACAAGAAGGAGAAATCAACTCCTCTCATGGTTCTTTAAAATGATTCCACAAGTCAAGAAAGTTTCTTTGTTACAAGAAGTCTGGTGCTTTAAAATGAGATTTGAAGTAATAATAAATTATATGTAACATAGGTAAATGGGAAATAAATGAATGATGTACAATTTGAAATACAGGAGACTTCTGGGAAAGTTAGCTGAATGAATTTAATATTAGGCATAGCTAGGGCTTTAGAAAATGAGAATTAATGTTCATATGTATTGGGAAGAAGGGTCATCTTAGGCCAGCTGTAAGTCTTGGCTCAGGAAATGTAGAAGGACTAATTCTAAACAGTGATATAGAAAAGTGAAACATTTGCTATAAATATATCTTGATATCTGAAACAGAGGAGTGTTATATACCCTTTCCCTCTAAACACCGTCTCTATCAAAAGAATAACATGACATAACATCTGCTAAAAATAAAAACTTTTAGATTAACTCATACTTACAACCTAGATGCAAACATTTATTTGAAAGCGCTGAAGAATGTTTTTCGTCAGTTTTTTAATTTTAACTTTTAAGATCAAAAGCTGGGATATTGAAATGGCTTGGAAAACTGCCAAAGTAATTCCGAAGTTTAATAAGGGTAAAAGAGATAACCTAGGAACCATAGTAAAATTACTCAGATGTGTATTCCAAAAAAAATAATGGAACAGTTAAATCAGGATTCTATCAACAAACAGTGGCTAAACATATAATTAATGCCAGTCAACACAGTTCTGTATAAAGTAAATCTAGTCAGACAAACCTACTGCTTTTTTATGACAGGATTACAGGTCCTATTGGTAAAGGTGACTGTGTTGACACAATATTCTTCATTTTTAACAAGGCATTTGACTTAGTGATACAAAACCAACTTGAATTGTGCAGAATTAACAGAGTGTACATTAGAATACAATAAAAAAAAATATCTCATAGAGTTCAGAAAGTAGTAATTAAGAAGTCAGTGAGCACAGCTGCTTCTACAAGGTTCCCCCAAGTAGCTGTTGCTCCACATATATATGGAGCAATGAACTAGAAAGAGCATATGCACCAAGCATAGCAGGCCAGTAAGTAACAAAGATGAGGCTCTGCTACAAAAATATCTGCAATATCTGCTAAAACAGTTACATTCCAACAAAATAAGCTTAAGGATACCTAAATTCAGAACAATACTTCTGGGGACCAGGAATAAAAATTATAGGTACAGAAAGAAAGACTCTTGGAAAGCAGTAGCTAAGAAAAGAATTTGAGAGTCATTGTAGTTAACCACCTCAAAGTAAACTCTCATAGTAGTGCTTTGTCTAAAAGGCTAATATGACCCTTGGCTATATAAAAGGTGATTATCAAAAAGAAGTAGGGAAATGTTACTGCTGTTCTACTTCGCTTTGATAAAACTGCCACTACACTAAGATACCTAGATCCCTAGATCTGGATTCAGAACTTCCAGAAGAACATGGAAATTGCAGAGAAAGAAAAAAAAAAAAAAAAAAAAAAAAAAAAAAAAAAAACAGGCCAGAGAGTGGAAAACAAATCTTAAGATGTGAGAGTTAAATATCTCAACCTAATTTATCAGAGAAGATTGAAAGCTGACTTCACTGAATTCACTGAATTCACTGAATTTTTAGAGTTGGAAGGGACCATAGAGATCATCTAGTCCAACTCCCCTGCCAAAGCAGGACCACACAGAGCTTGTCAGAGCATGTTACTCAGGAGCATCCAGGCGGGTCTTGAAAATCTCCAGAGAAGGGGACTCCACACCCTCCCTGGGCAGCCTGTTGGACGGACTCTTTAGCCTGGAGAAGAGAGGGCTGAGGGGAGACCTTATTAATGTTTATAAGTATCTAAAGGGTGATTTGAGGGAGGATGGAGCCGGACTCTTTTCAGGGGTTCCCAGTGACAGGACGAGGGGCAACATGCACAAGCTGGAACATAGGAAGTTCCATTCAGATATGAGGAAGAACTTCTTTACAGTGAGGGTGACAGAGCACTGGAGCAGGCTGCCTGGGGAGGTTGTGGAGTGCCCTTCCCTGGAGATTTTCAAGACCCACCTGGATGCAGTCTTAGTGATGTGCTCTGGACAATCCTGCTTTGGCAGGGGAGTTGGACTAGATGATCTCTAGCAGGTCTCTTCCAACTCCAACAATTGTGTGATTCCATGATATAGGGGGTAGTGGTTGATGAGAAACTGAACATGAGCTGACGATGTGCACTTGCAGCCCAGAAAGACAACTGCATCCTGGGCTGCATACAAAGAAGCATGGCCAACAGTTTGAGGGAGGTGATTCTGCTCCTCTACTCTGCTCTCATGAGACCCCACCTGGAGTACTGTGTCCACCTCTGGGGCCCTCGGCACAGGAAAGACATGGGCCTGTTGGAGCAGGTCCAGAGGAGGGACAGAGGGATGATCAGAGGGATTGAGCACCTCCCCTGTGAGACAGGCTGAGATAGTTGGGGTTTTTCAGCCTGGAGAAGAGAAGGCTCCAGGGAGACCTTATAGCAGTCTTCCACTACCTAAAGGGGACCTACAGGAAACATGGGGACAGACTTTTTAGCAGGATGTGTTGTGATTGGACAAGGAGTAATGGTTTTAAACTAAAAGAGGGTAGATTTAGTCTAGATAAAAGGAAGAAATTTCTTACAATATGAACACTGTAACAGGTTGCTCTGAGATACCCCATCCCTGGAAATATTCTAGGTTAGGCTGGATGGAGCTTTGTGTAATTTGGTCTAGTGGCAGGTGTCCCTGTTCATTGCAGGAGGGTTGAACTAGACTTTTAAAGGCCATTTCCAATCCAAACTACTCTAAGATTCTATGATTCCATATAGATCCTTGTACATAATAAAACCATCCAGTGGGATGGTTTTCAAACCTGCTGACAAAGTCATAATTAGAATAATCACTGGAAGCTGGAGTTAGAAAACTTCACCTTGAAGTAAGATAAGAAAATGAAATTTTATGAGGTGAGGTGGCAAGTCCCCATTAGTCTGAGTTGTTAAGGTGGGTTTAGATAGCTTTCTGAAATAGATGGTATAATTCAGCTTTTCAGAGAGATTACATCTCCAGCGTGAGGAAGGGTTTAGATTAAGCAGTCATAGGCCACCATCCTGGCCTTGAAATCTGTCAAACCACAAATACCATCTTCTCTGCCCTCAGTATTTATGTGCCATGGGATAACCAGAATTAGGTACATTACTCAGTATAATCATTACATGGGTAGATAAGGACGTAGCCAATGACTGTGCTCAAATATCATACTTCAGGGTTTCAGCCAGTTGTACAATGGGATCCAGAAACATTTATTTAAGTGATGCTACACTGGTTATATGTAATCTGTTTGCACTGGGTGGAAGGGGAAGTTTGAATTTGTGTCTGTGTATTTAACAGCAAAACTGTTACCTTTCTTTGTACAGCTCAACGGACTACAAGTCACCCATTTTCTTTACTCTTCTGCTTATCTTCTATGGCATTCAACTCTTCTTGAAAGTCATAGTGCTTTTCAATCATTAGGTAAACACCTGTGTGTTTAAGTTTTCTTTATTCTCAACAAGTATAACTATGCCAAAGTGTCCTTCTCTCACTTCTGGCATAATCTTTTGCCTTTCTTACCCAAGAATAGCGAACATACAGATGTTGCATTGCAACACCTATAGATTAATCCATCCCAAAGTAGAAATTAAAAAAATATTAAGTTTGTTTTTCCAAAATTCTGCAAATGAAAATTTACTGTAAGGTCTCAGAAAGGAGATTTTTGTCTTTGTATCCATCACCACCGTAGAGGACATCCAGGCTGAACTGGACTCCAGCAGGCATCTCTGCTGTTTGCAGGCTGTGCCTACAGAGAGGCCTGTGCAGAACCATTGTTTTCCATGTGCTAGCACAGGTGCCTTGTGGTTGGAATACCATTTACATTAGCAGAAAAGAGATGCCACCCATCATCTCTCAGTTGGCTCTGCAAGACTAATAGGCAATACAACTTTTTTCTAAACACTCTGGTAATCAGACATGACTCTAAATACACACAGCAGGGAGAAACATTGGGTAGGAAGGTGCCATTTTCAGCCATTCTTCAGAGAAACACCATCTGTTAGAACATATGCAATTGCAGTTACACATCCGGTTATAGGAGGTGAGAAGGGTAATTTTCTACCTGAGAAGCGTGATTTCTGTCTGATCATGTCCTTTCACCAAGCCTCAGCCATTAGCACCAGAGACAATCCCCTGAAAAAGGAAGAAATGTCACCATTTTTATGTCTCCCCCTAATGGATAAGGAGACGCAAATCCTTTGCTCGGTACTGGAATAATAACACGGGTGGCTTTCTATATGCAGATCAGAAAGGTTAATTTCAAAAGTCTCTAATAACTGGAAGAATTTTAGAGTAGGAAAAATTCAAAATGAGACTAGAACCAGCAAAAAGAAAATTAATATATAGAATTTACACATAAAAATTTAATGAGCCTGAGCTTCCAGTTTCCTTTATTTGGATATTTTGGCAGATACATTATTAACGCTAACCTTATTTTCCTAGCTGAAAAATTAACATAAACAGAAACACAAAAATTATGATGTGCCAAAAGAAAAAAAAAAAAAAAAAGAAAGGAAGAGTTATGGCTTGGAGACCCTTTCTTTGTATGGAAACACTAGATTCTAATTTAATTCAAAAAAACTCGTTTTCTGCAGCCTGACAAATCTCCTCCAAAAATTATTTCCTCACTGATTACAGAAGCAGACAATTGATGCCCAAACAATCAAAGAAGGTTGTATTGTCAGCATGTTAATCATAGTGTTTCTTAGCAACCATATTTTATTTACAAGTAACAATACTTCTTCAGAAGCCTGTCACATTTAATGACAAGTAGCTGTGGGGAAAGGGCTGGAAAATGTATGTGCAGCTCATACCTTTGATGATAAGCAGTTTTTGAAGAGGACAGAGCAATGCTTTTGCTGATAATTGATGGTAGTAGATAGAGAAACCTCTGAAAAGTGAAGCAGTGGGGCAAGAGCTTGCACAAAATATAGTCTTGCTTGTCTTCTGCACCCACACAGGTTAGTGCTTTTGTCCATATGAGTCCATAGGTACCTCTCCCTTAATCTTCTTAGGGCTGTGAATTTTTCAAAGGTTCACATGCTAGCAAAGGAGTTTTGTGATGACAAACTGATTGCTTCTTTGCTCGTGGAGCTCCCAAAGGACCAGACTCTGTTACTGGTACTTCTCAGCAGCAGCTAGGGTGACAGTTCTACATCTTCCATGCTCTCACACCATTGCCAGTGGCAACCATCAGTGCTCGCATCTATCACCCCATTAAATATAAAAGATAGTGTCTGAAAAAGTCTATTTGACTCTGAATCCTTTTTCCCCTCCAATTGTTAAACAGTGACTACTTGTCATCTCCATGTTAAATACCAACACTTCAAAGCGTTTTTAGAGACAGTTTCTAGACAGAAGATACAGCAGTCAGAGAGAGTGAAAACACTTTTCAGCAAAACTGCCCACTAGATGGGACAGTAGAGGTTCCAAAGGGCTCCCTTCAATTTTCTTAGTGATCAGCCATAGCAATAAGAATGTGGTTTTGCTCCTGAACTGCATCATCCAGTAAAAGTCACCTCTCCTGGGTAACTTTCAACATACCCTCTTTGGGCTCCAGCAAGATCCAATTCTAATAATCTGCTTCCATAAAGACCTCATCCAAATCCTTTTTCTTTTTTTTTTTTCCAGAAATGTTAGTAGTATGAGCTTGTATTCAAGATATCCTTTTTATCTGTTAAAGTGCCCAACCCTTTTAAAACTGTGCTCTGTTCCAGGAGTTCCACACTCAAATGTTGGGTTGCTTGGCCCTTTTCTTCTTTTATCCATTTTGAAATAATCATCTTTACATTTCAATAAATATCTTCTTATTCCTCAGATACAAAGAACAACAATCAGACTGAAGAATCACGTGATAGTATGTACCAGTAATACGACTGTGGATGGAGATACTTTAGTTTTAAGATCTTCTGTATGATAGACATGGCAGAAGGACAGTCTGGACATCACCACAGTGAGTCTCCTAGAAAGAGTTGAACACTGGAGCTACAGTGGATTCCTAATAGCTCTTCTGATCACAAAAACCTTTGCAGACTTTCAGAGACATACCACATTTATTAAAAAGAAGTTTGGAAGAAGGGAAGAGCTGGCTAATTTTTGGATGCTATTTTGTTGTCTGAACTTGGCATTTTTTTTCAGATATTCTGTCCTTTGATGATAGAATAAAAATAGAAGTAGGAGAAAAATTTAAGGATAGGTCCAAATCAAAACAATAGATCATAACTCTGGGAACTATGTCTCATCCCCAAAACAATTTTCAAAATGTCAAACTGCTAGTTCAAACCCACATAAAATCTTTGTGGGTTAGGCCTGCCCTGATGAACACACTACACATACTTTTAAGCTTTCAGCAAAAGCTGGAAAAGGAAAGACACTCCATGTAAAGCATAAGTGCTTGTAAAGCTGTCTGTGACCCCTTGCCCTGCTTGATTTAGTAAGCACTAATTAAAAAAAAAAAAAAAAGTACGGTGGTTAAAACAGTTCTGAGAATTCACTCTTGCAAACCAACATATGGGAACCATCCCTATAGAAAGAGAATCACGTCTGTTATTCAGAAGATCCCTCTCTTTACCCAGAAAGCTGTGGCATCAGCTGAGGGAAAGAGCAGACAATGGCAGATTTCTGAGGTATCTAAGAGACCTTCTTTAGCCCCAGTCAATGCTGGGAGCTATTTGTGGCTCCACACAGTGAAACAGACTTCTACGTTCACGGTACGCCACCATCCACTGGGGAAAAATACCAAACCATAGCTGCAGATCCCACATGTTTTTAAAGAATGCAACCAGGTAGCAGTCTCAATCTGCTACATACAAAGAATTCAGCTGTCTCTGTCCTTCATACACACCATCAAAGACAAGTAACAAGCCCATTTCACCCTCTCCATCACAGTTCTAAATAGGGACTAATTTGGAACACAGTTTATTATCCAACTGCCTACCACTCACCTTTGGAGGATCCTTCTGGCCACCAGTGCTCCTGCACTGGACCTGCAGTATTTATTCCAGAGCAATAGCAACACCTGGCAGGCACTAGTGTTTTCTCTCTAGCAGCTCATTTGGCTGTATTAATGGTATTGCTATGGTGAAATAACCAAACAAAAAAAACCAAAAACAAACCCAAAAACATCATTTCAAAGCACTGATAGTGAGTGCTATCGCCAATGAAATTCAGAAAAGCATATTGAACAGATCTGACTGTGGAATGTTTTAATAAAATTGAAAGCATCAGAAAGCTTTGAAGTCTTCTAAGCATACAGCAAAATCAGTTATTTACTATTGCAGCATCAAAAGAAAGATCCACCAATACACTGTACAGACATCAGGAGGAAAGACTGTCATGGTCTTTGTTTGCAGTTTGCTTGTTTTTCTTAAAATCTGTCCTAAAGGAAGATTCATGACTTTTTATGATATAGCACAGCCCTCATGTTTATTCCTAATATTTTTGCTTTGAAGATCACTTGGGAACAGGAGTTCTTACACTGACTGCAGTCACAGATGAGGTTAATATCTTCCTGTTTTTACAAAAACAGTAGGGGTAACATGACCACAAACAACAAGAAGTCTAGCAAATATTTTTCTGGCATTCCATTGTACATTGACTTTTTAAAATATCAGCTCCAATTTGAACATAAGCAACTGCTTTAATATAAATAATTTATCTTTTTTAAGACCATTAAATGTTTCTGGAGAAGAATCTAATCTGCAAAAGTCCCAAGTGTTTGAAGTTCACAGTAATTTCAGTAGAAGTCACAATCGTTCAACCTTTAGGAAAGTCAGAACATTTATATAGGTGTCTGAATAAATTATTTGTTCCATTAACCATTGACCAACAACAAATATAAAATCACAGAATCTTTTAGGTTGGAAAAGACCCTAAGATCATTGAGTTCAACCATAAACCTAAAACTGTCAAACCATATCTCTAAGTACCATACCTAAATACCTTTTAAATACCTCCAGGGGTGGTGACTCAACGACTTCCCCGGGCAGCTCGTTCCAACATCTGATAACCTTTTTGGTGAAGAATTTTTTCATAATATCCAATCTAAACCTCCACTTGTGCAACTTGAGACCATTTCCTCTCATCCTATCACTTGCTACTTAGGAGAAGGCACCAACCCCCACCTTGCTACAATCTCTTTTCAGGTAATTGTAGAGAATAATAAGGTATTCCCTCAGCCTCCTTTTCTCCAGACTGAACAACCTCAGTTCCCTCAGCCGCTCCTCAGAAGATTTGTGCTCCAGACCCTTCACCAGCTTTGTTGCTCTTCTTTGAGCATGCTCCAGCACCTCAATGTCTTTCTTGTCGTGAGGGGCCCAAAACTGAACACAGTATTCAAGGTGTCCCCAGTGCCGAGTACAGGGCAATGATCACTGCCCCAGTCCTGCTTGCCACACTATTCCTGGTACAAGCCAGGATGCTGTTGGCCACCATGGACACCTGGGCACACCACTGGCTCATATTCAGCTGGCTCTCAACCAACACTCCTAGATTCTTTTCCTCCAAGGTAGCTTTCCAGCCACTCTTTCCCAAGCCTGTAGTGCTGCATGGGATTGTTGTGACCCAAGTGCAGGACCTGGCACTTGGTCTTGTTGAACATCATACCATTGGCCTCAGCCCATCAATCCAGCCTGTTCAGATCCTTCTGTAGAGCCTTTCTGCCCTCAAGAAGATCAACACTCCTGCCCAACTTTATTTTGTCTATTTATGTTAAATATATAATTTAATTATTGTTATCACTTAGAAAGATTACTTATCACTATTATACAGTCACTGCTGTCTCGACCTGACAGAGACCTGCAGGGGAGATAGGATGGTGCAGATAAGAAAGAAGGGAGATGACTCCCCGTTATACCTTCCTTCCCCATACCAGGCCTAGATATACCACGAAACTGCACAAACACAGAAGGGTTAGAAGGGACTTGAAGGGATTATCTAATTCATTCTTCTTACTATAAAAAAAAACTACTGTAGCTTTTTTATTCCCAAACTAGCTTATTCCTGTTTGTTTAACCTGTTCTTTGATACTTTGAATTATGAGCATTGTGCAACATCCTTAAGCAACCACAATGCCTACAAATTCCTACCATTAGAAAACCATTTCTAAAATTTAGAGCAAACGTCTCTTTCTGCAGCTTGAGATGTTACTTCTTGCCTTACCATTCATGGCCATACGAAACATTCTCTTTGCAGTTGTTTTAAGTATTCAGACACTGTTATAAATTCTCCTCTCTATCTTGTGTCTTCTAAGGTGACCAAATACCCCACACTTTGTGAATCCCCAGACTGTCCTCATAGCTTTCCTCTGTACTTCCTCCAGTTGGTTCCCATCTCAAAACCCGTAACAATGTTGTGAAGAAGAATTACATGACAAATTTTATGGACTACAAATTTTATCCTGCTGTTTATAAATCCCAGTGCAACATTTGACCTCTGGGCAATGGCATAATACTTTTAACCTACATTCAGTTTGTGACCCACTGTAACCTCCAAATACTTCTTTTCAAGAATGTTACCTATCTTATCTCAGCTATTCTCATTGTATTTTCTCAACTGTTTATCCCTGCCTAAATGCATTTGTTCTAATTAAATTCTATGTTGTTTTCAAGACTATTTCTCTAAATTGTTGTGATCATTTTGAATTAATTCTTATCTTTCAATCTGTTTGCTGCCTCTTTCAGATTCATTTCATTTGCAGATTTAATAAGCATATTCTAACAACCTGGTGTTGGATTATAATGAAAACATTGAATATACTAAGCCTAGGATAGATCCTTGTGGGGCCCTCCTCAATTCATCTTAGTGGTTTGACAGTGAAGCGCCAGCAACTGCTCCATATGTAGAATCCCCAGACACTTTTGTCCCCCCTTTACAATAATCCTGACTTGCTCGTGTAATGTGAGACAATGTAAGAAGTCTGAACAAAGCCTAGCTATATGCTGTCTATACCCTTAAGACGTGCTACTTCACATAAAAAGGTTTTGGATTGATCTGATATGATTTAATCCTGACAAATGAGTTAACACTCACTGCATTTGCTGCCTACTCATTTACTACTTACTCATCTGGTGTTCTTTTAGGTTCCCTACAAAAAGATTGTTGGATATTTTGATCTAGTATGTTCCCACAAAAGGAATTGGCCCGTCATTCCACAACCTTCCCTTTTGCCTTTTTTTTAAGTTAAGTCCTATGTTTGCCCTTTTCCAGTCTTCCAGAACTTGATCCACCTCCACATGTTCTCAAATGTACTGAGAGACTGCTGAGATAGATAGGTTCATCCAAGGCTTTCACAAGCCCTAGAAGTATTTCATCAGGGTTGGAGAATCAGAAATATCTAAGTGTAATCAAAGCAGGTCTTTCTTTTTAGTTCCCCTTTATCATTGATGTTAATTGTGATAGCTGGCTGAACACCATTGACTATGTAACACGTAGCACAGTAGAGTTGTGATATAGTCCCTGCAGCCCTCTCTTGAGAGAGGCAATAAACAGTCAAACTAAACTCCCCACAAAGCTTCTTAAGTCAGCACACAGATCTAAAAACCCTGCCTCAGCTCTTTCAATTTCTAAGGTAACTAGGTAGACCCAGACCAGACACCAATAACAATATCCAACTCACAGAAGATGTTTCCAGAAGTTGGAATCGTATTTTCCTTGCTCAGAATATGATATAACAAACATGCTTAGCTTGCCTTTTAGCTCATGTGGAAAAAATAAGCAGTGCTGAAGGCTTGTAACTCAAACTGTGCTGAAAATATTGTTCAGTTTCCATGTAGCAATTTTTTTTTACCTTTGAAAATATCAAAAAATTTACATACAAAATAATCAACTTAAAAGCTAAAATACATTTAAAAATTCAAACACTCAAAAGTTAGGAACTATTAGTTTTGTGATCATTTTTAGTCCAGAATCATTTTTCATTCATTGTGGATGAGACAATGTTGTGGTTTTGACCGAATTGACCAACCAGAACGACAGATGGCCCCTCCCCTCCCCCCCTAAGGAAAAGAGAGGAGAGGAAGAGGGGAATAAAAAACTATGAGTTTAGAAAAATACTAAACTACTTTAATAAAAATATAAATAAATAATGAAATAAGGAAAAAAAAAGAAAGAGAAAAAAAAGTAAAATAAAATACAAATGTATACAGTATATACAAAACCGTATCAAGCTCCCAGGATGACGATCACGTCACCGGCCGGCGCGCAGGGGAAAGTCCCAGGCCGGACTCGGTGATGGACAGGAGCCAGATTCCGGATCTGGAGTCAGGAACGCTCGGATCGGGATCAAAGGCAGACGAACAGACAGGGTCCTCCTCGGACGTCGGCCATTGAAGCAAGAGGGTTGACCCTTTGATCCCTCAGCTTTTATACTGAGCATGATGCGGATGGGATGGAATACCCTGTTGGTCAGTTTTAGGTCACCTGTCCTGTCTGTTCCTTCCTACAGGTGCGACCCCTCTACGCTTTTCCGCTTCCGACCCTCCAACGGGGCAAATAACAAATTTGCCTGACCTTGGTTGTTATAGCAATAAGTATAAGCAGGGGCCTCTCTGCATACCATTCCTTGGTATAATCAGGTCTTATCACTGTGAAAGTGAACAGTTTCTGAACAATATGTTGTTAATTTCAGAGTTTAGTTAGTCAGAAGAGGCCTAGCTCAAAAAGTAAAATTACTGAACAGAAAATTAGTTCTGTTTTACCTCAAACCAGGACAGATAAACAATATCTCCAAAAGTCACACTGCATCTAATAGTACTAACTACTTACATCTAAATATTGTGTAACATGTTTTTGCAAATGCAGTGACTATATTCTGATCCCGCCTGCAAGAAGGAATTGCATGTTTTTTGTATTCACATTTGACAGTTACTCTCCACTGACTTATGGGCAAAATTCCCATTAGCTTTAATAAGGGTAAATCATAAATGTTTTAAAAGACAAGGTGGGGCAACAGGCAGGACGGCAGAAAAGTGTTCAACTACATCCAGCTTCAAATTTTCATAAAATTATGGAAAAGGAAGAAAATTTAGTGAGTCTATATCCTACTTATTAAGCCAAAGGACTCATTACCACCACTTTCTAGCCCATGTTAATAAGGCAACACATAATTCTACCACTATAAATAGTCATGTGCAATGCAGCCAAAGAAACTGCACATTCTGTGAAGAATGGCCTGAGACACATCTGGGAAGAAAGCACAAATCCAGCTGAACACAGGAATCTTAGGGCTTCACGTATATGGATTCATCATCAAACAAATAATTGTATTCATAGAATTGTTAAGAGTTTTAAGCTCAAGGGCACAGGTTCAAGCACTGTCCTGTGATCATCCAGACACGTCAGATGTCAGTCCTGTCCCTGCTATGGCTTTTGCCAACTCACTGTCCCTTTGACAATGCCTGGACATCATCCAGGAGATATTCCAGCCCATGGATGGTCCAATGAGAAGTTTGAAAGTAGAAATCCCATTAGGAGAAATCCTGTTGCTTGGAATGGAGAGGAAAGTTTGATTGAGTGCTAAAACGCATTTATCTGAGTAAAATAAGCTGTCCCATGGCATCAGAGACAGAGGACAGCCTCTAACCTTGTCCCTAGTGTAGCCAAAGGGGACATTGCCACTCTGAGTGTCACCATGTCTAAATCCCTTCTTTATTCCAGGCCTACATATTTGGCCAGATTTCTATGAAGCAGTGCATAACACCATATATGCATACCTGCAGAAAATTCACAATTTTCTGTGACAGTGTAACAAAACTGCAAGAAGCGTACCATAAAACACCATTGTGCTTTGCTTCATAGGAAACATGCAATTAATTATTCTGGCAAAAGAAGCAAGGTGGGAGGGGGAACTTGTCGAATGTTTCCTGCTGTCTCTCATGTTTTGGGCTCAATACAGTCAAACAGAATTTATAACAGAAAGAAATTTCTTCATCCTTTTCTGTTATGCAAGTTCATGATGTAGGCTGGTGGGGAGGTTTCTTTACACTACAATTGAAATTACATGAAAATGTCATTCCATGTATAACAATACGTCAGGAGGACGTGGTAGTGGCTGGCAAAAATTTGAAAATCACATATGCAGAAATCTTTTGTGTAATATGCACAGGTATTCACTTTGGCAGCAGACATCTTGCATCTTCCACATGTGATCCTCAACCTTTCAGCAGAATCAGTAGCTCAGGAATGACATTTGTTAAGTTCCAAAGCAGAGTAAGTGTCTATTCAATAACATCAAAGGAACCGATAAAGAATTGGGAACTTCAGGACATTTCTAAAAATGGTTTTCCTTGCTTTTTGCTTATCTGTCTTTTTTCTAATTAAGATTTTATTGAGTTTTCCGTAATTGAAGACTATAACCAATCAGAAAAAGTATTATCATATGAATTTTACTTTCATAATTTACTTGAGTCAATTAATTTCTATTTCTAATGGGCTAAGTAGCTGTAACTTCAGGTGCAGTGAATCACATCTTTACAAACATTAAATGGAGGAAGCAAGAAATGAGAAACATCAAAATAAATTAGATAAAAATCCTAAACAAAGATTGAAAAGAAATCCAAATCCAGTTTACCAGCAAAATTCGATGTGCTATATACATGACAATTTGAAACATTAGAAGAATTCATGAGTCAGCCATTTGGGGAATCATATCACAAATCTAATGATTTTATTCTCACATGAGACCCCACGAAAAAGAAATTGGTCTGTGAAAGCAATTCCAGAAAACCAAACATACTTTAAAACACTTCCAGCCAACCCATCAGCTCTTCCCAAGAGGAATTAGCAGCGGCTGTTCCAGGGATACAGGCTGATTGGCATGCTGGTCAGGTAGCCTGGTGCCTTCCCATCATCTCCCCCTGCCGCGGAGAACACCCACAGCCAATGGTGGTTGCTTCACCATTGCAATAGCTTCCCTGCGACACCTGCAAAAATTAGGCAGAGGTGCAACCCAACACAGCAAAGGTTGGGCCATCTTGGGTTAGTATATTTCTGCACATTCAATGGATTAAATTCATTAAAATGAATACATTCTGCCGTCCACAGCTGCTGTCACTGCAACTAAGCTTTTGCATGTAAAGATATCTGCAAGGGGATATTCAAAAACATTTTTTAGAATGAGGCATTCCTGACTGAGAAACAAGATGTCACAAGAAACTAGGAATGAGATGGAAGCCTGCCCTAGGTCCAACACAGGAACTGGGAAGTGGTGCTTTCTCTGTGTCCAGCTACACAAAATTAATCAATCGTCTCAGTCCAAGTCCCAGTGTATCTGAGTGGGAATTATCTGACCAAATATCTAGGCTCATCCCTTTCTTATCAGTGAAAGGGAATAGGATACAGTTCAACAGCCCTATTTTAGATATCTGCTTTAATATGAGACGAATTGCACCTTTGAGAGTGCTTATTTCTTTCTACCAGCTATAAAGAGATCATAAGGCAACTAATTTAGATGTACATATCACCTCTAAACACAAAGGTAGCTGACAGGAATCCATGCTATAAGTCCACAACACCAAAAAAAAGCTCTGCAATTAATGACAGTAAGAGAGGGGGTTTGGGCAGTCTAGTCTTAATTATTCTCTTCTTCCATTGAAGAAAGAGAGCTCTGTGAAGTTTACAGTGGTGACCATCCAGTATCAGACCATACTCACAGGTTTCTTGTACAGAAATCCATGCTATATGTCCACAACACCAAAAAAAAAAGCTCTGCAATTAATGACAGTAAGAGAGGGGGTTTGGGCAGTCTAGTCTTAATTATTCTCTTCTTCCATTGAAGAAAGAGAGCTCTGTGAAGTTTACAGTGGTGACCATCCAGTATCAGACCATACTCACAGGTTTCTTGTACAGAGTTTTCAGTTCAGCATTTTTCATGAGAAAAATATCTTACATATATATGTGTGTGTATGAAATATTAAATATAATAAAAATAATAATGATGAAAAATAAATGAATATATTCCTTGATCTAAATTTTAGAAACCTGCATTTGGAGAGTATTTATTATTTTCTGGAATACATAAGGATTTAGATTTGACTGAAGATGAACAATAACAGAGCAAAAAAAGGGTTTAATTAATCACCGAGTGCTTGTCATTCTGACAACTAAAGAATCGGGAAGCTGCAAAGAACCGAAGTGAAACAACATCAATCATCCATCTACAATAAATAATTTAATAAAAAATCACTGGGTAACTAAAGGTCTAAGGAGGTAAAATAAAAAAGATAGAAAAGAAAAGCAGGAGCATGAGACAGGCTATGTACAGCTGACCCTATTTACATTAATATTACATAACTGGCAATCTCCACCACATCTTTTGCCATGCAAAATAAAACACCATATTCATTCACCTAGGAGATGAACATCACATCTTTATAGAAACCAGAATAGGACAGGTTTGCAATGACATGAATATATTATTTTATCATGTTTCATATGAAGTTAATTACTCTCATCAGCAAACAGAGAATAAAACCCCGAATAATTTAGTTGCCATCATGCAGCATCACAGGCAGGTCCAGCACCCTGCTTGGTGCCTGTCTCATGGAACCTGCAATCAACCAAAGCCAACAACGGGGAGTGCAGACAAAATTAGGAGTTAACAAATGCGGAGCAATGAACGCAGTGAGGAACAAGTCTACATCACCAGCAGTGGCTCACACTGGATAGTTTTCTGAAAACTTCGGCTCGATTTTCAGCAGTGGTCAGAATGATAAACAGACCATTAAAAATTAGCAGCATAGGGCAGAGGATAAAGTGGAAAACAACATTATACCGTTGTAGAAATCTGCTGTGTGGATAAGAAACCTTTCCATAAGCAGCTGTAACTGGGCATCGTTAGGGCAGCACTGGGGTGGATGAGCCTCCAGCTTGACACAGTGGAGCAGTTTTTGTGGTTTTGTGTTCTGTAAGATATATTTGGACAGAGTATGGGCTTAAAGAGAGAATAAACTGCCTATGTTTTATTTCATATCAAAGGGCTTATGGGACTTGATTGTGCCATGGTAGAAACTTGAATGAAAAAGACGGATAATATTCCTTTTCCTCTTTTCACTAGACTAAAATATATATATATATATTCCCCCTCTTCACCCCCCACCAGAAGATGCTTACACAACATCATTTCTCACTAAAATATATATATATTCCCTCCCTTCACCCCCCACCAGAAGATGCTTACACAACATCATTTCGACTAAAATATATATATATATATTCCCCCTCTTCACCCCCCACCAGAAGATGCTTACACAACATCATTTCTTCTTTCTTTCCCTTACAAAGCAGAGGGGCTCAAATCTAACCATGCAGAGAAAAAGTCCCGTCGCTTTTCTGAAACACCACAGGACAAGGACACTACCAACAACACCGTAGCACAAGGCTCCAGCAAGGCAGTGGAGTGGCAGGACAAACTTCCATCAAATGCTTGCACACAGAGTGCTAGGAAGATCCTGATATATGGGGTTTTTCCTCCATTAGGAGGTTTCACAGTAAAACGCTGAAATCATCCAAAAGTACAGTGTGCTGCAATCCTGCAGTCAGCTTGCGGCCTTCTCCACAAGAGCTCTTCTCTAGGAGTTCAAACGCTCAGCTACCAGAGAGCTTTCGGCAGGCTGCAACATCTGCTGCTCTCAATTTTCTGCTCCAAGTCTGCAGGTGAACTGGCATCTGGTCTGGCATGGTAGGTAGGAGGGGATGGATGTGAAGGAGAAGTCCTTCTACCCCAGCTGGTTTCTCCAGGGGTGGTGTCAGCAGAGCCCTCATACCTGCAGAGACCTTTCTGAAATTAATATTATGCATTATGCCTTCATAAACCAAAACCTTCTGCATCTGTGCCAGCCCATTCTCTTCATTTGCAATGCAATTTTCCCCCCTTTAGCCTGCGGTCCCTTTTTGTTTAAACACGGCGTGTGATGCAACTCACCTTCCAGCTTTTCTGGGGGATACCAGGAGATTTCTAGCAATGGTGGTCTGGCAAGGTGGGGGTTGCAGAACCAGACCAGGGAGCAGAGCACATACCCTGAAGGGATGAGGGACAGAACTGATTGGGAGCAAGCCATGGGTGCTGCCACCACAGCTGAGTGATGTAGAGAGAGATGAGGGCACCAGCAAGGTGCTGGGGAGGGATGGGACTGGGAGGGGATGTCATTGCTGCTGGGAGAGGTCACAGGTGGGCACAATAAAATATTGAGTTAAAAGAATTTCTAGGCTAATCGTGATTTCATTTCTGCTAATTACACCTCCTCAAATTGCAGGCTACAGCACTCCTGCCTGCCGGCCCAATAGGTCTCAGGCATCCCTTGCCCCGTGGCGTGCTGAGCACACTGCACAGATTCACTTGTTTGGCCGTCTGCTCATACATCAAGCCCTACGGTCCATTAATCATTTTAACCACTCTTCACTCTGCAAAATAACATAATAGACTCCTAGAAATGAGAGATGAAAAAGGCCAGCGAAACCATCCAATCCCTCCCCCTGCCAGCACGGGACACTTCCCGGGGAATATTTCCCCAGTATATTTTTCTTACCTATTTTTTGACGTCTCGAGTTTAGGCCAACAATTCTTCTGCCAGTTCTTCCACTTTGTTAATGATGGGATGACAGATAATAGATTTTGTTTCTGAAACCTCTCCACTTCCTTCTAGTGGGACTTTTTGTGGTAATCCCGTCAGGATTTCTTTCCAGCTTATTTTCAGGGGTTGACAGTGGTGAACAGTAAGTCGTCTCATTCGTATTCTCATGCCACGTTAAACACGCAATGCTTCAGCAGTTCAGTTCCCCCATATGAGCTTCCAGCTGCCCTCTGTGCTGCATGGGAAGTACTAAGCCCTCAGGGGAAAAAGTTATTTCTTTTCCTCACCCTACTAACCCTGGGCTCTTCCAAAGCAGAGAGGCTGTTGTCATTGCTGCCCAAATATGACAAATTATGTGTAGATAATTTTCTGATATACCCATCTATCTCCCTAAGTGTGGTGAGACCACTGAAGGGAAGTTACATGTGATGGACCTGAAAGATACTGAAAGTTGTGCCTACTTTTTCGCATATATCCCTTTGAAACAGATTTTCTTAGAAGTTGACAGGGCCAAAACACAACCTCAGTTCTCCATTCCTTTTTTGTGTATTTATTGCTTGGTTAATAAAGTGATTGTAACTTTCACATGGCTATGAGCACATTTACATACACAGAATATTATTAAAAGAACATGTTTTCCCCTCCCTGTGGTGCACAAAAGTCACTAACTGCTTAACAATTCCTCTTACAGAAAATTTTGGATTTAGGAGAAATACCCTTCTACAGTGATGTTAATAGTAAAACAGTCTGTAATCTTTAAGACTGGTACTTTCAGATTAGTTTAATGGGTATAGGTACCTTATCCATCTTGAGTCTCAGGAATAGCTACATCTAACACCTAATAGTTACCCAAAAACCAGCTACAGGTTGTGCACTGTGTGGGGAGGGCGCAGGTGCTTCGGCTTTCTCAGAGAACTGCACAGAACAGTTTCCAGCTCCTCCACTACCTTCTCCCCACAGAGTAATGCTGACATCCTGTTTTTTTCCTTTTCATTTTATAAATGGAATAATCAAGATCAAGCTACTCAAGCAGAAAGCAGAGCCATGGCAGTTTCATGTCCCACACACAGGAGTAGTTTTCCTAAGCTTCTTGAAAAACGAGTCTATATTCAACATTTATCATTAATAACTGGAACCCTCCATGTTCAAGCATTTTACTGGGAATACAGCAGAAATAATATAAATTTTTTGAGCAGCTGTGAGCCTTAAGGTCTACTGCCTACCCACAAACTAGTTCAGGAGCTGATATTCAATGATAAGCACTTTACTAGGAAACCCTAGTTTAATTTCTTTCAGTCTGGCCCATCCTGAGCTCCCTCTTCCTCACCATTTACTCTAATTGCAAGAAGTTTGAGTCCAAGAAAAATGTTTGCTTTTCATAATTCGTAATTTCACCTTATTCCAGGGGATCTGTTTGTTTTTTCCTAAATAAAAAGATATCTAATAAATATTTAAAGGAATTACACATCAATGTATCTTAACATTTAATTATTAATTATACCATATATATTGTATTATAGTTATTATAAAACTGCAGTATTATAAATTATAAAAGTTAAAATTATATGTATGGTCTTAAAAATATCCTACGAAATATTTTCCAGCAAAGAAATATATATACCATCATCTGCTAGTCTAAGTGCATTCTAACATTTAAAGACCCTTTCAAAACCCTGATAACCAAGGAAACTGCATTTGAGATAAACATCCACTCTCTGCTTTCCTGCCTGGTATAAATCTTAATATCCCAGAAATGTCTTTCACTGTAAATGTATAAACAACAGACTACCACAAAAATGTAAGTAAGACAAAAGAGTCAAACTTGGATGCCTTAGGTTTAATATCAGCATCTATGTCTAAGTAAATGGACCATAATACTCAGAGGTACTGAACGACTGCAGCTCCTACTGCCTGCTATCTTCAAAGAGAGAGAGGCAAGGACAGGAATCAAAGGGGAGAAAGAGAAGACAGGTATATGAGCCTTCCAGAGAAAGTTTAGATTTATGAACACAGTTATTACAGTATAGTAAATAAGGCCCTACTGTGTGATTTTGTGTCTGTACAATCTAGTTGTCCTCTTTTAGAATGTGCTAAATATAGAGTAAATGTACCAGCAAAGAGAAAATGAATTGATAGGCAAATAAGCACAGCAGTAGCTACCAAGGAATGTAAAAAATAAAAATTCTTAAGAGCTCTTGAAAACATATTGCTTTTTTTTTTTTCCTCACTCAGAAGCCTGGATTGGAACCCACGCTCGTCTCATCAGGAATCAGAAGGGAAGAGGCGAAAAGGGGATTGTGAAATTTGTGTCAGCCCAGGATCAGCACAAGCATTCCCAGAACTGTAACCAAGCAGAAGCCTGACTTCAGCCCAGCCTCACACCTGCGTTCAGCCATCTCCAAGCTGGACTTGCCTTCTGTAACCCCAGGCACGCAGACAACTTTGTACCACATCATGGTGTGAAGCGACCTGAGTACAGACGAGACAAATCAGCGGGAGAAGGGCTCCTGCAGCTCTGCAGGAGGGCTTGGCCAGCAGTGGCAAGGTGCTGACTTGCCATACGTTGATTTATTTTTATTTATCTTATCACATTTAGTCTGCTCACCTACCAAAGGGGATGCAGCTTTTATCAGTGGAACAGCCTTTTCTCTCACCTTGCAGAAGGATGTTGGAAGTAAAGCCCAGAATGCCCATGCCACCAACTCGTGGTTAGCCCCAGTCACTGGGTTGGCCAGCAGGATTTCAGCTCCATGCCTAGTGAGGAAAGGAGTTCAGGTGTCAAGCTGCTCAGCCTCCCCAAAGTCTGGGAGGTCTTCAGATTGAAGTAGTGGAGAAGTTTAAGACAGATGGCGAGAGCTAGGTATCGCCGGTAAATCATTATTGCTCTGCTTACTTCTCAGGACCTGTATTGCCTCCCAGCAGTTGCGTGACTTATCCATTGCATCACCTACAAAGTAAAACAGGAATACCTGAGTTATTGGTACTCAGATGCTGCTGGCAAGAAAACAGAGCACTTATTTGAAAATCTCACTAAAAATTTGTTCCATCTCGCCCACAAAAAAAAACCATTCTTTTCAAACTGCAGAGAGCATGTAATAAAAATTCACATTCACACCTCAATTGTTAACTTCCTCCAAATCTGGACTCAGGCTTTCCAGACCAAATACAGCTCTGAGTGTTAGGGAAAATTGTCCTCATTATAATGGTATTAATTGACTCTGATGACTAATAGACTAACATCAGCCTTCCTGTAGGGGATATGTTTGCTAGGACACTATAAGGTAGTCTTAATTTGCACCACTTGAGTTAAACAGCCCTGAAGTTCGTCAGCCTCCAGAGTTATAAATCTGAAGCCAGAAGAACTCATTTTCAGCTTTTATTAATAAAATGAAGATGCATTTCTTCTCCTATTCATGCAGTGATTCCTTGCCAACCATATCAGCCGTTAGTAAAAATGACAATGGCAACATGTCACCACAATTTAGAAAGGTGAGATCACAGTTCTCCTAAGATGAAATTCACTGTTATGGAAGCCCTTCAACCATTCATAACAGAGAAAGGAACCAGTGATATTCTGTAATTATACTCAGAAAATCAAAGAGCAGCCCCTTTTACAAATCAATGCCACAAAACCCATCAAGAGTCTTGCATGTAATCCTATTCTTCCCAAACCCACAGAGGTCCAAGGGAAATGCATCAGTGTAGTCAGAGTCTCTTTTGCAGTACCTCTAACACATGATTCTCAAAGTGCACCTGTGAAAATAAATTGCATTACCATAAGGTAAACAAAATGTGATTGCACTGGCCAATTATAACATCATACAACACCACAACATTTCATTTTTATCCTTTTTAATAGAGCTCTTTCCAAAACACCCCCTCTCATGCTCAGTCCTCCAGCCCAGTCCCTATTATTGTTATTTATGAATCGTGCCGCAGTAGCAGAGACACAGGACAATATTCAAACTGTTCCTGCTTTTCGATTATGAATGTGTGTCACTTTTTCCAATAAGAAAGGCATTTGTGTAACTAGCTTCTGGAACCAGGAATTGCCACTCAGGCTTATAATGAACTTAATGCTATAAGGCAGCAGAAGGAGAGCCGCAGTCTAGCAGCTCTTTGAAGCAACCCAGGCATACACAGTATGTACAGGTCACAAGATACACGAGAAAGGTCAATGAAAGTAGGGCACCTTGTTCTCAGATTGATGGGCCTTCAAGGAGCTGCAGACAACGGCAAGGATCGCCGTGCTGCCAGAAGGCTGCACTCAGAGGTTCACCTTCAAAGTGCAAGCATTTCTGGACCTTCTCCCTGCTTTTTTTTTTTTTTTTCTCCTTGTAATTCCCTAGGTCCTTGGCGAGTGACAAACAAGGCCACTACTGTTACTTTCAATATACACATGGAGAAGCCCCAACGCCTGAAGCACTTCTATAATAATGCAATCAAAGTTGAGGGTGGGCGGGTGTAGGTGAGTATGCCCGGTCAGCACTTTGGTGAGCACACCGACACTTTCTATGGAGGGGAAACAGGATAGTGAGGCTGCATCAGGACTTCAGAACTTCAATGCCAAATTTCCACTCGCATTATAGGTGATGATAGTATTACTGCTGACCTGAGTAAGCATAAAACTTCCCTTAAGAGATAGCATAAAAGGGCTTTATTTTTATGATGCCTGGATAAACAGGCTTAGAAACACAACAAAGATATGCAAAGGCACAAGTTGCAGCAAAGGAAATGCTGATTATATATTATTTTTTTCGCTATGGCAGGGTCAAACACTGGAATAGGTCTCCCAGAGAGGCTGCAAAATCCTCATCTTTGTAGACAGTCAAAACTCAGCTAGACAGAGCCCTGAGCAAGCTGGCCTGCTTTGAACACATAGGTGAGACCATGGCATTTACAGTGGTGCCTTCCCACCTAAATCATGCTACGATTCTAAAGGCTGGTTGTGAAAGTTTATCATGGAAATGTTTTCCTGCATTTCTCTGATCCATCTCTGTGAGCCCCTTCTCACAGAAAGATCAGATGCAGGTTTATGGCCACAGAAAGTGCCTCATGTCTTTGACTTCCAGGAAGGTCCCAGCCCAGCCATCCAGGCCAACACCATTGCCGGTAAGAAGCCTCACGCATTAAACATCAGTTTTTTGCAGGTGTCTGAGGCACTCCTGCAATGTGTGGCCCAACAGAGGAGCAGCCCACAACAGGGAGTGATCCTCCAGATAGGGAAAACAATCTGAAACAGAGAAATTATTTGAACTGCGTCAAGGCCTTGTGATGACATTCTTAATCCTGTTTTCCATGTGGGCTGCCTAACCTCTAAATTGCAAGCAGCAGATGTCATCTGTGTTTTACACAGGTACGAGACAGAGGGTGGATAAGCTCAGGCATTGCTTACAGGCTAGTTTCTCCTTTGGGTTGGCTGTAAGGGATAACTCATCCTGCAACCATTTCAGCATGGCCCTTCAAAAGCTAATTCCTGACTTAGGTGCAGATGGGTGCCAGGGATCCAACTTGCCTAGGCAGCTGGAGTCAATCACCAATGAAGCTGTTATTCTGCATGTTCAGAGGGAAATAGATAGATAGAGAGATGATAGATAGATAGATAGATAGATAGATAGATAGATAGATAGATAGATAGATAATAAAGGCTAGGGCATATAGATATAAATAGGAGCAACAGCAAAAAATTAAACAAAGGGAAAATGAGGCTAAACGTCACAGAAAATTCAATATTGAGAACTACTAGAGTGTTGCATGGCCTCCCATGGGGGCGATTACCGATTCCAATACTAAAAGCCAGATTGGACAAAGTAAGATAGCTCAGGGAACAGTCCTGTAGTAACAAAGGAGCAGACTGTTTTGTCTGACATATTCCATGTCTAATTTTGGTGGTTATAGGACGGCATTATGTATGACTCAAGATCCCTTTTCAAGTCAAAAAATATCCATCACTGGCTCTCTGTCCACTTATTCATTCATTCATGCTTTTGTTCACCTGAAGATTTCTGAAAGCATTAACTATCCAAACCAAACCATCCAGTTTACATTTACAAGTTTGACATTTCAATAACCATCTGCAAAATATTAGTTATTTCACATACCACTTCTTCCATTTAATTATAAGTAAGAATAATTCCCTTAAAAACATTTAATATATATATTTTAGTGTTGCATTATGTATCAAAAAACTAGGGAGGGAGAGTAAATGACCTTCAGTGACAGGTAATTCACTGGCTACTTGCCTGGAATTTACATGCTATATTTGCTAATGTTCATTTTAAAGTCACAGTAAACCGCACATCTTTTCCTGGGAAAGTTGTTTAAATATGAGAGACAATGAGAAGTATTCAGTATATATATAAATAAGTATATAAATAAGTACAATGATGTTTAGAAAAAATAAACAGCCTTGAAAATTTGAGTGGATGAATATTTTAGTGTATTATTTAATGAGTTATGTAACATTTTAATGTTGGCACAGTGTTTCTTTCTTTTCTTCATCCCGCTCTCTCTTCCCCCTCCAAATGGAATAACAATTCAATAGAATTTAAAGATGTTTTCTTGTGCTGTAAGAATGGCATGCTGAAGAGGAACAGATTTCCTTCACAATCACAGCTCCACAAAGGAGGCTTTCACAAGTAACGCCGAAAAAGTGGAAAATTTTCCATACAGGGGACCAGAAACACCTTTTAATGTCTCCCTGCCCCTGCTTTGGTTTACATCAGCACCACCCCCGAACCACTACCATACAGGCAACAACACTGTCCGCTGTTCCCTTATCCTGCTGAAGGAATCTTATTGCCAAAGGCAGCTTGAAGATGGCTGCACTGGTGCAAACCAGCAAGGCATTTCCTGCAGGAGATGGATGCCTGCAGAACAGGATCAGGCCACGGTATTCCTGAACCTCTCTGCAGCTGCTCCTTGCTGCCAAAATGACCCCGAGGAGCCATCATGCATAAGGTAGGACAGACCTTAAGATGCTATGAGCTCAGGGGATGAGAGTAAATCCTGGCAGCTCCTGAAGAAGGAATTGGTAAAGAGAGGGTAAACAAACTGCTTTTGCTCTTCTTCTGGTGACTAAACTTGCTCTGGCATAAAGGATGAGTTTAGCTGTAAATATCATATCATTCCTATTACAAGGACAGGAACGGAAGAAAATTTGCTTCCGCTAGCCTGGAAACATGTAATGCTGTTCTGTCTCACTTCAAGTTTCTACCTCTCCTTCCAGCTCTTTCTTTTTTCTGTTCAACTGCCAGGGAGAGAGAGAAAGATCACTAATGAACCACAGCTTCTGTTCAGGTCATTAGCTGTACCAGAGAGAAAGTTAATGAACCCTGGTATATAAAGACAAAATCAGGTTTTCTTTAATAGTTTCCATACCAAGAGCATCATTTTCTGTTAGTGTAATCCCTGGATGATTTAGTTTGAGTCCCTTTTTTTTTTTTTTTTTTTCTCCCTCCAGCCTAGTTTTGGAGGAACAGTGCGACAGAGAACATCTGGTCATTAAGTGCATACAGATGATGTTCAGATGCTGAGGAGGAAACACCAGGGTAGCCAGAGAGGGAGTGGAAGGTAAACCACCTTGTACAAGAAAGTCTTTGAGGGAAATCAGAAATAAAAAGTGGCAACTTGCTGAAGCACTGTCCCACAGACTAATATCAGCAAGAACAACAAAAAAATTAAGCACGTGCTGAGCCCCTGCCATTCACTAAGAGCATCTCTTTTCCCTCTGTGGTCTTCCCCTACTTGTAGACAAACACTGAGAAATCAAAGACTTGTATATCCCTAGATGTTGTCTGAGTGATTTAAAGACTGCAGTGTACTTATCTCTCATAGTGGTCCATGGGGAAAAGAAAGTGCTATTTCCATTCTATGGGAATATTTATGGTTTTCCAAGCAAACCACGGTCAGCCAAGATGTATCTTCTCCTAGCTCTCCAGCATCCTAAGAAGAGCAACCACCCTTCTCTTTATAGCTCCAGCAGGACCAAAAGGATGTGATGCATCCTTGAAGAACTTACCCTCTCATAGAAATGGTTCACTTTCAACGGGAAAAGAAACATGCATGAAACATTACCCAAATCATAGATGTGCTTGTAAGACAATGAAAGAGAAGCAAAAACACCTACAAAAATCCTATGAAAGCATGTATACGTTAAAATCAAAGCGTAGGAACATGGGCCGGGAATGTCCTCCCAGGTCCAGTAAGTCTTGTCGCTTTGTGTCTGAAGTAGCTGTACCAATGAACCTCTTTCAGTAAGTTTTTATCTGAGCGTTCTTATACCCAGCAGTCCTACTGGGCTGCTGGACTAGTTACCCTCTTAATGGTCACAAACCCTATGTTATTTTTTAGATTTACTCATGGACCTGTTGGTATAAATTACATTCTACGCTACTACCATGGAGGAATGAGAAAATGAGGTATATATATAATGTAAGTAATATGGATTGATATTCTCCAATGTGTTCTGCTTCCATTTAAATTTTTGGGTTCTGTGCTCAATTCCCAGGGAGCTCCTTCCTACAGCCCAGTTTTGAGGAGAATAGAAGACAGCAGCAAGGTTCACATTCACATGAAACTTTCTCAATCTTTCAAATGGATTCTGATCACAAGGCAAGTTACTTCACAGCAGTTCTCACCAGAAACAGCTATGTTGCCCATCTCAGTGGATATTAAGCACAACATCCACAAATCCTAATGTCCTGTTATCTGTGTGTTGTGTTAACTTCTACCAGCCCTGAACACTATGGTTGTTGCATACAGTTTTGTATCAAACCTGGAACCACATTCACTGTTCCAGTTGAATCTCTGGACTAGAGAAATGGATGCAGCACAACAAACAGAAATGCTGCATCCCTCCTGCCCCCCAGCCCCGTTTTCCCTCATTAGCAAGTGGCTTTAAATTATGGCAGAAGAATTACTGTGTTTCCCAACTTATTCCAGCCCTGAAATGCTGTAGCCTCACTCCTAGGCCAATGGGCATTGCAGAGGAGGAATTTGGTTTTCTTTTTATCCTCCAATTCCCAACTATTGGGTCCTCAGCTACCTTTGACAATAATGAGCAAAAACATCAGCAAAGGCTTGCAAAGTCTAGCTGATGGTGTTTGCACGCAAGCATCGTTCCACTAGCATTAGTTTTTCATCAGTATTTCTGTAGAGTAGCTAAGCATGGTATTTTTATCCAAAGGCAATTTACTGGTATAGAAAAAGTACAGCAGACAATGCATTCCTACTCTATTATGCATGAACACCCGGTATGTACTCAACTTTCCTCTCTATCTTATTTATCACACCGTCATTAAACCTGTGTCACTATTCCTGTTCCCTAACACACGTCACAATAACGTGTTCTTATCAGGTACCCTCTCTCATCTACTGATCTAATAATATACTACCCTCAACATTTTGTGACTTTAACACAAACAAACAAAAAAAGATTCAGGCACAATATACTCAGAAAAATAATGTTCATGTTTCAGCATAAACAAAAGCCTTCCTTTTTTCAAGTCAACTTAATGGTTCAGCTAGGCTGACAGAATCATTCAATGATGTCTAAGCAAGGGAGATGCAAGCTAATTAAAACTTGTGGTTACAGAGGCCTGGTTGGCAAATATTTGTGAATATTTATGGGTTTGTAGCAAAAACTGCTGTGCTGAGTCACGTGAAATTTTTTTTTGAGTCACAAGAAAGTGGGTTATGTATATAGTAGCTCTGAGAGCAGTATCTCCAGGCTCTGTCTGACCTGGTATGCTGAAAGTGCCACAGAGTCCCCCCGGGACACCAAAACCCAACTGACCAGAGAGTGAAATTGCCACATTGGTTCCTGCTGGTGTTTTTGACTCAGGCCAGCAAACAGCCTCCTGAGCAGAGCTTGGTAGAAACAGGAGGAACCATTCCTGATGTGCAGTCCAGTTGCAAACCCTCCTGTTTCAGAGTGAGAGTGAGTTTAACAGCACTTCCACCCATTTGGCCTCTGCACCCCAGAACAGTCCCAGGCATGTTTAATTTATTAGTATAAACAATGCCTGGTAGTCTCCAGCTCCGCTCTTGTCAGATAAGATGGTGGTTGTCAGACTTGCCTGCATTTGCTTCCTTCAAAACATTACTTAGTGTCAGGGCTGCACAACAACCAAAATTGCATCAGGCATCTGAAGACAAAAGGGACACGGGGTTCTGGTGATGTGTTTAAATAGGGCTCACCATGCTGTGTTATCATTTTATCATTTGTCAGTGCGGAAGAGGAAGCATGTGAAAAATCATTAGAATGAGCAAGGAGGATGAATAAATTAAGTAAATTAGCATGAACAAGGCAGCTCATAATCCAATTGGAGAAGGTGATTATATATCATACTCAGCTAAAGAGAAAACACAGGCAGGAAGGACCCACTGTGGAAACACAAACTCCTCTGCTTAAAAGAAAATTGCGGGCAGAAAAATGAATTCAGAACAGCATTTTATTAGCAGAATTTGCCTCAACTAAACTCTAATAGATCTAATCAGAGCAGGAGATGAGGACAGGCACCACGTTGTTATTTTACAGGAGTCGAAGGCATTGTAAACAAGGGGAGTGATTGAATATTTTTCACCTTGTTAAGCCCCTTAACAAGCTAGCTGATTATATACTGTACCTTTAAAAAGCAGAAGATAGGGAGACAGTCTAGTAGAAGAAAAATAACTAGTGGAGATTGTATTAACTTCAGCAACGTTTTCAGGTACATAGTAAAAGTGCCAACTCTCACTACTTTTCAAGCATGAACTGTGGGTTTACTTACAAAAGTGACACTGTATTAAACTTTTGAGGCACCAGATGAATCATATCTGTAAAGCAATATATTACATCAATAAAAATGAGGATTTCAACTCAGAATGTGGTTTTACAACACCTATCCAACACCAGTTTGGTTTTCTGCTTGGCCTTGATTTTTCCAAAAGTTACATTTATTTTAGCATTTCAATATCACTTGAGGATCATTTCATTCATTGGCATAGATAAAGTTGGAATCTTGTGATTACTGAAACTATTAATTCATATAACTACTAGTAACCCTACTAATAAAAATTAAGCCCTTGTAACAGTGTCACGGCACAGTGCCACAAACAGGGCCCAATTCCTTCTGATAGCTGGACATTGTCACAATCCTGCAATATGAGCTCCTCCGGAGCTCGGTCAGTCTGTGCATCTCATACAGCCCTTGGTACTAGTGCCAAGAGATTTCTGTCTAACTTCTCTAGGTGTAACAGTAAGAGCAAAATATACATGTGAGGTGCATTACATGAGATGAGTATCATCACAGACAAGTAAGTTGGTTCAATTTCAATCAGGCATCCTACTAAGTATTGGCTTTTTAAAATTCCTGAATCATGACAAGGTCCATATTTTCTATCAGAAGTCAGAGCCAAATTCTCAAGGGAATTGCAGCCAGGAGCTTCTGTTAGATTCATCAGGAAGCGTATTTGTTTGCTGGGTAAGGATTTGGCTCTATATATTAAAGATATAATAATATTTAGCTGAAAAGGTTTCACAAATCTTGAAATGTTTCCAACCATAAGCTCTCTAAAATCATGAGTCAAGCCATGAAAACCAAGAGATTGGCTTTAAAATTATGTTCTCTGTTTTTTTTCAACTTAGTAAACAGTTCTCTCCTTCATAAGTTCCTTTACAAGGAGCAGGGTTATAAAATAGTATATTTTAAAATTAAATCTGAGTCTCTCATACAGCTTCCTGATTCCTCTGTCTATAAGAAAAAATTTTATAATAATGAGTAAAGTCTCCCTTTACCCAAAAAAAGAAGTCACCATGTCAACTGGCTGTCAGGATTACCCCTGACCTGTGCTATGTGCCAAATCATTAGCAGACATTTTTGAGGGGGGAGAATATTTGAAGCAGAATTCAATGCTTCAAAATTCAGTATTTTAGTGAGACAGATAAGCCCTAATTTTCAATGGATATACTACTTTACACTACTTTCAAAAGCAGTCCTTTTTTCTACTTCTACACATATAAACAGGGGACAACCTGAATTTGAGTTCAAACACTATCCTGTAGCTGTCCTGCCATGATGCTTGACAGGTGTCTCCCACCTTGCCATGGTTTTGGCCCATGTCAACTAACACTCTCACAGGCAGCCTGGGAGACAATCTGGGAAATAGCACAGACCAGGAATGATTCCTAGCAGACAGATTGGGCAAAACTATTTTTTTCTGATGGGAAGAGATTTTTCTCAGTATGGACATGAGCCAGACCAAACCAGTAGATCTGAGAGTCACAATTTCCTGCGTGTTTTCTTTAGCAGTGTAGTTGTAGTCAATGAGACAAATAAATTATCCGGTGGAACAATCTAATTCTAACGGAAAAAAACACCAACGTTGTGAGCACTGATGTTACTATGCATCCGAATGCTGGAGCACTAAACAATACCCTTAAATATCAATAAAGATTCTTATTTTGGCATCTTTACAGTGCTTAGTACTAAATTCATCTCCTTCCAATCTATTCCAACATTTCCATAAATTAATTTCCATTAATTTGAAAAGTCTCCCAATGGAGAGGATCTTTGACTAAACACCTGCAATTATTTGCCTTTTCAGGCTTCTTAACTCCTCAGTTCTTCAGTTGTCAAGAAAAAACTTGTAACTGCGAGTCTGAAAATAGGAATGTATCATTCTAAGTCCTCCAATGGTGTGGAGAGTCCACCATCTTCCTGGATAATGTCCTCCTACATTCAGCTTGTCCTTGAAGACAGGACACATCTTCTTAACGACTGTTGCTGTAATTCAAGTTCACTATTTCTTATTCTACTTACTGTGGACACACAGAACTGTTTATTCCATTTGATCTTTGCAGCTACCTTTTATGTATTGGAAGGTTGTTTTCAGATCATCTCTTTAGCCCCTATCAGTCTTTTCAAGATAAGGCAAAACCATTTTTCCAAGCTTGCAGGCTTATTTTAAAATTTTCATTTCTTTCTTCTGGATATTCTTTAATAGATCCTCATCTTGCCTGAAGAGTGGTGTCCTGTCGAAAGCTTATCAGCCCTGAGGAGAAGATTACAGCTTGGACACAACATTCCCATTTACAGAGCTCAGAGTAATAGTTGCTTTACTCTAGCAAGTTAAACTTTTCCCACTGAATTATTTTCCATGATCATTTTATTTACTTAGAGAATGTGCTTGGTTATTTTCCCCTGCCTGTGTCCTAAACGTTCTGATTTTCTTTCTACCTGCATTGTGCTATTGCCTTTGTTCCTAATAACTGAGTGCATTTTTTCTTCTGCATGATGTCTGCTAAATGTCCACATTTTGAAAGACATCATAATTTTGCTAAATCACTGTCTTTCAATGATGTTGTTCGTGACGGGATAGTTATTTCATTAAAATACTTTGAGACCACTTTTTAATTTTGCTTGCTTTCCAGGAGGCCTTTCTGAACTGTCTGTTGAAGACACCTTTCCTGAAAACTTTATTATCACTCTCCCTCCTTGTACTCCTGTAAATAAAGATTTTGGTATTTAAAGATTTTTGGTCACCTAGGTTGCATTCCACTTTCCTTTTCACAAGTAGTTCTTTTCCATTAATCAGGATCCAATCTACAACAGTCTTCCTCCTGCTTTCTCTGCTATTAGTATCAATTGTTGTCACCAATAAATTTGAATGAGCCTTTCTCCTTTTACATTTCTATATTGACTGATGCATGGGTAGTTTAAGTACCCCATCAATACTAATTACTGTGCATAGGACAAGTCTATGAGTTAAAATCTCGGGTCTCCTGGTTTTCCTGTGGCACACAGTTTGCTTCCAGAAACATCAGAGCCCAATGGCAGCTGGATACTGCTAACCATCCCAGAGGAGAGTAAGTACTGTCTTCTTTGTTTTCTCTAGGGAAAGGTCAACTTCCTAGACTTTGAGACACCAGTCATTCTTCTTCATTTGCATGAGATACTTTGTTGAAGGCAAAAGCATAACTGGGAACAGAGTATGGTGTGCTGACATTTACATTGGAAGTACCTCAGCCAGATGCTTACTGGAGCACTTCAGGATGAGGAGAGTGCAGAGGAGTGAAAAATATAAGAGGACAGAAACAGAGGTAATGGAAGAAAAAAAAAATAAAAACCAAAAGAGAGCCAAAAATAAGGAAAAAAAAAAAAAAAAAAAAAAAGAGGGGGGACAGAAGGAAAAAAAG
>NW_015091064.1:11955184-11963224 GCF_001431845.1 Calidris pugnax
AAAGGGAATGAAAGAAAAAAAAAATAAAACCCAAAAGAGAGCCAAAAAAAAGGGAAAAAAAAAAAAAAAGAAATAAAGGAGGAGGACTGAAGGATCAAAAGATAAAAATAGGGGAAAATGAGCATCTTCCTTAAAACAGTATTCACACAAATAGAATTGCTCAAATGTAGGATCCTTGATTCAGTCCTAAGGGACCCATGGAATGCAGCTTTTCCCTCTGCTTTCTGTCCTTTTTGTGGGGCACTACTGAAATCTCAGTCACCTAGCTTTTAAACAGTTTGTACAAGCACCTTTTGATATTCCTAGTAATTAGTCATTTTTATCCTTCATTCTTTTTCCACAGCACTCAGATAAGTTAGGTTATGTTTCTGTTAATATTTTAAAATAGTTTGGCATCCATAAACATCTGAGTCTGAATCTCCACTCACCAGCTCACTGCAGTCTCGATAGTTTAACATATGGCTGGACAGGAGTCCTTAACAAAAAGAGGCTAAAACTTGTCTAAATATAATTTTGTTGCAGAGGACTGTGCATTGTGTGTGGAGTTGAAGAACAAGCCAACGAGGAGGTCATCCATATCAATTTATCTGTGTAGGCTTGCATAAATTTGCTCAAAACCATGCAGAAACATAGCAAATAGTATCTAAAAGGCCACTGCATATTTTTTTGAGCAGAATTTTTACAGGAATCTGGTTGCTAACATGTGACTGCAAGTTGTTCCAATATGTATGGCAAGAATGAGCAGAATCATATGGTTTGTTTCTCATGTACTTAAAACGCAATTATTTTAATTAATTACAGTATTGTAATTTCTCCAGAGGTACACAAACAATGTGGAAGAAATAAGAGCATACATATGCCAAATGGAAAACAAGGTAATACAGGAAAGATTAAAAATGCACAGAAGGGAAATTTAAGCACACAAAAACAGAGAGCAGAAATAATAGAGCTGGCAATGAGCAAGGAAGGCAGCAAAGGGAGAGAGAGCGTTTTTGGTTAGAATAGCTCTGTCTTTCTAGTGTCAGCATCTCACATCTGCTGTCATACAGTAATGAGAGCTGAGGCCGCTATAATGCTGACCCAGCCATAGGTAGATGATTCATAATGAAATTGCATCTGCATATGGAAAGGTGTCATATCTATCAGCTAAATCTTCAAGGTAAAGCAATTTAGGAACTTGTGCTTCAAGAAATGAGGATCTCCACCCTGAAATAAGAAAATAGTTATTAACTGTAGGACTGACTAAAATGGAACAGAAAAATACATTTTAAAAACCATCCATCGTACCACCAAGATTTCCATAGTTGCCTGTTATTTAGAGGTTAAAGCTCTGCTGTCCAAAAATAAGCTCTGTGTAAGGAAGAGATAACTTTCAGATACCCAAAATAAGATGATGGAGCACAATCCACTACAGTCCCTGATGGTGGTCTACTTTCCCTACTACTTGCTAGGCTCATTCTTGAGCGAGTTGTAAATCTTGTTGGGTTTTTCCAAACATGATCAGGTCTAAAAACTGGTTCTTTTCCATCCACTTGTGGCTATTAGGGGCACAGAAAAATCTAAAAAACCAGTGTAGAGACAATAATGTTTTCTTCAGTATCTGACCTGCTCTAGATGGACAGTAAGTGCCTTGTAGGGACACCTGCAGTAAGATTTCAGTCATCAGATGAGATGTGGGAGGCAGTTTGGACATGTTAGCTCTATCCAATCTGAAATACCCCAGCGGGGCAGTGGGCTCGCTCAACCTCATCACATTCAGTCCTCACATTCATGCATGTAGACCTTTCCTAAGTAGCTTGCTGCTCAAAATTATTGTTCCAGCTCTGTGGAGTCACTAAACTTAAATGCTCCAGTTATAGGTAGCTTCTGCTGCACCTACCAAATTTAAACAATTCCTCCATTTTTAATTTTCAGAGAATGCTGTCATTTGAGAAACACAATACACCCTAATAGGAGCCAATATAGCCCATCTGAGTATTCCAGGTGTATCCTGGAAGATACATCTCCTCTGGAGATCTTCAAGACCCGCCTTGATGCAGTCCTGAGTAATGTGCTCTAGGCAGTCCTGCTTAGCGGGGGAGTTGGACTAGATGATCTCTAGAGGTCCATTCCAACTCTGTCAAATCTGTGAATCTGTGTGAATCCAAGCTTCATTATTACATGCGACAATTGCAAAATGCCAAATTCTAGCTCAACAGTAATAAAGAATTCATTTTTCAAAAATTTAACACAGAATTATGGCATGATGTGACATCTGTAGGGTTTTAAATTCCAGACCTTAAATAGCACAGAGTTCCTTGTTGGTTCTAGGAAAAATAGTATTAAACGAAATCTACACTAGTAAATTGATTAGTGGCATGGAATATTCCTGGAATTCAATAATAGAGACTGTTAAATTGCTAGAAACAGTTCCTGGGACAGTTGTGGCTTGTGCCAACTAGCCAAACCCTAACAAATTCTCAGATATGGTCTGGCAGTTAGTTGAGTTCGGGAATCAGTTCCAACAGATAAGGTGGACGTCACCACCCTGTTTTGGAGGCTAAGAGGATGTAATGACACAAACATTGCCAAAGCAAGCCAGCTGGCCATCCAGCGAGAGAACAGCCTTACATGCACTTGCTGGAATAGAAGCAGCTCTGGATAGATTTTCCCACTGATCTAGCTGCTAAAGCAGGAGGCAACCCAAAACTCGTCAGTGCACAGGACGATGTTTGAAACTTATTCTTTTTTATATCCTTGCTTAAAAAGCCATGTGGCATCCAGCCAAGGAGCAGGAAAATCTTTGTCACCAAAGCAAAAAAATAGTGAATAAAAACCAATGAAGAGTTGATGAGTTTGTCAATAGTCCATTACTTGGGAAAATTTTGTCAAACTGATTCAGCAAATATTTACCACAAATCTCCTGTATATATTTCTCCTCTGCTCTCAAGTTTCTTCCCAGTTTTATCTCCTTTCCTAACTTCCAAACCATTTTCTAATGCTGGACTCTTATTCTGTTTCCTCAGCTCCTTCCAGTCCTCTCCCTAGAGGATGTAAGAGAGAAAGTGATATTGGGGTATGATGGAAGGTAGACAAATGGGCAGCAAGAGCTGAATAAGGAGGGGCATAAGGACAAGAAGCAGAATGGGAGGAAATCCATCTTTTGATCAGTTTGAATTTTGACAGGGTGCTTGAAAATGAGCAGTTAATGGACTTTGCAAATGTGGTCAGGAAGTTTTGATCTTACACGCAGGGACAAGGAACAGAGAGGCGATTGAATGAATGGAAGACAAAAGTAGTGGACAAATGTAAGATCCATGGCAGAAGTTTTATATGTTGAACCAGAAGGACTTCTATTGAGCTTTTTAGGTTTTCTAGAGATCTACCAACAGACTTTACAGTCCAAAGGGGTTGCATTTCAATCACTTTCTGTCCAGTGTTGTGATGTCTCCACAGTTTCCTCCAACTGGGAAGTAAATACTGCAATAGAAAGTGTTGGTCCGAATGAAGTAACCACTGTTGGTCTTTTTCCTATTCTGAAAGTTAGATAGTGCATCCCTATTTGTAGCATCTTCAATGCCTTGATACAATCCAGCAAAATGAAAGCAACATGAGAAGGGGAAATAAATCTATAATACCTGCTGTGAGCTACTGGAGTAGAAAGAAAACCCTCTTCATCTGCTTTCTTCCTGAAGTGTGTGCATCTTCTCATTCGTGTAACAGATGACTCTGAACTGTGCTCTCACCTCACCAGAAGCACAAGCTGCTTCAGGCAGCAGGAAATGATTTTTGCAGCCCTTGCTAAGCATTGGCAGATCCTTTGTCAAACACCACAGGAAAAAAAAATGCCATTACTGTAAAGGACACGCACACAACAATTACCTTTAGAATAGCCATTTCCCTGTCTTTTTTCTTTTTCTTTTTTTTTTTTTTTAATTTCTAAAATTTAAAAAACAAAAACACTCAGGGGGATTACCTTTAGAATAGCCATTTCCCTGTCTTTTTTCTTTTTCTTTTTTTTTTTTTTTTAAATTCCTAAAATTGAAAATCACAGACACTTCAGGGAGATCCTGGTTCAGTCTGGTTGTGACCACGTTTGTCCATATCTGAGGATGGAATGCAGAAATGGAAATGCACAAAGTGGATACCATTTCCCTCATTAGAAAACATCAAGTTCCATCTCCTCTCAAAGATGTTTTCCCGCAGAAGAGGGACATCCAGAACACTGACACCCTTTGCTAAATGAGTAGCTGGAAATTGATCAAAATTAAAGTAAAATATTCTGCAGAAACTCAGTATTTAAAAATAGAAAGAAAAGAAATGTTCAATATGCAAACAGAGTTTTGTGGAGGAGGATCAGTGAGACTGTGAACTCCTCTTCAGACTTCATTATTCAGGAGAAAAAGTTATGTCTAAAACTAGGTCCATAAGTAGCAGAGTAAAGTTCAGGGATGGTGTTTTTTTAATTGAAAACACTTCATTTACAGAAATGGAAACTATGACCTTGATGTAACCGGCCTCTCAATAAATTATAACCTGAGTAAAATTGTCAAATGTTCTTAGAAGATTTAGGTATCTATTTGTTATTGACTCTCAAACAGCACCTAGATTCTTCTGAAAGTCAGGATAATTGACAAATATAACAACTAAAACCAGGATTTGCCCAATTTTAGGACTACTGTGAAATAAGTGAAACTCGTTAGGCAAATAGGGATTTTTCAAACTGCTAAGTAATATACCCTCTGGCAACACATTCATTAAGAAAGTGGTAGGGGAGGACAGACAGTATGTGTAATAAGTGGCTGCTCATTATTATTATAAAGTTTTATAATTCTTCAAGTTACAAAAATAAATACCTATACTTTTTTGGATATTTCTTGCCCTACCCATCTCTCCCCAGGTGTGCAAGGTGCTTTACAAACAAATGTTTCCATACTGTTTAAAATAGCATCATGTGGAGATACTCATGTGAACTGTGAACAAAACAGCAGCGGTTTTGCTGTTCTAGTGCAGGGTTAATTAGTGCATGCAGAGCACTCTGTCAATGCCATTAACATCTTTGTGCAGCTCCAGTGCTGGAAGTATCATAGTCAGACCTAACTTGAGCTCTCCACACAAAACTGCACTCCTTTGGCACGTATCTGCCCAAAGAGAACAATCAGACTGAGCTGGATAAACAGAGGTATCATACGTAAGACATATTATGTGCTGCTTCCATTGTACTCGGTTGCCACAGACAAAGGCTGGCATCCTGCACCCCGTGTCACAGAGGTGGTCTAGGGGAGAGCAAAAAACAAATTTTAAAAAAATTAATAAATCAAAGGCTGCAAAGCAAGATTATTGAAGCAAGCCTGAAATTATTTACCTGCTGGATACAAAGCAAAGACTGCTGAAAGTAGACATGATAAGTTTTATACTGTGGTAGCAAATGGTTCAAAGAGAGAAATTAATCAGCTGATTTCTATGTCCACTGGAAATAGAAGAATAATTAGAATCATAGAATCATAGAATCATCTAGGTTGGAAGGGACTTTTAAGATCATCTAGTCCAACCATCAACCTAACTCTGATAAAAAACCTTCACTAAACCATGTCACTAAGCACTATGTCAATCCATCTTCTGCATACCGCCAGGGATGGTGCCTCAACCACTTCCTTGGGCAGCCCATGCTTAATAATCCTTTCAATTTAAAAATTTTTCCCAATCTGAACTTCCCCTGGTGCAACTTGAGGCCATTTCCTCTTGTCCTATTGCCTGTGACTTGGGAGAAGAGACCAACACCCAGCTCTCTACACGCTCTTTTCAGGTAGTTGTAGAGAGCAATAAGGTCTCCCCTCAGCCTCTTTTTCTCCAGGCTGAACAACCCCAGTTCCCTCAGCCACTCTTCATAAGACTTATTCTTCAATTGACAATCAATTGACTTAAATAACAGCAAAGGGCAGAAGACCTCAGGAAGAACTCTCTAAGTGAAAGAGTAGTTACATACTTTAACAGATTATTGAAGGCAGCCCTCAACTCACCATCGCAGGAACAATCATCCATCAACAATATCCAACAACAAATATCCATCAGTGCCAACTGAAGAGCAGATGGCTTGGTATTGGGTTGAAATAGTCTAACAAGACAATATGTATACTTTCTGATGTTGAACTGAACTTTTGGAGAGAAGTGAAGCATTGACTTCCCTGAATCAACAGGAAAATTGCTGGCTCCAAATCCTGACTTCTTTAACATAAATAATTGCACATAATGTCTTGTGTAGCATGCTCTTCCGTAGTTGGTACAGGTAGCAAAATGACATGGCTACCTATTAATAGAACTCCTTTTTGAGTATTTACATAAGGATTTTTTTTTTCTGTGAAACAACTGGAAAGCTTCAGTGAGCTTTTGATGAGATTTTGGTACCGTACATCTTGGATTCTATACACCACTTATGTGTGTTTTGGGTTGATAGAAGGGAGAGAGCTTGCAAGCAAGACAGGGAGAACCGTTGAGAAAGAAGCAAACCACTGAATTTTAACATTTCAACAGCAATCTTTTTTTTTTTTTCTTTTTGATCAGCTGGCATTAATTTTCTTTTATATCACAAGCACATCTATAACCAAATCAATATCTGTCTTGCATATAACGAAATTCCATAGCCCCCAAATGTGCTGTCTACATTGTTTTTGCCAAATGCATGTATGTGTGTGAGAAAGGTTTTGGTTTTGCATATATTGACAAATTAGTGTACTGTTGATGGCTCATTTATTTACCTAGTTGGCTATTTTTATATGCAGCCTTGTATACTATGATTTTATGAATAATGTTGTAACTTAGAGACCCAGTCCTCAGGAGAATTAAGAGCTAACATCTACTGACTCCATGTCCACAGTCATCAAGGGGATAAGGACTTAATGCAGCAGAATAACTATTCAGAAGCAGTTTTCATTCCATCTAAACATAGATGAAAAATATATAAAGATCTTGTTTCTCTCTTTTAGATAGCTCATGTAAACTAAGAACAGCCTAATGATGCCTTCATAAGTAGTGCCATCTCCTATAAGTATTTGGTTAGTTTCAGAGGGATGGTAAACTGTTGAAAGCATTACTCAGTGAGAACACAATTATCCCAAATGATCACTGAAATAGCCAAGCTGAATTAATATAAGCGTAATATCAACTTACAAATGCTGTGTTCCAAACAGGCAAAAGCGTAAGCAAAACATTGCATGTTTTCTATTAAGTCTTAAACTTCTTGTTAACAAAATCTGACTTGTCAGCACTTGAATCTGAATTCCAATATTTAATGATACATCAAGTTTAATTTCCTTCTGTAACGACATTTCCAAAGAGCAAGTTCCTGAAACTATGATGAAAGCCCATCTTCATGCACATTTAACATATGAATACCTGCACTGAAATCAGCTCAGCCAGAACTGAAAATTGGATCTTAACATCAAATTTGGACATAAGAACTGACAATCTTACCATTTCTCATTAATAATTCTCCTTCTTTGTTTCTTATTTTTTTAATATGTTGTTCATTCCTTTCCTACTTTGACATAGCCTGTCTCACTTTCTCCTCCCTTTCTCTCGTTTTTCCTTATTTGCCTTTTGTCTATGTTTTGTTTTCATTCTGTTATTCTTCCTTCATTACCTTAGTCCTTCTCATTTCAAAAGTGTACTCCATTTTACACTTGTACCATTATGTAAACCAGACCAATAAGCAGGAGACCAGGCTAGGAAGACAACATGGAAATCCCTGATAAGGCAGGCTAGAATGAACATTTGTACTACATTAATGTCTTTTGTATTATAATAAGAAAAATATCTTATTATGTTACTGAGTACAATACACAGTATTTTGCTAATATACTACACTGGTCACTAATCCGATATGAAGGTCATATACACTTCATCTATTAGCTTTTACTATTGCTTTCTGTATTATATTGATAACCCAGCTTCTGAACCAACCTTTTGCTTCCTTATTGACTTTATATTGTAATTGAGGGCTTTTTTGAAAAAGAAAGAAGGAAAGAAAGAAAGAAGGAAAGAAAGAAAGAAGGAAAGAAAGAA